>NC_081796.1:5057200-5657200 GCF_963082965.1 Carassius carassius | reverse complement strand
TATACGGGATCATGTTCATGGGTTTTGAACCGCAACATCTCACCACTTATCGCACTTAACTTAATTTAAGCGAACAGGTTAAAAAGTGGGCAAGTTCTTATTTAGCATGTAGAATTTATTTTGCAAGCCTGAATACATTTGTGAATTATCACAGAAAAGTGTCAGAAAAGTGACACATTTGTTTTTTATTATTCTCTACTATTTAGTGTAAAGTCACAGAGTTTCACTTAAAAGAGGTCATAACCTTGTTAATAGACAGAGTAGCAGTTGTTTTAGTTTAAATCGGTCAATGTCTTGGCTTAGCTACAAATCATTTATTAACAATTTGTCAGACAAAATGTTTAAAATCTTTTACTGTAAAAAATAAATAAATCTTTGTCACTTTTTTTTCAACTTTTTTGCACCTTTCGTTTTTTTCCTCAATGTTCCCTCTCCAAATTCCAGGTAATGTATGAACTTTCTGCCAGACTGCATTAGTGTTATAGACAAACACTGCTTACCCAGGACATGGAGGAAGTGGACCTTGTTCAGAACAAGTGTGATGCCATGTCAGAAGGGCAGTGGTCTCGCTTGAGTGCACTCCCCTTCTCGCTTGAGTGCAGCACTGCTGTGAAAGGCTCTAGGTGTTCTAGTGCTTATATAATATTTGCCAACATTCATTATGTATATAAAAAAAAACTTGTTTATGAACCTCATTTTCATGATCTCATGATTTTGAAAATGTGTGTGTGTGTGTGCCTGTGTGTGTGTGTGTGTGTGTGTGTGTGCCTGTGTGCTTATATATACATACACAGGACACAAACATATGTAATTTAAACACAAACTTTTACTTTGGATGTGATTAATCATGATTAAACTATTTGAAGGCCCTAATTACTATCCAAATATATTTGACAATTTTATATAAATTTTACATATTTTAATAAAAACAGGATTATGTATCTGTGGTCATAAGTTTTGATCCCCTAAATACTTACCACCATTTAATCACAAAACAATAATGGACTATTTGACATAATTGACATGAAAGTTGACACAAAGTTGGATTTATTGGATCTTAGTGCTGCGTTTGACACAATTGACCACAACATTATTTTGAATAGACTTGAACACTTTGGCATTAATGAAAGTGCATTAGCATGGTTTAAATCATACTTATATGACTGCCATCAATTCGTAGCAGTGAATGAAGAGGTATCATATCGATATATCGATCACAAGTGCAGTATGGAGTACCTCAAGGCTCGGTACTAGGGCCGCTACTATTCACGCTTTATATGTTACCCTTGGGAGATATCATCAGGAAAAATGGTGTTAGCTTTCACTGTTATGCTGATGATACTCAGCTCTATATTTCTTTGCGGCCCGGTGAAACACACAACTTTGATCAACTAATGGAATGCATAGTCGATATAAAAAACTGGATGATGAGTAATTTCTTACTGCTAAATTCGGAAAAAAACAGAGGTGTTAATTATAGGATCTAAAAACTCTGCATGTAATAACCTAGAACACTGTCTAAGACTTGATGGCTGCTCTGTCAATTCTTCGTCATCAGTTAAGAACCTAGGTGTGCTATTTGATCGCAATCTTTCCTTATAAAGCCACGTTTCTAGCATTTGTAAAACTGCATTTTTCCATCTCAAAAATATATCTAAATTACAGCCTATGCTCTCAATGTCAACTGCAGAAATGTTAATCCATGCATTTATGACCTCAAGGTTAGATTATTGTAATGCTTTATTTGGTGGTTGTTCTGCACGCTTAGTAAACAAACTACAGCTAGTCCAAAATGCAGCAGCAAGAGTTCTTACTAGAACCAGGAAGTATGACCATATTATCCCGGTCCTGTCAACACTGCACTGGCTCCCTATCAAACATCGCATAGATTTTAAAATGTAAATTATAATTTATAATTATAAATTATAATTATAATTATAATTTACATTTAGATGTGTCTCTGAATAGTTATTTTTTATTATATATATGTATATATATATATATATATATATATATATATATATATATGTACATTGGGAGTCTGACTGTAAAGGTTGTTTTTTGTTTAATTTGTTGTTTTATAATACCCATCTAAAAACCTATTTAATTATTACAAAAATATTGGAAAACCTTTAACAAGTAAAGCTTGCATTTTTTACTGATCAAGAGCTTGGCATCGCTGTGCAGTGGAATGGAACTTGTTGATCTCTCCAGTGAGGCTGGACTTGAGTTGAACATCCACACTGAAGAGGCTCATCAGCAGCACTCGTGCCATCCCACTGGTTGTAGATTGAGATTTTGCAGTCGCCCAACAATGAGCGGAGACAGCAGTGGTTTCTGGAAAATTAAAAGTGCAACAGAATTATGAAGGTGACAATACAGTGGCTGTATAATAAGTCAAAAGAGGATGAGAAGACACAGATTATCATTTAATCCAAAATACTTGCATTGAACTACCATGTTGCGCAGTCTGCTGTTTTCCTTCTGCAAAGCCTTGATCTGTTTCTCAAGTTGTATGATTTGGGCAGCATTTTCATTCATTGAAGATTCTCCTGGACTCTGGATTGTTGGGGTAAGATGGTTGTTTTCAGAAATAATCTCTTCTTCCGCTCATTTTTGAGCTGCAAATTAGATTTTTTTCTATAGGATGAAGATTAACTTTTGGTTATAGAACCAATACAGATTGTCTCATTTTTTTTTTCTTATGTATCAAAAAGTAATCATACACAAACATACACACACAAATATACTGTGTTTCAAAGCAGTGCTAAGCATTGCAACATCTAAATAACAGAATAGTACATGGTAGTGCTGCACTGTAAACCCTAATGCTGTAAGTAATTAATTAAATTGAGTTGTATTAACTTAAATAATTTCAATTTATTTATATTAATTAACTTTTATGAGTATTTAGAACTTTTTTCTTATTTATGAGTTTGTTGAAATTAAACCTTTCAAGTAAGCTGAAAACATTTGCTGGTTTAATTTAAACAAAATGTCTCTTTAAAGTTTTATTAACTCAAAATCTTTCTGCCTTCTGATTTTGCGTATGACGTCATCCAGGTTCACGTAAATTGTCTGGCCCGTGCTCGTTCATTCCGAGATGGCGGATCGGCCTCGCTTCACACTACAGTAAGTAAAAAGTCCAAATATACAAATCCATTGAATCTTAAGTAAGTGTTTTAATCCATATCTTCACAGAAAGATTTAAAAATAATGTAGAGGTATGCTGTGTTCACACCAAACGCGAATAGAGCGTCAAATTCGCGTCTACCACGTCTAGTTTGCCGCTTGACCATTTTGAGATAATTCGCTTCATTCGCGCGAGTAATTCACTTCACAACAGACGCGAATTCACGTCATGGGGGGGCTTCTGCCAGCTGAGTTCACGCAGCATTTTCAACCGCCATTTTTATTCGGATAATTTTCAAAATATTACTGTTATTGTGTCATGAAATGTAGTTTTAAAAGTATTTCAGGCGAGAATGTAGTTGTTTTAAACTCAAATATGCGGTTTATTTATAATGACATTACTTTTTTTTAGAAAATGTGTTTCGCCGATCTCGGAGATGAGCTCCATGTGATCAGCGGGAGCTCAGAGCTCAAGTATCCGCCGAGAGCAGCCTCACCTCGGCTAGACCCTCTGACATTTGCCGCTGGCTCTGAGGTCTCTTTAGTAGGGCTGGAACAACGCGTCGAGGTCATCGATGACGTCGATGCAAAAAATACGTAGACGCAAAATATGCGCATCGATTCGTCGACCTGTTTTTATTTCTCTAAAAAACGTTTGCAAAACGTTTACCTTATGTGCGCTGAATATACGCGATGGCCGGATCAACATTCTGTCCAATGTTATATAACCAATCCAGGGGTTTTTCTGCATTGATCTTTTTTTTTGGCGGCTGTCAAAACCTTATTTGATCGGTGAGTGACAGTGACAGGGCGCGTACGAGAGAGAGCCCCGGCTGCGCGCGCACTCACAGTCTTCAAACAACACGAGCGCTTCTTGCTCTCTCCCTCCCTTGTGCATATTAATCAAAATCATTAAACACGATAGAAAAAGGGCGAAACACCAAAGTTTCACGCGCGCTCGCGCACTCACAGTCTTCAAACTACAGGAGCGCTTCTTGCTCTCTCCCTCCCTTGTGCATATTAACCAAAATCATTAGACACGATAGAAAAAGGGCGGAACGCCAAAGTTTCACGTGGAGCATTCAGAGATTTTTTTCTCCATGACCGGCTGCTGACTCCCACTGTTAATTTTTTTTTTTTTTTGTAAAAGCACTCTCTGTATTAGCTTAAAGCCCTCAAGTTTACATTTACATACTGTATTCTTTCAATTGCTCTAAACAAGTATTTTGGGTGACCCTTTTTATTGAATACTAGACATCAAGTTGTTGTTATTTTCATCTGAAAGAACTTCTTTTTTCAGTAAGCTAGGCCCTATGTGTTCAGTAAGCTTGTTTAAGTAAGCTATGTGTTTTCAAGGTTTCAAGGTTTTATTGAATGCTGTCTCTATACAAGTGCAAAGTAATGCATTCTTAGTCAGTCTTTTATTTTGTAATTTTAAGAGCAATAAACATATATTGCAATGTTAAGGAATTGATGTTTTTTTCATTCAGATATGTAAATCAACCTGTATAAATTGTTAGTAGTCAATTAATGGGGAGATAATCGAAATCAAATCGGCCTGAAAAATTAATCGTTAGATTAATCGATGCAGCGAAAAAAATAATCGCTAGATTAATCGTTTAAAAATAATCGTTTATCCCAGCCCTACTCTTTAGTGGTTCAAGTTAAAATATAATTTGTTTGGGGTAAAACGAAACATTTCTTATCTTTGGCCTTTATTCAATTAATCTATTAATATGTTATATATATATATATATATATATATATATATATATATATATATATATATATATATATATATATATATATAGGTCCTTTATTTTATTCCTGTCTCTATAGAAAAATGAACTTTTGTAATATAGCTCTGGTTGACTGCTCACTGACAACATCAGTCGTTCCTCCTTGTTGAATGAGTGGAGAAGGGTATTCAATTTGCGTTGAGCATGAAAGGCTTCTGTTGACAGGCTTCTTGCTGTTAGCAATTTGACATTCCAACAAGATATGTTCTGGAAGTATCTGCTGGGTCAAAGTCAATTATCCAGTTTTGGTAAGATACCAACTGCATCTTTGTCTGGTCCCCTTGTTCAATAAACAAGCACACATGTATAAGTATACCACTTAAAAAAAATCTAAGTGGTATTTTCCTCCAAAGCCAAGGCCTCTTTTCGAATGCATGAGTGCATCGCTTAGTCCCGCCCTAGTATGCTGTGATTGGCTATTATTCATTGGCCTAAAACATGTTAGTTCCCCATAAATTTCTTGATTTCTCATGCTCACAAGTCTCAAGCTCAACTACATGCATGTTCCAGGGGAACAGTGAATTAGAATTTATTTATTAGATTAGAATGAATTTTCCATGGTTCCGATAAAACACAGATTCCAGGGAGAACATAACGATGGAAAAAAAGGTTAATTTACCCTCTAATTTAGTCTCAATCTGTCTGTATCTGTCATTTTAGAAACAGCCCCTCACACCCACCATATAGATAGATAGATAGATAGATAGATAGATAGATAGATAGATAGATAGATAGATAGATACTGTAGATAGATACTGTAGATAGATAGATCAGTCATCATTCAATCCGGCATATGGAATCCATATCAGAATCCAGGATATGGTGAGGCATGAACTTTATAATATGTAAATATAAAGTTATACCTTCATTCTCTCTCCATTTACTTACCCTCAGCTTGTTTGAAAGTTGTATACAATTTTTTTTTATTATTATTATTATTATTTTTTTTTTTTTTTTTCAAGCAAGACATTTTAAAGAATGTTTGTGACTAACCTAGTGTTTAGTTCTTATGGTAACTTTGGTCACATGGAGGTTATTTTGTGTATGGGCATTTATTTTTGTAACTTTTTGTTCAGATAACTGATGATGAATCTGAAGTTTGGAGTCAGGAAAATCATGAAATGGCACATATAATTCTGAACATTATGATGACACATGTAGTGGTAAATGTACAAAAATCTTAACAAAAATGGAGGCCCACTTGATTGTCCTCATGGATATTCCTAAACACTCAACTGCGTTGGAGTTCCTATATCGAAACCATCACTCTATAGTGTTTGGCCATTACAAGAGATTATAAATTAGCTTCCTTATTCTGTATGCAATGAAAATGTTTTACTTTTTGGCTTGTGGTTTGGCAGTAACAAGACAAATGTTAATACTTTCTTAAAGCCGTTCACTCTAGAGTGTCAGAGGTTGTCAACTGTTGGCTTTCAGGTAAAAAAGAAATGCCAATTTAGAACACTGTATAGTGTTGGCAGCTCTTATGATGTATGATACAGTTGCCAGCCCATTCTACAAAAACATGTCCTAGTTTAATGGTAAGTATGGAGAACAAGTGGTACATCCTGGAGAACAAGTTCAAAAAGGGAAACGGTACTGTTAGGGCATACCCGTACAAAGATGTTCCAAAAAGGGACCATGCTTCAACCATAAGTCATGCAAGGGAGGCTTTGCATAACGCGAAATCCGTGAGAGGTGTTAAAGGGCCCACGTGTCTTATAAACATTCCACACTTTGACATCATATCTGGCATGCCTCATATGCATAATATACATCTTGGTGTGGTTCGGCAAATGGCAATTATGTGGCTGGACAGTAAAAACCACAAAAAAAAACATTGTATTGGGACTAGAGTGACTGACCTTGATGAGCAGCTCTTACAAATTAAGCCTCCTTGCAATGTGACAAGACTGCCCCAATCTCTTCAGTTTTGGAAGACTAGTTTCAATAAAAATATACACTACTATATCATTAAAAAGCTTGATGTAAATAATATAAATGTGACAAATAAATGTAAATGTAAGAAATAATGCTGTTCTTTCAATTTATCCCCAAAAAACCTGAAAAAAAATTCTCAGCTCTTTTCAATAATAATAATAATAATAATAATAATATTTTTTTTGTAGAAAATTTGATTGCTAAAAAAGGATTTCTGAGGGATTGTGTGACTGGAGCAATGATGAAAAAAAAATCACCTTTGAAAGTCAACTTTGTTTCTAATAAACTGTTTAGCTGCACTCGCAAGTGAATATTAAAATATGTTGTGGGATAATTAAATATATTCAAACTAAACTACAAACATAAAACTATATACATTTATTTTATCTTTACATTCTTTCTTGTAACTCTTCCCTCTCAGTCACAAACCTGACTGAATGGCTCATTATGCAGCTCATTATGCGAGCCTTTGTCTTCTCAGGTGTAAATCACAATAAATGATAGTTGACGCCTACTCGCATGTGACTTTAACAAGCAAAAAGTCTTAGAACATTTAAATCAATATATTGTTTTCTGTGAGTGAGAAAACAAGATGATTTTCACATAATTTAGAAAGAAAAATTCTAGGCTACAAGCTCCAGTTCTCAAAAGTCCTGGGAACCAATGTTTAGTATGTGTTTTATGGCCTTATTCAAGTGATTAATTTTTTTTTTCTCAAAAACATAATCATGTACATACATGCTGCTCACATATTAGTATAGCCCAGTTTGTGCTGATTACAGTGATATTAGTCTTTAGCCATTAGCTTTTTATAAGTAACTGAAAAAAGCACAAATGTCAGGGCATGACAAAACTTCTCCAGGCCCCAAAAATACCCTTAGAACTCAGAGGGTTAAGAGCGCATACAGCCGTGAGTTTCTTCTGGATGTCGACAGAACCACATTTTTTTAGATTTAATCTCTGTGCACGCAGAACAGCTGTGGGATCTCGGTCTGCTCCGGAGGCCTACACCATCACCGACACCCACTGCTGCATCTCACCCACACCCACAAGGCGCCACAAGCGGCATGAAAGGAAGCAGAAGAGGGATAAGCGTATCCGTGCTTGGCTAACCCACACAAGCCACCTATCCCCACCATCGTACTGGCTAACGTACGCTCTTGGGACAATAAACTGGACTACATCCGATTACTACGCTCAACTCAGAGGACTGTAAGAGACTGTTGTGTTTTTGTGTTCATGGAAAAATGGCTTTTGTTGGCTTTGGTTCCAGACAGCGGTATTCAGCTCGATCACCTGTTGTGCTATCGAGCGGAAAGAGCTCTCGTCGCGGGAGGAAAAACCTGCTGTGGCGGGCTTTGTGTTTACATCAATGATGCGTGGTGCTGCGATGCGGTTGATCTGCAAACACTGCTCACCCCTGGTGGAGTTTATGATTATTAAGTGCAGGCCATTCTATCTACCGATGGAAATATACTGCCATACTGCTAGTTTCTGTTTACATTCCATTGTTGTACAGGTCGGCAGCAACACATCCAGCACCATCACACTGAATACTGGGGCCCCCAAAGGATGTGTGTTAAGCCCCCTCCTCTTCACTCTGCTGACCCACTACTGCACACCATCACACAACTCCAACCTCTTCATTAAGTTTGCTGATGACACGACTGTGGTGGGTCTCATTAGCAACAAAGATGAGACAAACTACAGGAGTGAGGTGAGCCGCCTGGCCAGGTGGTGCAGTGACAACAATCTCTCTCTGAATGTGGAGAAGACAAAGGAGATTGTTGTTGACTTCAGGACAGTTCACATTCAGCATGTTCCTCTGACAATCAATGGTGCGACTTTGGAGAGGGTGAGCAGCACCACGTTCCTGGGTGTGCACGTCACAGAGGACCTCTCCTGGACTGACAACACCGCAGCACTGGCCAAGACATCACAGCAGCATCTCCACTTCCTCCGCAAACTGAGAAGAGCCAGAGCCCTGCCCCCCATCATGTGCACCTTCTACAGAGGCACCATCAAGAGCATCCTGACTAGCTGCATCACTGTGTGGTATGGCACCTGAAATGCGTCCTACCGGAACACTCTGCAGTGCATAGTGAGAGCAGCTGAGAAGATCGTTGGTGTCTCTCTCCCCTCCCTCCAGGACATTTATGGAACCCATCTCACCCACAAAGCCCTCTGCATTGCAGGTGATCCCACCCACCCATCACACAGCTACTTCAGTCTGATTGCATCAGGGAGGAGTCTCCAGGCCAGGACCAGCAGACTGAAGGACAGCTTCATCCATCAGGCTGTCAGGAAGCTGAACTCATCTCCCGAACTTGCCCCCCTTCCCTCTTTTGCCCCAGGCACCACAGAACTATGACCCCCCCTCCCCCCAGATCCCACATCCCCAGGTCCTTGCACCCCCTCCCTCCCACTAACATACGATGACATGCACCAGTCACTTTGTGCCGCATTGGTCTGGTCACTACCTCATTTAGCATGGAACTGAGGTCATTCTACCACCTCATCAGTCAGTTTAAATTAAAAAACACTGCTATCGAGCCCTTTGTCACTTTAATCAGACTGAATAAGTTTTTTTGCACTAAAAATCTTTTTTATCTGCACTGTTCAATCACTTCACTGGTTTGCATTCTCTCTGCCATATGCTTTGTGCTGCTTTATTTAACTTTGTTTTTATTTTCTATTATATGTATTTTTTACATGCCCATAGTTGTATCTCATATTTTATATTTGTTCTAGATTTTTAGGCTCTACTGTTAGTGTCATCTGTATGCACCAAGGGTCTGAGAGTAAGGCAATTTCGATTATCTGTATGTATGTACTGTACATGTGGAAGAATTGACAATAAAGCAGACTTGACTTGACTTGACATTTGACGATTTCCGTTAGGACCTTATCGTGCCTCCATCTGTACCGCCCTTCTGCCAATGCTTTTGGACAATCAGTCAGAATGTGGTTCAGTGTACAGGAGGACTGCTCCACATTGGTTGCATAATGGGTCTTCCTCCCCACCCCAGATCTTTATGTTTCTTGGTGTTGGCAACAGATCAGTCAACGAGCAAAGGAGAAAGCTCAACCTCCCTTGATCAATCTGCCACAGTTCCTTCCACGACAGTGGATGCTCCTGTGCCTTGTCCCACTGCGTCCATCGACCCTGGGAGGCAAGTCCCAGGGTAAAAACATCTGGACAAAACAGGGACTTATGTGAGGATCCTGTTTGTGGACTTTAGTTCGGCTTTCAACACCATCATCCCAACAACCCTCCAGACCAAACTGACCCAGCTCTCTGTTCCTAGCTCTATCTGTCAGTGGATCACCAGCTTTCTGACAGATAGGCAACAGTTAGTGAGACTGGGGAAATTCATGTCAAACAGCTGCTCCACCAACACTGGTGCCCCTCAGGGATGTGTTCTCTCCCCTCTGCTCTTCTCCCTGTACACCAACGACTGCACCTCTAAAGACCCCTCTGTCAAGCTCCTGAAGTTTGCAGACGACACTACAGTCATCGGCCTCATCCAGGACGGTGACGAGTCTGCTTACAGACAGGAGGTTGAGCAGCTGGCTGTCTGGTGCAGTCTTAACAACCTGGAGCTGAACACGCTCAAAACAGTGGAGATGACTGTGGACTTTAGGAGAAACCCCCCTGCACTTTCCCCACTCACCATCATGAACAGCACTGTGGCTGCAGTGGAGTCATTCAGATTCCTGGGAACCACCATCTCTCAGGACCTGAAGTGGGACAATCACATTGGCTCCATTGTGAAAAAAGCCCAACAAAGGTTGTACTTCCTTCGCCAGCTGAGGAAGTTTAACCTGCCACAGGAGCTGCTGAAACAGTTCTACTCAGCCGTCATTGAGTCAGTCCTGTGTACTTCAATTACTGTCTGGTTTGGTTCAGCTACAAAATCAGATATCAGAAGACTACAGAGAACTGTTCGGACTGCTGAAAGGATTATTGGTGCTCCCCTGCCCACCCTCCAAGAACTGTACACATCCAGAGTGAGGAAAAGGACTCAGAAAATCACTCTGGATCCCTCACATCCAAGTCACCCCATCTTTGAACTTTTGCCATCTGGCCGGCGCCTCAGAGCCGCAAATACAAGAACAGCAAGGCACAAGAATAGTTTCTTCCCCCAGGCAATCTACCTCATGAACAGTTAAATGTTTCCCACTTAAACTTATGCTTATGCAAAAATGTGCAATATCCTTATATTTATTTGTTACCCCTCCATCCTAGAACATTCCTGCATCTCACTCGATCCTATTCCATTATCATTTATAGCACAATTGTTTATACACTTATTTATTTGCCAATTTGTAATTCTCCCGTAATTTTTTTTTTTTTTTTTTTTTTTTTTTTTTTTTTTTTTTTTTTTTTTTTTTTTTTTTTTTCTTCTGTGTGTTGTTGTGTGTCTGTTTACTGGAAGCTTATGTCACTAAAACAAATTCCTTGTATGCGCAAGCATACTTGGCAATAAAGCTCTTTCTGATTCTGATTCTGATTCTGAAGTCCGATCGCTTTCATCTGACACTCCTCCTCTGCTGTCTCACGGACTCTTTTCACCACGAGGCCTCTTCTGGCTCTGGCCTCAGCCCTGCTCCACCTCTTCTCACTATAGTGTCCAAGGCCTAGGCGTCCCTGGCACACCACAACCACGATTTCCTGGTGTTTCCAGTGGAATTCTGCTTCTATCATGGCTTGCTGGGGCTTCCACTTTCTACCACATTTGATGGTCTTACTTGCGTGTCTTACTTTCTCATCTTCAGATAAGAGGAGTGTACTGACTGCATTTGCCTTGCCGGCTTTAAACTCCTCGACCACCAATGAGACTAGCAGGGGAAACTTGGAGGTCTTGCTGTAAAGGTTGATTGCACTGATTGATGGGGGGAGTCCCAACCTTACTGCACAGTCTTTCCATTCCTTCCACCTGAGACACAGGAAAGCCATAGAGTAAGAAGGGCCATTGCAGCAGGGGTTTAATAACATATTGAAAGCACCAGACTTTGAATCTCCAGAGCAGTTGGCTGTGCTCAATTGCCTTGAGCCAGGTGTTCAGTTGGGCCTCGATATTGGTGAGATTGCTGCTGTCCTTTAAGGAGCTGTCATACTGCTTACAGAGGCATTGGATCCTTTGATCTTGGATTCTTTGGATCTTAGAGCCTTGGATGTTGAAGATGTTTCCAGTTAGCATCCCTTTGAAGATACTAAGGCTCCTTAACTTTTCCGGTTTAAACTGCAGGCATGACCATATAGATTTTTTTCCATCTTTTAAATAGTATTCTGTCTGTACCTCCTTCATTTACGCCTTTGTTTTCAACACTTTCTCTTAATTCTCAGGCACTGACTCGTTCGCTAAAATAACCATCCAATCAGTGCTCTCACTCGCGCCGACGTTCCCGGTGGCGATTCAACATGTTGAATCAGGCAAACTTCCGCCGACGTGAGCCCGATGAGAGCCGATGAGTGGAACACACCAAACAAACTAGCCCAACCAACTCTCACCATTAGCCCAAAGTTGGCCAATGACCAGCCGTCGTCTTGGTGTGTCCCGGCCTTTAGGGAACTGCCCCAGTGACAGCTTTTGTACCTTTTTTTTTCTGAAAAGTATACCATGAAAGCCAAAAGAATATAATGATCCTACTGGCTTTGTGACTTTGACATGTAGGTGAATAAATTATGACAACATTTTAATTTATAAACTTTCCCTTTAAGCCTGCACATATTTAGGCTTTATGACTTTGACATGAAGATGAATAAATGATGACAACATTTTAATTTGTAGAACTATCCCTTTAAGCCGGCAAACATTATGTAGAATTTCAAAATTCCTTTTATCATATTGCCAGTACCCTAAATTTCACTCATACTCTACTCAATTTGTTTTAGTCTTTTACAGGATAAACATTGTCAATATTAATGCACACCTGCTTGCTTGAGTTTATGCACTTACATTCCTGTTTTGCATGGAAATGAGGATGTCAGAATGTGACTTGAATGATGATGACCAGTCAATGCTTTTAATTGATACCAAAGTACCAAAATGTATATCATATATAGCATGATATAAAAAGGACATTGATGTTGCATCAACTTTTACCCACATGGTCATAACATACAATCTGACAATCAACAATCATAAATGACAGAAAATGTCTCATATTGTTCACTTGCTTTAGTGAGACAATAACTTCAGAGAGTATTTTGATCGTGGTCACATCCAGATGTCTGAAGGTGAAGTATATAACTCCTATGCACTTTAAGGTCCAGCGAGCGGAAACACATTCCAGCTGCCATTCTGTAAAAGACTAGACTATGCTGTTTGATTGATAGCTGTCCATTTACCATATAACAGCCTGAAGTGTGCAATCCATTCTTTCATCTGGCAGTAAAGGCAAACAGATCAGAGTACATCAACACACTCCTCTCTCCTCTCTTTCTAGGTTTTAGCAGTGGGACTTGTAGCTGAGATGTCTAATTTGTGACGCTAACAATGGAGGACAGGAGGCAGATGCAAGTAAAGGTAGTTTATTGACAGGAGTTGTGATGGATGAATGCTGGTGAGTGACGCAGGAACCACGATGGCAGCACAGACCGGTGGGTAGGTGATTTGAGTGCATTGGTAGCGATGACGGTGGGGGTAGATCGGTGATCCGTGGTGATAATCCGTGAGTGACTGTGATAATCCAAAGTAGACCGAAACAGGAAACAGGGCAAGGACAGGAACACAGGAGCACGAACAGACATCAACACATGGACCTCAAACAACGATCTGACAAACAGGAGACGAAAGACAGGGCGTTAAATAGGCGGTTGGAATGAGATGCACCTGCCGCTGATCAGGCGATCAGTGGCCACACCCACATGAACCAATCAACATGACATAACATGACTACAGCTGGAGACGGTGCATTCACGAACCATGACAGTACCCCTCCTCCTAAGGACGCCTCCTGGCGTCCCCAGAATCTCTTACCTGTCGATTGTAATCATCGATAAGGGAGTGATCCAGGATGTCCCTAGCAGGTACCCAACTTCTCTCCTCTGGACCGTAACCCTCCCAGTCCACCAAGTACTGAAATCCGCGTCCCCTCCTTCTAAAGTCCAGAATACGATTTACCAAATAGGTGGTCTCCCCATCTACGAGACGCGGCGGGGGAGGGACCGGGGTAGGCGGATTAATGGGAGAATGAAATACGGGCTTAATTTTGGACACATGAAAGGCGGGATGAATTCTCCTGTACGTAGGAGGGAGTTTAAGGCGGACTGCCACCGGACTAATGATTTTGGTGACAGTAAACGGGCCAATAAATTTGGGAGCCAATTTATTAGATACGGACCGGAGAGGAATATTCTTGGTTGAAAGCCACACCTTTTGACCCACGACGTATACGGGAGGCTTAGACCGGTGGCGATCGGCCTTGGCCTTGGTGCGCGCCCCCACTTGGAGTAGAGTCTCACGGGCTCTGGTCCAAGTGCGGTGGCACCTCTGGACGAAGGCGTGAGCGGAGGGGACCACAACTTCGGATTCCATACTGGGAAAAATAGGTGGCTGGTAACCTACACTACACTCAAAAGGAGATAGGCCCGTAGCTGATACTGGTAAGGTATTGTGGGCGTACTCCACCATAGACAATTGTTGGCTCCAGGAGGAAGGATTCTTGGAGACCAAACATCGCAACACCCTTTCCAAATCTTGGTTGGCTCTCTCGGTTTGACCATTGCTCTGGGGGTGAAACCCTGAGGACAGACTTACAGTCGCTCCCAGTAGTCTACAGTCTATTCTTGCCAAAATTTAGCCACAAATTGGGGTCCCCTGTCGGAAACCACGTCTATCGGGAGGCCATGTAAACGAAAGACGTGGTCTACGACGGTCAACGCTGTCTCCTTGGCTGAGGGTAATTTGGGCAAGGGAATAAAGTGGGCCGCCTTCGAGAACCGGTCCACCACGGTTAAAACTACCGTGTTGCCCTGGGAGGGCGGGAGGGCGGTAATAAAATCTAGAGCGATGTGGGACCAGGGTCTCGAAGGAACCGGCAGCGGTTGGAGTAACCCATCAGGGGGCCGATTGGAAGTCTTACCAGTGGCACAAACCGAGCAAGCCAAAACAAAACTGTGAATGTCGCGAGCCATAAGTGGCCACCAGAATCGTTGCTTGACTAAAAATCTAGTACGGTTAACCCCTGGATGGCAAGCTACATTCGAGCAATGTCCCCACTGGATAACGTTGGACCTTAATCCCTCCGGCACAAATAAACGGTTCGGTGGGCACCCGGGCGGAGGCGTTACCCCTTCTAAGGCCGTTCTGACCTTCGATTCGATCTCCCATGTGAGAGTGGAGACCACTAATGTCTCAGGAAAAATACACTCGGGAGTGGACGGGCGTTCGGAATGGTCAAAAATACGCGACAAAGAATCGGGTTTGATATTTTTGGAACCCGGGCGGTACGAGATAGTAAAGTCAAAACGTTCGAAAAAAAGTGCCCACCGAGCCTGCCTGGAGTTCAACCTCTTGGCGGTGCTAATGTACTCTAAATTCTTGTGGTCAGTCCATACTATAAAAGGAACCCCCCATCCCTCTAACCAGTGTCGCCATTCCTCCAATGCCATCTTAACTGCCAACAATTCTCGGTTACCAATATCATAATTTCGTTCTGCCGGAGATAAACGATATGAAAAATACGCGCAAGGGTGGACCTTGTCGTCTAAGGGAGAACGTTGAGATAACACCGCTCCTACCCCCACCTCTGATGCGTCGACCTCCACCACAAACTGACGTGTAGGGTCAGGGGTAATCAGAATAGGGGCTGAAATGAAACGGCTCTTCAGTTTGGCAAACACAGCCTCAGCTGTGTCCGACCACCTGAACGCAGTCTTGGCGGAGGTCAAGGCGGTCAGAGGTGCGGCTAGTTGGCTGAAGTTGCGAATAAAACGCCGGTAGAAGTTAGCGAACCCCAGAAACCTCTGTAGGGCCTTACGGGAATCTGGGCTTGGCCATTCTACCACAGCCTTAACCTTCTTGGGATCCATGCGTATTCCCTCAGTCGACACGATATACCCCAAAAATGGAATTGACTGTGCATGAAATTCGCATTTCTCCACCTTGACAAAAAGCCCATTCTCTAGCAACCTCTGAAGCACTCGTTGGACGTGCTGCACATGTTCCTGGAGAGAAGAAGAAAAAATCAATATGTCGTCCAGGTAGACATAAATGAACTGATCGATCATATCTCGCAGCACGTCGTTGACGAGTGCCTGGAAGACCGCTGGGGAGTTGGAGAGCCCAAAGGGCATAACCAAGTATTCAAAGTGCCCTCTGGGGGTGTTAAAAGCGGTCTTCCATTCATCCCCCTCCCTGATCCAAACCAAATGATACGCATTGCTTAAGTCCAGTTTTGTGAAAATTGACGCTCCCTGCAACCTCTCGAAGGCCGAAGACATCAACGGCAAAGGATAAGTATTCTTTACCGTGATGTTGTTTAGTCCCCGGTAATCAATACAAGGTCGCAGAGATCCGTCCTTCTTTCCCACAAAAAAGAACCCCGCCCCCGCAGGAGAAGAGGAAGGGCGGATGAATTTAGAAGCTAGAGAATCAGAAATATATTTCTCCATAGCCTCCCTCTCTGGAACAGAAAGTGAATAGAGCTTGCCCTTAGGCGGAGACTTACCTGATAGTAAATCTATGGCACAGTCGTAAGGACGATGCGGAGGAAGAGAAGCAGCCCGAGACTTACTGAACACTTCCTTCAGATGGAGGTACTCAGCGGGCACGTTAGACAAATCCACCGCCTCCTCCTGCAACACAGACACAGACACAGACGGACAGGCAGACACTAGACAAGACTCATGACACCTTTTACACCAAGACAAAACGGAGTTAGAGAGCCAGTCAATGCTAGGGTTGTGGAGGAGGAGCCAAGGGTGTCCGAGGACAATGGGTGCCAGGGGAGAGTCAAGGATGTGAAAAGAGATGGTCTCGGAGTGATTGCCAGAGGTGATGAGTGTAATGTCTTCAGTGATGTATGATATGGTGGGAAGTTGCTGACCAGTGAGGGCGTGAACCGTGATGTGGTGCGGAAGAGGTCTGAGGGGAATGTGGAGCTTGTGGGCTAATGTGCTGTCCATGAAGTTACCCTCTGCCCCGGAATCCAGTAGTGCCTGACAGTGATGTGTCTGTGCTGACCACCGCAGCCATACCGGGAGGAGCGTAGAAAATGATGGTGATGATGATGAGGTCTTCTCGGCAGAGATCCCACCCGATAGTAGCCTCATACGTACTACCGGGCCTGGCCTTTTACCGGACAGGCGTGGGCTTGATGTCCGGCTCCCCCGCAGTAAAGGCAAAGGCCCAGGGACCTCCGCCTCTCGTTGAGTAGCCCCCTCCTCTCCATCCGTGCCAGACGTGCATCGACCCGAAGGGCCAGCTCAATAAGTCCATTGAACGACGGGGGAAGGTCCAGGGCGTAGATCTCCCTCTGGACGCGGTCAGCCAGCCCATGCAGGAACATGTCCCACTGCGCCTCCTCGTTCCAATGGCACTCCGCCGCCAGGGTCCGGAACTCGATGGAATAGTCCGAGACGGATCTCTCGTGCTGGCGTAACTCCGCCAGCCTCCTGGCCGCCTCCCGTCCTGCGGCGGCCCGATCAAAGACCCGTCTCATCTCGGCGGAGAGCGCCTGGAACGAGGCGCAGCATGGGTCCTGGTTCTCCCACACCGCTGTTCCCCACAATGCCGCCCTCCCAGAGAGCAGGGTCAGAACGAAGGCCACCTTGGCCCTCTCACTGGCGAAGGTTCTAGGCTGGAGGGCAAAATGCATATCACAACGGTTAAGGAAAGCTCTACAATAGTCGGGCTCACCCGAGTACGCTTCCGGAATCGGGAGGCATGGTTCCGGCTGGGAGGGGGCCTCCGATGGTGCTGGTGGAACAGGCGGTGTGAGTGGCGCAGTGGGAGCTCGTAATAGCTGGAACTGTTGGGTGAGCTCGGACACCTGCATCACTAAAGCCTGAACCGCGCGACCAGTGTCGTTAAGAGACCGCTCCTGGGAGTCCATCCTCCGAACACTGGCGCTGAGGAAAACTTCGAGGGAGGAAGGTTGATTACTCGCTGCCTCCATGTTGGTCAGATCGTTCTGTGACGCTAACAATGGAGGACAGGAGGCAGATGCAAGTAAAGGTAGTTTATTGACAGGAGTTGTGATGGATGAATGCTGGTGAGTGACGCAGGAACCACGATGGCAGCACAGACCGGTGGGTAGGTGATTTGAGTGTGTTGGTAGCGATGACGGTGGGGGTAGATCGGTGATCCGTGGTGATAATCCGTGAGTGACTGTGATAATCCAAAGTAGACCGAAACAGGAAACAGGGCAAGGATAGGAACACAGGAGCACGAACAGACATCAACACATGGACCTCAAACAACGATCTGACAAACAGGAGACGAAAGACAGGGCGTTAAATAGGCGATTGGAATGAGATGCACCTGCCGCTGATCAGGCGATCAGTGGCCACACCCACATGAACCAATCAACATGACATAACATGACTACAGCTGGAGACGGTGCATTCACGAACCGTGACATAATTAAAGAACCTTCATTGTGCTTTTCCCACAGAACATATTACACAGCTTGAATTGAGACTGGGCCATTAGTTTTACAAAGGTCAGAATCTAATGTCCATTTGAAATTACTTGAGGGACATTCGGTATTGTTCTTAAAGGGATAGTTCACTTAAAAAATTATATTTGCTCACCCTCATGCCTTTCCAAACATTGTCACAGAAATAAATTAAACTTTAAAATATATTACAATATAATTTTTTTTTTAGTTGCTGTAAACATTCACATAATTTTACTGTTGTAACTATTTTTGATGAAATAAATGTAGTCTTGTGAGCAGATTTGGGAAGCCCTGACCTATATTAATCATACGTCTGTTTGAGTTATTTAATGGTCGTACTCTGGACCCTTATGAAAAAGAAGTTTATTCAAGCGTGCTATAAGTATACTTATTTTGGTCCCACTTTATTTTAAGTGGCCCTAATACCTGTGAACTTACATGGTAACTACATGTGTACATAGTATGTAACTACAGCGTAAGTACAAACTAGTACATAGTACCTACAACTGTAATATTTGTGTACCTACACATATGTAACTCATGGAATGGTATGCATAAGTACAAATGTGTAACAGTACATTGGTAACAACACTTTTTTCACTTCAGTAAGTACACGTGTAACAGGAATTATGTAACTACGTTTTGTAACAACAATATGTATTTAATCAAGTTGTTCCAATTCCACATGGAATCCAATACTGCAGTTACCAGTTTGGATTACACTGAAACTATATGTAAACCAGGATGATTCCTATATTTATACCATGCATTTATGACTGGCAGGACTGTTGAATTACAGTGTACTAACATGGTAACTCCTCAGCAACGGTAAACAGTATAAAGTCTAAAAAGGTCATCCTTACTGTATTATTGAAAACACTGTATTAAGTGTACTTACATGGTAACTCCTCAGGAACTGTCCACTTAATATAAAGTGTAAAACGGTCATAACCTACTGTGTAATATGCAAAACCCAAACCTCTGTAAAACACTGTATTTACAGTGTACTTACATGGTAACTCCTCAGGAACTGTCCACTTAATATAAAGTGTAAAACGGTCATAACCTACTGTGTAATATGCAAAACCCAAACCTCTGTGAAACACTGTATTTACAGTGTACTTACATGGTAACTCCTCAGGAACTGTCCACTTAATATAAAGTGTAAAATGGTCATAACATACTGTGTAATATGCAAAACCCAAACCTCTGTGAAACACTGTATTTACAGTGTACTTACATGGTAACTCCTCAGGAACTGTCCACTTAATATAAAGTGTAAAACGGTCATAACCTGCTGTGTAATATGCAAAACCCAAACCTCTGTGAAACACTGTATTTACAGTGTACTTACATGGTAACTCCTCAGGAACTGTCCACTTAACATAAAGTGTAAAACGGTCGTAACCTACTGTGTAATATGCAAAACCCAAACCTCTGTGAAACACTGTATTTACAGTGTACTTACATAGCGGCTCAATCTCAAGTATATCAAGCGACGAGAATACTTTTTGTGCGCAAAAACAAACAAAAATAACGACTTTATTCCACTATTAATTTCCCTTTTCTCTCTGGACCTCTAGTTGGTTCGCGTATTGTTTCTTGCGCAGCGCGTTTGTGTTACACGTCACCACGTAGGCTCACTATTGGCCGACGCAGGTCATGTGTGTGATGCGTGATGACGTGCAACACGGACGCGCAGCGCAAAAACACGACGAGGCCAAGAGAGAAGGAAATGAATAGTGGAATAAAGTCGTTATTTTTGTTTTTTTAGCGCACAAAAAGTATTCTCGTCGCTTGATATACTTGAGATTGAGCCACTGTAGTCATTTTACATTATAATCCTCTACGTCCGCTACGTTCTCAAAACTCAGGCAATTTGATAATACCTAGAATATCAAAATCAACTGCAGGCGGCAGATCCTTTTCCTATTTGGCGCCCAAACTCTGGAATAACCTACCTAACATTGTTCGGGAGGCAGACACACTCTTGCAGTTTAAATCTAGATTAAAGACCCATCTCTTTAACCTGGCATACACATAACATACTAATATGCTTTTATTATCCAAATCCGTTAAAGGATTTTTAGGCTGCATTAATTAGGTAAACCGGAACCGGAAACACTTCCCATAACAACCTATGTACTTGCTACATCATTAGAAGAATGGCATCTACGCTAATATTTGTCTGTTTCTCTCTTGTTCCGAGGTCACCGTGGCCACCAGATCCAGTCTGTGTTCAGATCAGAGGGTCACTGCAGTCACCCGGATCCAGTACGTATCCAGACCAGATGGTGGATCAGCACCTAGAAAGGACCTCTACATCCCTGAAAGACAGCGGAGACCTGAACTGAATCCAATGATGAACTGCCTTTAACTATCATTTTTGCATTATTGACACTGTTTTCCTAATGAATGTTGTTCAGTTGCTTTGACACAATGTATTTTGTTTAAAGCGCTATATAAATAAAGGTGACATTGACTAAGACCTGCATCTGCTGACAGGATCTCACGCATCTCATTCTCTTACTACTGTACTCTTTACTCTTTAGATTTTATTTAACTCATTAAAGACTGTTCCTCGACAAAACAAACATTTTTACATAAATGTGTGTTATTGTTTGTTCAAGCGCAATACTGGCGCGCAAGTCTTTCTGAGTGCTGTGTGTGTGTCCGGATGTTCTTTTTTGTCTTGTCGTGCATGAATGGTTAAAACCATTTGCGTGAATAAGAGCGTGATCGTATAACAATAAGGATGACAGAAATAACGGATGCTGCGTTAATTGTCGACAGAAACAGTGGACAAGACCGCAGCTAGAGCAGCTGATCTCAAATTCAAAATGCATACAACCTGGGCTGCATTTCCCAAAAGCATCGTAAGCCTATGATTAACTTAGGCTTACAATTCTTTTTTTCAAACACAACCCTGTTTAGTTCCCCATTAAGTAAATGCAAACTCACCTGCTTCTGGAGATGCCACTGCAACAATAGAAAAGTCATTGTCACCATCTTCTTTACCTTGGTGTTCTTCATCTATTTGCTGGGACAGATCATCTTGTAAAAACATAAAAGAATAATGTTATTGTCTGACAAATGTAGCCAAACTGATGCAATGTTGCATCAGGGACATTCGTCAACACTTAACGTGAAAGTCAATGATAATCAAATTTTTATCTACAGTATATACACTATATGTGTGTGTGTGTGTGTGTGTGTGTGTGTGTGTGTGTGTGTGTGTGTGTGTGATGTAAGGTTTGCACCATATCTGCCCTAAACTAACAGTGTTGGCGATTACGTAAATATTTTTTTTAAGTTTCTGTAATAGTTAATCCACACCAGGACACAGTAGTGTTTCTAAAGCTTAAATATAACAGCTTTAGATATAAATATTTAATAAATATATAATATTTTTGGTTGTTTTGTATGATTAAAAAATATTTGTTTCACTTACTTTTTTGCATAATAAATGACAATAAGATTTTTAGTTTTAAACCATTTTTTGACAGACTCCGAAAATACATTCTCTTTATTTTGACAGGTGCTGGAGGTGTAATAAATTTGACAAGCACTGTATAGAGGGCAGTTTTACCTTATTAAAACCTGTGTATCTGCGTTTTTCAAATACTTAAATTTAACCAATTACTTTATTGAATAACAATTCTACAAACTGTTACTGCCACAATCAACTAAAACTATTTTGAAACTGCAAAGGTGGAACATAAGCTGCATCTGACATGGCATTTATGTTTATACGGTTTAATGATGCTCATGTACATTTACATTGCATAAGATAAATAGCATAATAATAATAAAAAAAACATTCAGTATTGCTTTTTTATTAGAAATAAAGACAACATTGAAATATAATAATAATGTTACTAGTAGTAACACTAGCATGAAAAACAAAATGGTTATTGAAACTGGGAATATATTAGAGAGCAATCAAAAAACACTGAAGCAGTCCATGACTTCAGTCTAATGCGAGTTACGCAAAATGAATCTCTTACTTGCATCTTTTCTGTCTTTTTCTGTTGTTTATGATAGGCTAATAAGAGAGAATTCAGAATTTATTCGGTAAGCGCTGTAACGGATATGCAGGTCATCGATTCATGGGTTCTGAACTAATAAATCACGGTTCAGTGAATCTAAAACAATGCAAACCCCAAAGTTTGTAGATTTTGAATCCAAGCATATAAACCCAACTCTTTATAAGCTAAATGCCTGGCCTGGCGCCAGCCTGGCTGGATTTAAATTATTTACGACACAGGATGAGACATTCCAAAGTCACGTGAGCAGCCTCAAAGGAGAAATTAACTCTCCTTTCAACTTACATACACCCACGCACACACACACCCACAAATGTTTTATCTTACACTCATCATGTAAATCCTTAATAATGTGTATTTTGAATAGGTTCGTGTATTGCATAAAAATGGTTAATCCTGTGATGTGAGGATTATAAGTATGACTTGTAAATAGGAAATGTTTCTCCTCATTTTAACTTTCTAAAATAGAATCATGATCTGTAACCCAACTCCTTCAGAGTCGTAAACTTTACGACTGCATCTGGAAGAAACAGGGAAGCCAGCTCTCGCTGGAATTGTTATAAGGAAAGAGAAAAGCACCTTTTTAAGGGTATAAAATATATCGCTTTTTGTGCTTAGATGTCTCCCCATGTCAAATTGGAGTATCTGCAATTTTATCATGTGTTAATCAAATTTTAAATGTGTGTAATTCTGCATTTGAATGTAATTTCAGGTTTTTGATCATTTATATATGTCACTTTTGGGGTCTGCTTAATCGTCATGCTTTGACGAACTCATTTATCTAAAGCAAATTAATGAAAAATGTATTAATCTGGAATTATGAACGTGCTAGGATATCACTGTTGAAATCTGATAAACCCTAATTTATTAGGGTGGGTGTTTCCACAGAGACAAAGGAACCTTTTCCCGCTTCAGATCGCGGACGTTCATTGGTTGTTCACGCGAACAGAGGCGTGAACCATTTCAAGCCATAAGAGCTGACCCCGGAAGGTCCAGCCTCTCTCTCTCTCTTCTCTTAGCTCTCTCTCTTCTGGTCCTCGCGCTTCTCTTACGCGCTGCTCATCCCTCTGCGCGGCCAGCGCTCCTATCGCCATCCCCCTCAGCACAGGGGCTGAGAGGACAGCCATTCTCATGACTCCTTCGGAAGCTTTCGTTTTCGCTGTTTTGTTTATTTTCTTTACTAAGTTATTCACCTATTCGCCTCTCCACACGAGGAAGACGAACTCTGAAACATTGCTTTCTTTGAACTTTCAAATATCGCGCGATTCCGCAGCAGCCCGGACACAGAGAGGACAAGCCCAGATTGACGCACGCTACACGCCCACGCTGCTCCAGCACACACACAGAGACACTTGCAAGTATCATTCTCTATAGATTAAAATGCTGCTAAAGTTGCCTATGATTTGAGTTTAGGTTGTCTCTCAAGGGTTAATGTCTGTTGGTTTACATAACTGCATTCTCTCATTTATCCTCTTTCACTCTGGTTCTCTCCCTCTCCCTCATTTGGATTTCGTTATGTATTGTACAAAGTTTACTGTCTATATTGTCGTATGCGTATTTACTCTGTATAAATCGTAGTTGATGTATTATTAGTTCAATTATTAAATTCCATATACTCCAGATTGTCTGTCTAAGTTGCTCATGTTACGAAGTTAATGAAATGCCGATCTTAGCTACAAAGCTCATCTGTTACTATTAAGTAATATAAATTTTATAAGGACAGGAGAATGGTTTCATGGCCAGAAACTATTCGTCCTGGAATTATAGGAAGTGATAGCATTACTGAGAATTAATAAAACAAATCTTACGGCCGTTTGCTGGACGAACCACGTTTGATTTACATTAATTTCTAGTAAAAGATATCACAATAATTGATATGAAGAATAGAATATACTTACTATGTAAGTACACTGTAATAAACCTATTTTTCATCTTCAATAATTTTAATGCAACTGTAATATGATATATATATTAATCATATTCCTGATTAATTACCCAAATTCCCTATATCATTTGAATTAATTATTATGTACAACCCAGTGCGGTTACAGCGCATGCAACCCTCATGACGCGATGACGAATTAAAATGTCTCTGATTGGACATTGCGTTCATCAGAAACATGTTTGATTGGTTATAATGTTCAACACCACAAACTAAGTGTAAAATCATCATAGTGGTACTTCTAGCTAACATTAGGTCATAAGAAGAGCCGACTTGTTAAGTTACCTTTGTCCAAGTGGTCCATGGTATCAGGTGCGCTGCGTTGGCAGTTCCTCTTCAGGGAAACCCCTTTCTTTCGTGGCATACTGTCTGTCGTGTGGATGTAACATTAGTTAAGTAAGAGGCAATACAACTTGGGGAGGCCGTTAACTGTTTAGCTAGCTGTCGAAATACCCCTGAGTCCTGATCAGTCTATGGTTCTGATAGGGATCAAGTTGGCGGTTCGGAATGCAACAGGCCAATCAAAACTAATTTACGTCATGGGACAACTGTCACGTTTCACGTAGGCAGCCATTTATCAGCGCGGCGCCAAAAATTTAAAATCGGACAGTAAATAAATCTATCTAGATGGCTATGTGTTCAAGGCAATTAAATAAGTTAATACGCCTATGCAGTAGTGGAAAACATAGAAAACAAATAATCAAATGGCTACAGAAGAAAGGCTTGCTGTGCAATGCACCAAGTTGTCACCGCTGTGGAAAGAAAATGCGAATTACAACACACAGTGGACGTGATGGATATATATGGTAAGTAAGTTAACTTTAGGCACCCAGTTTAATTCGTTATTTGGATAGCCTAGTCAACGTATATTTAATATAATTAATATAATATAGTTAATATAATTTTAGGGAACTTGCTTTTTAGATTTACTAATATAATTGTGCACTGTTTTTTAGGACATGTCGAAGAAACACGCATCGCAGAATTACACTCTCCATTCGCAATGGATCACTGTTTAATAACTCGAGAGTTCCTCTGGTTAAGTGGATGGAGTACAGGTAACGTATAGTAGCCAGGCACTGTTTAAAACTTTATTTTACTCTGTCATTGTTACAGTACAATTATATAAGTACTGAGTAATATTAATTAAGTGCATGCACTTACTATAGGGTTAGGAGGATTAGGGTTTGATTGGTTAGTTGCATGTAATTATGCACATTTAACTGTTAATCCTATTGTAAGTACAAGTAACATATGTAACAAGGACACTGTAAAATATAGTGTTACCCAGGCACCTAATAAACACATGAACAGGTTATAATTTTGATGATTGTGGCCCCAAATTCAAAATTAGTATATTGTGAAAAGGTTTTCACCATAATCATCAAAATTATAACAAATAATGGCTTAAAATATTTCACTTTGCATGTGAAAAGTATATATTAATTTTACCTTTTAACTTGAAATAAATTACCTTTTTATGTTTAAAACTAATATTCTAGTTTTTCGAGTTTCACCTGTAACAATAACATAACTAGTTAATGTGGTTACATAGTTTTTGCAAGCAGAATTTGTAATTCATCTTGCAAATGCTCACCAAGGTCCTCTCCAAAAGTAGGAAAATAACTCACTATTCAAGATTTAATGTAGGCAACAACTCTCCACATTAATGTGTTATAGAAGTTTGCAATGACATACCTAAAAAAAACAACTAAAACTCAGTTATTACTACCTAAAATAACTTTTTTAAGAACATGTATTACTGTTTAAAAGGCCACTATTATGCTATTTTAAAGTTTCTTAATGCTGTTGTGCAGTCTCTTACAACCTTTATATGTATCAAAGGTAAAAAAAAAAACTAAGTAATTTCTTCATAATATACATTTGCACATCATCAAATTTTCAATGATTCTCAAACGACTCGTCAAATGATTCAATCTTTATAAATCCCTCATTTCCCCTAGCTACTCTGTCTGCTCTGATTGGCCAGACAACGCAGTATCTTGTGATTGGTTTACCGCTCTGTGTCCTGAGCATTCCTACACTGTAAACTAAACACAGTAACAAACAAGACTTCGATTTGACCATATCAATCCGAGTACGAGTGCAATGATGAAACACTGGAAGAGCTAGTCATTCAGCCCAAACCAGAATATTTCTCAGTGATACACAACTCAGTTTGAGGTACATTATAAGATGTTGCAACTGTAATTCCTCCCCATCATCAGCATTAACAAGTGAACTCAAAACTAAGTATTTAAAAAAAATCATCTTTCAACTGCAAGCGGTTTGCGAATCCTGCATTTATCTCAGAGATTTGAGAAGCAGTCTTCAGTCAAATAAAGGGAACACAGCAAGAGTTTATGATTACACTCCTCCTGTGATATCATGGTAAAGATGAACTTTAACAACTGATTCTTCACATGCTCATCCTTGGGCAGTGAAATAAAACGGTCTTTATCTTCACATTATAGAGCACAGCACCACCTTCTCAACATGATACTGTCCAGTGTCCACAGAAATCAGCTGTTGGTTTGAGTTTTCCCTGCTGTGTGCGAACAAGTGTTTTCATTCACTTGTAGCTATGTTACACACTACATGAAAGGTCATTTTCAAAAATCCATAATAGGGGGCCTTTAAATTAATATTTATTTGTAATCATCTTTTTTGTACATCATTACATTTTGGTAATTGTTTTTTATTAATTAAAATTATTTTCTTTAAAGGTTTTCACAGGGTCTACATCTAAGACAAATTGATTTGATGGAAGACTCTGTTGCCAAAACATCAACAACATTGTCAAGAATGAACAAATTGCTCAGGAAGGTAGCTTAAATTTAATAACTCTCCAGTACTACATTGCTCAGCTAATTGAACTGTAATTAATTTTGTTTGTACTAATATCCACATATTTTTTTACAGGTTTGCATTAATGCATTGAGTAAACTGAAAAGAAAAACTGGTCTTAGAGTTGGCGGGAAGTCAAGACAGAAGTTTGTGGCCATTGATGAGTCTAAGTTCGCTCACAAGAGAAAGGTACATCTGACATGAGAAATACAAAAAGTTTGTTTTTTACCGTGTTGAAATACTAAAGTTGGTTAAAGCGACATTCACTAATATTTCCATTATCCATTTGTGATAAGTAATGCAAGTACACATTACATTTTGCATGGCACCTAACTTTTTCTGCAGCAGTTTATTTCTGATATAAAGAAGTGATATCGACATCTATATTCATGTGAGCTGAGGAATGGCTTGAATGACCCCCAAATGGTCATGGGGAGATCAGAATCCAAGTGTATGTTTTATCAAACACAATCCAGGTTTAACTGCTGTTAACATTTGTTATGTTTCTTGTGTTTATGCATTTTCAGTTTAATCGTGGCCGCTGTCGTACTACTTGGCAGAGAAAAAAAGGCTGGGTGTTTGGGATGATGGAGGTTAAAGGAGCTCGCCGCCTACCAGTCTTAAAGATGGTAAAGGACCGTTCCAGGACCACATTGATGCCCATCATCAAAAGGCACATCAGAAGGGGGTCAGCTGTTAACAGTGACAATTGGAGGGCATATCTGAATGCACTAAAACCACAAGGATACAAACACCTAACTGTAAACCACAGTAAAAATTTTGTTGATCCCCAAACTGGCTGCCACACACAACATATTGAACGGGCCTGGCTAGCCATCAAGGCACAGGTATCAAGATTCAGGGGTAACAAACCAAAAAAACTATTAAAAGAACACTTGAAATTCATCCAGTGGCACTACTGGCTGGGAAGAAGAAATAGGAAAGGTGCTTTGGCACAGTTGATCCATGATATTAGAAAATCATACAGGTTTAGATTTAATTAAAGTTATATAAGATGAAAATGCATGATTTTTTTTTAAACTTTGATGTGACCTTTTTCAGATTCGTAAATTTGGCTATGCCATGCAAACCATTTCAACCTTGTATCTTAGGAATCTTTGCAAAACAAGGTTACATAGTGGTTAGTAAACTCTGAAATACTGTATGAATGTGATAGTTATGCTTTGATAGATTCTGGGATATTACTGCATAGGACTTTTAAAGATTTACCGTTTATTTGCTTTATTTTTCCCTTTTATTTCAATTTTTTTTTTTTGATGTGACATTCTGGTGACCAATTTGCATTTACAATAAATTACAGTATTCTGATCTTGTGTAGTGTACACAGTGTAACTGCGATTGCAATGCTTGCTACGTTTTAAATGCCACATTAAATTGAGTATTTAGAAATGAGGTTTGGTTAATATTATAATGTAAATATACATACATTAATGTACATATACAGTAAATTGTGGTTGGTATCAAGTATGTTACACTTTATATTAGGTTCCTGAGGAGTTACCATGTAAGTACAATGTTAATACAGTGTTTCACAGAGGTTTGGGTTTTGCATATTACACAGTAGGTTATGACCATTTTACACTTTATATAAAGTGGACAGTTCCTTAGGAGTTACTATGTAAGTACACTGTAAATACAGTGTTTCACAGAGGTTTGGGATTTGCATATTACATAGTAGGTTAAGACCGTTTTACACTTTATATAAAGTGGACAGTTCCTTAGGAGTTACTATGTAAGTACACTGTAAATACAGTGTTTCACAGAGGTTTGGGTTTTGCATATTACATAGTAGGTTATGATCGTTTTACACTTTATATTAAGTGGACAGTTCCTGGGGAGTTACCATGTAAGTACACTGTAAATACAGTGTTTCACAGAGGTTTGGGTTTTGCATATTACACGGTAGGTTAAGACCGTTTTACACTTTATATAAAGTGGACAGTTCCTAAGGAGTTACTATGTAAGTAAACTGTAAATACAGTGTTTCACAGAGGTTTGGGTTTTGCATATTACATAGTAGGTTATGACCGTTTTACACTTTATATTAAGTGGACAGTTCCTGAGGAGTTACTATGTAAGTACACTGTAAATACAGTGTTTCACAGAGGTTTGGGTTTTGCATATTACATAGTAGGTTATGACCATTTTACACTTTATATTAAGTGGACAGTTCCTGGGGAGTTACTATGTAAGTACACTGTAAATACAGTGTTTCACAGAGGTTTGGGTTTTGCATATTACATAGTAGGTTAAGACCGTTTTACACTTTATATAAAGTGGACAGTTCCTTAGGAGTTACTATGTAAGTACACTGTAAATACAGTGTTTCACAGAGGTTTGGGTTTTGCATATTACATAGTAGGTTATGACCGTTTTACACTTTATATTAAGTGGACAGTTCCTGAGGAGTTACTATGTAAGTACACTGTAAATACAGTGTTTCACAGAGGTTTGGGTTTTGCATATTACATAGTAGGTTATGACCGTTTTACACTTTATATTAAGTGGACAGTTCCTGGGGAGTTACTATGTAAGTACACTGTAAATACAGTGTTTCACAGAGGTTTGGGTTTTGCATATTACACGGTAGGTTACGACCGTTTTACACTTTATATTAAGTGGACAGTTCCTTAGGAGTTACTACGTAAGTACACTGTACACAGAGGTTTGGGTTTTGCATATTACATAGTAGGATAAGACCGTTTTACACTTTATATAAAGTGGACAGTTCCTTAGGAGTTACTATGTAAGTACACTGTAAATACAGTGTTTCACAGAGGTTTGGGTTTTGCATATTACACGGTAGGTTACGACCGTTTTACACTTTATATAAAGTGGACAGTTCCTTAGGAGTTACTACGTAAGTACACTGTAAATACAGTGTTTCACAGAGGTTTGGGTTTTGCATATTACATAGTAGGTTAAGACCGTTTTACACTTTATATAAAGTGGACAGTTCCTTAGGAGTTACTATGTAAGTACACTGTAAATACAGTGTTTCACAGAGGTTTGGGTTTTGCATATTACATAGTAGGTTAAGACCGTTTTACACTTTATATAAAGTGGACAGTTCCTTAGGAGTTACTATGTAAGTACACTGTAAATACAGTGTTTCACAGAGGTTTGGGTTTTGCATATTATATAGTAGGTTATGACCGTTTTACACTTTATATTAAGTGGACAGTTCATGAAGAGTTACTATGTAAGTACACTGTAAATACAGTGTTTCACAGAGGTTTGGGTTTTGCATATTACACAGTAGGTTACGACCGTTTTACACTTTATATTAAGTGGACAGTTCCTAAGGAGTTACTATGTAAGTGCACTGTAAATACAGTGTTTCACAGAGGTTTGGGTTTTGCATATTACACAGTAGGTTATGACCGTTTTACACTTTATATTAAGTGGACAGTTCCTTAGGAGTTACCATGTAAGTACACTGTAAATATAGTGTTTCACAGAGGTTTGGGTTTTGCATATTACACAGTAGGTTACGACCGATTTATAATTTAAATTAAGTCGGCAGTTCCTTAGGAGTTACTATGTAAGTACACTGTAAATACAGTGTTTCACAGAGGTTTGGGTTTTGCATATTACAAAAGTAGGTTATGACCGTTTTACACTTTATATTAAGTGGACAGTTCCTGAGGAGTTACCATGTAAGTACACTGTAAATACAGTGTTTCACAGAGGTTTTGGTTTTGCATATTACATAGTAGGTTATGGCCGTTTTACACTTTATATTAAGTGGACAGTTCCTGAGGAGTTACCATGTAAGTACACTGTAAATACAGTGTTTCACAGATGTCTGGGTTTTGCATATTACACAGTAGGTTATGACCATTTTACACTTTATATTAAGTGGACAGTTCCTGAGGAGTTACCATGTAAGTACACTGTAAATACAGTGTTTCACATATGTCTGGGTTTTGCATATTACACAGTATGTTATGACAGTTTTACACTTTATATTAAGTGGACAGTTCCTGAGGAGTTACCATGTAAGTACACTTAATATAGTGTTTTTAATAATACAGTAAGGATGACCTTTTAGACTTTATATTGTTTACCGTTGCTGAGGAGTTACCATGTTAGTACACTGTAATTCAACAGTCCTGCCAGTCATAAGTACATGGTATAAATATAGGAATCATCCTGGTTTACATATAGTTTCAGTGTAATCCAAACTGGTAACTGCAGTATTGGATTCCATGTGGAATTGGAACAACTTCATTAAATACATATTGTTGTTACAAAACGTAGTTTAATAATTCCTGTTACACGTGTACTTACTGAAGTGAAAAAAGTGTTGTTACCAATGTACTGTTACACATTTGTACTTACGCATACCATTCCATGAGTTGTTACATATGTGTAGGTACACAAATATTACAGCTGTAGGTACTATGTACTAGTGTGTACTAACGCTGTAGTTACATACTATGTACACATGTAGTTACCATGTAAGTTCACATGTATTAGGGCCACTTAATATAAAGTGGGACCCTTATTTTAAACAAAAAATAGGAAAGTATGCTTTTAGTTTACTTTTTATGTACTTCTCAGAAATGGGCTTTATGTACTCCTCAGAAATATACTTAAAATTACATTTAAGTATACTTGACTTATAGTTTTAAAAATTCTAAATATATTTGTGCTATACTCCTAGAATCTGTGTTTTCATTATTATTCGGTAGATGACGTAAGTACACATCTTCTGCACAGAATTTCCAAAAAAAATAAAAATACCCCGTGAAGATGAAGAAATAACAGATACAAACACATGTAATCTAACACAATCATCTGACATGAAACAGCATCAAAACTGTAACGTTATGGAATAAAATGTTGGCCGATGAAGATGTAATAATTACAGTCAAGGTTTGGGATGTTGATCGACTCCATCTACGTTTTGATTATCATTCTGAATCTAATTCATAGTCTTTTTTCAGCTTTTGTTCAAAATGTTATTTCTTTATTTTTTTATGAAACTTACCCAAGTTAAAGTGCTTAAAAAAGAATGCATGAAGCTAGAATTAAATATTTTTTTTGTTTACCCTGTCCTTTTCTTTCTGGATGTTTTGTATGTTCAGATATTCATACAACAAAATATATACAAATTCAAACCTAAATAGGGACATAGTATACTTAAGTATGATGTAAAGTTCACCTAAAGAAAAATTATGACTATACTTGCAGTAAAAAAACAAAAACAAAAAAACTGAGACTATCTTTTAAAGTGTACAAAGTATTTAACTAGTAAACTATAAGTATACAAATAAGTTCACTTTAAGTATAATTGCAGTACAAACTACAAACATAGAGGTAAACTAGTTTTGTAATCAAAGTTTGCTACTGTTATACTTAAAGTATACTAAAAAGTATACTTGTATATACTAGAAAGTGGGACTATTTAGTCCCAAGCAGTATTGAAACAGTACACTCACAAGTATACTACTAGAACAATGATATTTGTATACTTGCTACATAAAGTATACTTAAAATATACTTGAACTTGAACTTTACTAAGTATACTTAGTAAAATAAACTTGAAGTATACTACTTTATGTTTCAATATAGGTTTTGATGTAGGTTTTTAATATATGTGACATACATAAAATTGGCCGTTTTCCTATATGTACATATATGTACATATATGCACACATATATATGTGCATATATATGAACATATATATGTACATATATGCACACATATTTTACACATATATGTACATATATGCACGCATATATTTACACATATATGTGCATACATATACCTATATAGGTACATATATGCACGTATATATGTACCTATATGTTCACCTATAATAGTAAAATTAAAATCCATAGCTGCTAGGCAACATAAATAAGAGTCTAAAATATAGAAATGTACATTATGTATTTACAAGAACAATCAAATAGTACAAGAACAAAAATAAGACAAAAAACTGAACAGAAAAAAAAAAAAAAATCTTTATTATTCTTTGAAGGTCTGTTATGACGCGCCTCATCCTCCTCCTTCGCCGCCTCCTCTGGCATTTTGGAAGAGTGAAACCGATGTTTTGAAACCGGTTCCCAGAGTGGATATATTTGAAAACGCCGCCTTTGCGTTTCTTCTCGATGGCGAATCCGTAAATTTTCTGAAAATATGGCGTCATCAGCCCACGTCTCGCCCCTAGTCAAACACCACTACATCACGTAACAGCAACAAAAACATGAACAAACACTGAACGGTAACATTAACACGGATTAATAAATGTATTGTTTCATGTTCGTTTCTGTACCACGCGCAGCAAATCCATGTCTTCTTCTCCATTTTAAGTGTATCTCTGTGGCAGAATTACAGCACCACATGCTGGTCTGGCATGTATGCGCATATATACAGCATATATATTATCATATATGTTCATATATGCATCATATAGGTTTCATATATGCGCATATATCCACATATAGGTTCTTTCCATGTGGGAAGGCTACTCTGTACTGTAGGTTTTGTTGATTTAACAACAAGGTCATAACAGACAGGGTTTATTTTTGTGGCGTGCTCTTGTCTAACTCTTTCACAGATCTTATTGGTTCATCCTGCCAACCTCAGGCCTACTGAAAACAATCAAGGAAAAATAATCATATAAAGCTAATATCATCAAGACAAAAGAACAGGATGTGTGGGTGGTTTACTGCTGTGAGTCACTCACTGAGAGCATTTTACTTTATCATGCACTGACCTTATGAGTTTCATCCATTGATTTAATTATTGCAAACCAAGATGAAATATGGAACTTTTCACAAATAGGTTACAAAGAAGATCTGATTTTTTTTTTCCTTCAATGAAATGCTTAACCCCTCTAGAAAATGTTTAATGTTAACCTCAGGAGGCAAAACTTAAACGGTTTACTTCATTTTCATTGTACATTTTGTTTTTGCATTCATGTCGTAAAATTTGTGATATGACTAAACAATTTCAAAGCAATTTAAAACAAAAACAAAACAAGAAATATTTAATAAACATCAAAATGCATGTATCTAAATGTATCTAAAAAAAAAAAAAAAAACTATTTTCTAGTCATACATCCAGTGTGATTCCCTGTCTATGGCCTTCCAGCAGTTTAGACAAAACCAACAGTTCAATTCCATTCTGCAGCAAAGTAATCTATTTCCTGTGGTCAGCCTTAAAATCCTTGAATAGAAATGTGTTAGTGTGTTACGTGTAAGCCAGGTTAAAGCAATGTTTATTTTATATAGATTTAAACTGACAGTGTTAGGTAGGATATTCCAGAGTTTGAGCACTAAACAGGAAAATGATCTGCTGCCCGCGTTTGATTTTGATATTCTAGGTATTATCAGATTGCCATAGTTTTGAGAATGCAGCGGACGAATGGAGAATGGAGGACTATAGTGCAATAAGAGCTTGTTGAAATACTGAATTAGATAAACCATTCTGGGCTTTATAATAATTAGAAAGATTTTAAAATCTTATCATGATGTTTATTATGGCGCCAGTGCAGTGTTGACAGAATATGGTCATTCTTCTTGGTTCTAGTAAGAACTCTAGCTGCTGCATTTTGGACAAGCTGGAGTCTGTTTACAAAGTGTGCAGAACAACCACCCAATAAAGCATTACAATAATCTAACTTTGATGTCATGAACGCATTAATTAATGTTTCTGAATTTGACATTTAGGGCATAAGTAGTATTTAAGATTCATTTTTTTAGATGGAAAAATGCAGTTTTACAAATGCAAGATATGTGGCTTTCAAAGGAAAGATTGCAATCAAGTAGCACACCTAGGTTCCTAACTGGTAACGGAGAACTGACAGAGCAGCCATCAAGTCATAGACAGTGCTTTAGGTTATTACCTGCAGAGTTTTTAGGTCCTATAATTAACACCTTTTTTTTAGAATTTAGCAGTAAGAAATTACTCCTCATCAGATTTTTATATTGACTATGCATTCCATTAGTTTTTCAAAACGGTATGTTTCTTGGGGCTGCAAAGAAATATAGAGCTGAGTATCATCAGCATAACAGTAAAATCTAACACCTTGCTTCCTGATGATATTTCATAAGGGTAACATGTAAAGTGTGAAAAGTAACAGCCCTATTACTGAGCCTTGAGGTACACCATACTGCATAATGCTAGGGAGGGAGTATATAATTTGACTTGATTCAATTCCTGTGTCCTCACATCTTTTTTCCTTGTATCCTTCCCTCACATCCTGAATGGGTGGAGCTAAGACACAAGGATAGGAAGGGAGACAAGGAAACAAGGATGGTCAGATAAGAATTAAGAAGCACCCAGAGTGTGCATGAATATGAATATATAAACATGTGCTGCGAGCTTACCTTTCAAAAACGAAATAAATGCACAGCAATAATGACAGTGGTGAGAAAACAGCAGTTAAGAAAGCATGTGATTATGGCGATGTGGATAAATTTGCACCAGCTCTGCAAATGGCACTCCAGTCACGTCAGATTTATTTATACAATGTAAAAATATTGTATGATGACCTCTTGTTAAAAATATTTAATTAATTGTTTATTTATCAATTATTTTTATCTATTTCCTGATGGTAATGTACAAACACAATGTATCAATGGTAATGTACAACAGTACCTGTGTTTCTAGTGCTTACACTGTGAAACTAACTATTTTCAAGAAACACAAAATATAATTAATCATTAACTGAATTCAAAAGTAAATGAAGACAACATGAGCAAAGCGACAATCAATTAAAAAAGGAAAACCACCACAGAATATTTTAGTGAATATGTTTGCTCTGTTTTATATATTTTAAGCTGACCTTGTGTTGGAATTTTTTTTTAATTTATTGCTTAATATTGCTTATAGCATTCATGGGCTTATGGTAATGTCCCATACTGGAATGTTTTATAATGTATTTGATCTGCACTGCTGTGATATGTTTACAGTGCTTAGACTGAACCTGAATATGTTCAGTCAATGACTGTATATTGTGTTCAATAAACATAAAACATTTGTTTCAAATATCTGTTGCTCAAATATTTTAATTGATGTAATGTAATGTTGACTTGCTTTGCTTAATAAACAATAAGTGATTATAAACATGGTAGTCAAATGTGTGGGTTAAATATAAATTAATATGGAGTTAAGTAATATTCATTTATAAGTCTTTTGACTTCATTTTGGTACATCTACATCTATAAAAGACAGTTCCAGTGCCATTCTTTGACATAAAGATGTTCTGTTAAAAGAGGTTAAAAGGTCCCCTTAGGAATTTCAGTCTAGTTCTGCTAGGTGGGGGGAAGTCAATCCAAGGATCTTGTTTATTACTCTCATGGGTTTATATGTGATGGTCGACTGTACTACTCTTTCACCATCAATCTTGATTACTTGCCCCAAATTTGATCTCTTCTTCGAATTGAAATTGTCAATAATTGTTCTGATGATGTTAATGTTGAAAGCTGTTCTGTGAAAGAGTTGGCTGGATGGTTATCAGTATATGATGTACCAAACATTATATCAGATTTCTGTCATATGGTCAAAATATAAACACAAAATAAAATTACACTGTTGTGATATTTTCCCTTGTAAAATTAGTTTACAGGCTTTATCTAATTATATATATATATATATATATATATATATATATATATGTATATATATATATATATATATATATATATGCTTTTCTGACCATGTAAACAGTTAGGCTTGAATAAACCAACCAGAAGCTCAGGTTTGGACAGAATATTTAATCACATGCACACACACACACCTACACACACACACACACACACACACACACACACACACACACACACACACACAATTCACCTTCTAGGTCAACACCTGACAAGTAATATATGAGAAAGTGGACGAGGTCCAAGAGACAAATCCCAGACCTGCAATGTGTGAGAGATGAAGCTGACAGCCTAAAACCAATTTACACGCTCTTGCATTCCCAATTCATCTCAAAATTATTCACTTCAGACTACATCTGCACCTGAGGCAGATGGCCATCGTGAGTAGATTTTTATTTATTTATTTCCTGTAAGCTCACCTGAGGGACAGTGTGTTGGCGTTGATAATGAAGTAGCCACTTTTGGTTGCTAATTCATATAGTCATTCACTTGTCACTTTTTTTTTTTAGATCTACCGGTAATCAATTTATTTAAAATTTTTTTTTTTTTTTTTTTACTACAAAATTTTCCACAAATGGCACATATCTGTATATGAGAAACACCAGAGAGTTTTATCACTACATGGAATTTAATGTTCTCGATTTGTGTTTCATTCTTCTTCTAAAATTTTTTTCCAAAAAAATCGTTAACAATTTAAAATTTCATTCAATTTAAATCCAAAATAAATAGGCATCCACATGTAAGTGCTCTTAAAAATGTACAGACCCGGTTCTAAAAAAATTGGGACACTGTACAAATTGTGAATAAAAACAATGCAATGATGTGGAAGTTTCAAATTTTAATATTTTATTCAGAATACCACATAGAAGACAATCAAATGTTTAAACTGAGAAAATATATAATTTTAAGGGAAAAATAAGTTTATTTTAAATTTCATGGCATCAACACATCTCAAAAAACTGGGACAAGGCCATGTTTACTACTGTATGGCATCCCCTCTTCTTTTTATAACAGTCTGCAAACGTCTGGGGACTGAGGAGACAAGTTGCTCAAGTTTAGGAATAACAATGTTGTCCCATTCTTGTCTAATACAGGCTTCTAGATGCTCAACTTTCTTAGGTCTTCTTTGTCGCATCTTCCTCTTTATGATGCGCCAAATGTTTTCTATGATGAAAGATCTGGACTGCAGGCCATGTCAGTACCAGAATCCTTCTTCTACGCAGCAGTGATGTTGTAATTGATGCAGTATGTGGTCTGGCATTGTCATGTTGGAAAATGCAAGGGCTTTCCTGAAAGAGACGTCGTCTGGACGGGAGCATATATTGTATAGAACTTATACCTTTCAGCATTGATGGTGCCTTTCCAGATGTGTAAGGTACCCATGCCACATGCACTCATGGAACCTAATACCATCAGTGATGTAGGCTTCTGAACTGAGCGCTGATACCAACTTGGGTTGTCCTTTTTGTCTTCTTTAGTCTGGATGATATGGCGTCCCAGTTTTCCAAAAAGAACTTCAAATTTTGATTTGTCTGAGCACAGAACTGTTTTCTACTTTTCCACAGTCCATTTTAAATGAGCCTTGGCCCAGAGAAAACGCCTGCTCTTCTGGATCATGTTTATATATGGCTTCTTTTTTTTCGCTGCAGCATTGGGGGAATTTGTGATCCTCTGCCCATCTTGACTTCTGAGAGACAATGCCACTCTGAGAGGCTGTTTTTATACCCAATCATGTGGCCAATTGACCTAATAAGTTGCAAATTGGTCTTCCAGCTGTTCCTTATATGTAAATGTAACTTTTCCGGCCTCTTGTTGCCACCTGTCCCAACTTTTTTTGGAATGTGTAGCTCTCATGAAATCCAAAATGAGACAATATTTGGCATGACATTTCAAAATTTCTCACTTTCAACATTTGATATGTTATCTATATTCTATTGTGAATAAAATAAAGTTTATGAGATTTGTAAATTAATTGTATTTAAAGTAATGATAGCACATATACAAATGTAAGTTCTATATATATAATTTAATAATTTCATGTGAACTACTCTCATAACGTCCCAGGTTACGTATGTAGACACAGAAGAGCCCGGAGTGGCTCATAGATCTAGACTTTAAAATCTGACAAATGTGAGGGGAGTGGACCATCGCACTGCATTGCAGATGTCCTGCATAGACACACCTGCCAAGCAGGGGCGTAGCAAGCTTTTCAAAAGTGCGGGGGATGAATGTGGTTTGTTTATAAACAATAAAAACGATGATTACAGTGACAGATGGGTACAAAATGCAGGGCTTATTTTCCGGCTTGCAGCGTTTGGCTGGGAAAAAAAATAATCCTACATTTAAAAAAAAAAATCAGAAAAGGGGAGAGAAAAAACACGCCCACACAAAGCTTTTTCTCTGGTGGTATAAATAATGTAACAATTTACTGTTTTTAAACATTAAAATAATATACACTTTTCTTTCATAGTTCTTCAACAGATATGCAAACAATGTCATCATTTCTCACTTTTTTCTCCGCAACAGGTAACGTTACAATCAAACACAACAGGTAAGTATCCACAAAAGTATTCAGCTAATCAACAAACAATGCTCAAAATATCAGAATCAGTTGCACTGGCAATGAACCCATAAATACACTGCTTAACAATGGCAGTTTGTCCCCCCTCCTCATCAATTCCCTGCCTTCTTCATCACAGTTATGTTATACATTGCATGCCACATAACGTTACATAACCGACTTTAGCTAAATGCTGAACAATATCCCAATAATAGCAATTAGCATTAGTCTAAAAAACGAAATATAATATTGAAAACACTCGACATGTCAACAAAAAGATAACAGAACATCTTCCCAAACACATTCCCAGACTCTTGCACATGCGGTGAGGATCGACTCCAAACAGGGGACAATTGTGCCTGCATTGTGGTCGAATCCCACACCACGCCCAGTGAGTGTTCCTCTGTAATGTAGAAAGCACACTTTTCTTGGTGTTTAACCCTATGAAGTTGATTAACGCGTATACGCATTATGAGGCATTTTCTCCTGATAACCCCGAAAAGAACTTAAATTACACTTTCAGTTTTGATCGTACAGATAAGAGCAATACATCAATCGAATCTGTAAAGGGTCTACTTTTCTGTTTACAGACATAATAAACAAAACTTTGTGCACTTAGAGATAGAGATAGACAAAAAATAGAGATAACAAACAAGGTGTGCTGTCAGCAGCCTTGGTCTGCGGTGATCTTCATTTACGAACACATCATTAAAATGAACTGTAACTCCTTGAATACTCAACGAGAGTACAAGAGACATGAGAGATATATCTATAGAAAGCCTGACATGTCTACTTTTAAACTAAACAAGCTCTGACGAAAACAAAAATTCTGTGATAAAGTAATCTATATGAAAACAACACGATGTCCATTTTTCACACCTCCCTTCATTATCTTCTAATGTGACCACGCCCCTGCGCTGAGCTCACTATTCAGATTCTAATGTTTCACCGAAGCACGCAGCTTGAATACGCCCACACAAAATAAGACAACGCAGCGAGACTGTTCTTAAAGTACTTTTTATTTTACTGTTTGTTTTGCGATGAGAGGAATAAGACATAATTCACCCCAAAAAGATGTGATGTGGTTGAGGATTTGAGATTTGGATTTCCTCAGAAAAAAAGAATGAAGCACTTTATTCAGCAGAAATCATAAACATGAGTAAGTCTCTTTATATTTATTTATATACTTGTACTAGTTTTCACATAACGTGTAAACATTTTACTAGTTAGACTTTTTCCAAAGACTTTTTCCAGACTATAATTCCTGACTAAATGTATAATCAAGTGAAACATTATATACAATACTATACCATTCAAAAGCTTGATGTAAATAATATAAATGTAACAAATAAATGTAACTGTAACAAATGTAACAAACAATGCTGTTCTTTAAATTTATCCCCCCCTAAAAACCCTGAAAAAAAATTCTCAGCTCTTTTCAACAATAAGAATAATAATAATGATAATTATAAAAATAAATGTATTATTTTTATTTTTTTTTTGTAGAAAATAAGATTATTAAAAGGATTTCTGAAGGATTGTGTGACTGGAGTAATGATGCAAAAAATTCTGTTTGAAAGTCAGCTTTGATTGTTCCTAATAAACTGTTTAACTGCACTCCCAAGTGGATATTAAGTTATGTTGTGGGATAATTAAATATATTCTAAATAAACTACAAATATAAAATTATATATATTTATTTTGTCCTCACATTCTTTCTTATAAACCCTCCCTCTCAGTGACACAAGCTGACTTAAAGGCTCATTATGCAGCTCATTATGCAGGCCTTTGTCTCCTCAGGTGTAAATCACAATGATATTCATGATAGTTGACGCCTACTCGCATATGACTTTTACCAACAAAAAGTGTCTTAGAAAATTTAAATTAATATATTGTTTTCTGTAAGTGAGTAAACAAGATGATTTTCACATAATTTAGAAAGAAAAATTCTAGGCTACAAGCTTCAATTCTCAAAAGTCCCAGGAACCAATGTTCTGTATGTGTTTTATTGCCTTATTCAAGTGTTTTAACATTTTTAGTTTTTCACTAACCACGCATAACATTTTTTTTCTTCTCAAAAACACAATCATGTACATACATGCTGCGCACATATTATTTTAGCCCAGTATGTGCTGATTACAGTGAGATTAGACTTTAGCCATTTAGATGTGTATAAGAAACTGAAAAAAAGCACAAATGTCAGGGCATGACAAAACTTCTCCAGGCCCCAAAAATACCCTTAGATTCCAGAGGGTTAATCTTAACCTCAACTTTCTCATATGGACGAGAATGACATCTTGATGTCGAACCACCATCTGGTCTGATTGAGACAGAATCAACCAATCGTTGATACAGTTTAGTATGTGGATGCCCTGAAGTTGCAGTGGAACCATAGCAGCACCCACACACTCCACCTCGGCTCTCCAACCAATCGGCTCCCCCTTGCCACCATTTTTCCCTTGTCTCCAGCTTTGCTGGGCTCACTCATCCCTCTGACTCTGCCTTGGTCAGGCGTCAACCTGGCTCCATCATGGGTTTCCTGGCTTCTGGCTGCACCTCAGTCATCCATCCCTTCTACTCCACTGGGTTCCGCTTTCCCTCCGGCTCCACCGTTGTCCTCGGTCGCTCCAGTTCCGCTATGGTTTTCTGGTTCCCCGCTTCCTCCTCGGTCCAATGAGCCATAAGCTCAGTGACACCTTGGCTCTGTGTCTCCTCAGCTCCATCTGGGTCTCCACTACAGCCATGCTCCAAAGCAAAAGATAATACCCTTGGTACCTCCTCCCAGGCCTCCACCATTTCTTCTCCCTCCCGTGACTTTGTCTGACTCCTTCTTCTGTCATTACCACCCTGGTTTCCCCCACCATCGCCTTCTTCCATTTTCTGCCCTTCTCCTGGCTCCATGCCCTCCTCCAGAGCCACTGCCCTCCTTTCTCAGTTGATCGTTCTGTTATGTTGCATGGGTGGGGGTGGAATGTCATGTGTGTTCTGTTTTGATTAAAGTTTTCTCTGTTCCCATTTGCTTGTCTGAGTTCCTTGTCAGTTTCCTTAGTTATTCACTGGTTAATTATTTCTTTCAACTGTTTCTGTTTAGCTCCCTCTTTTATTCAGTATATACTCCCTGATTTGTTCTACTCTTCATCTGCTCTTGTTTGCATAGAATCTAATATCAATATGCATTTACCTCAGTTATTTCTCCTGGATTATTAAAGTGACTTCCTAAACTACTCTGAATCATGAGTGTTCATGATACCATGATAATGACTTAATTTCCCCCAAGAACAAGCAACACCAAGAACATAGTATGTATTAGTCATACATTTTTCTATAATTTCTTCATTTATCGAAGACTTATTTAATGCCGTAAAACATAACATGTCTATACTGGATATGAAAAAGGTTTTTTAATTATTATTATTATTAGTAGTAGTAGTAGTAGATTTAAATTTGTTTAGATTATTACTAAATGCTAATGTTCTGATAGCATACTTAGAACTCGGCCACGTTTACCCCCTCTGTTTGTTTGTACTATAAAAAAATCAGTTCCACCTGACTAAACTCTTTAATTATTGTGTTAATGGTTTTGGAGCAAGAGAACAGCCAGGGCACAAGGATTAACATGCCACTTTTCCACAGCCTTGATGTTTAATTATAGAAAAGTTGTTATTTCCCTTCCTCATTATCAGATTTTGTGTTCACTGTGGATAGTAAGCATTTGTGAAAGATCAAATGGAGAACAAAGTGAAGGCCAGTTTGCCAAGAAATAAGGGGGCCGTAACAGGGCAGTGGGCAAAAGTCATGGTAGTTGACCACACGCTGAAAAGGAATTCAAAAAACGTTAAGTGCCTCAAGTCTTGAAAAGTGCAACCACACAATCAAGACATTTCTACAAAGACTGAAAAAAGTGCTCTGAGTTTTCCTGGCCTTAACATTTCCTTAATAACAGCTTTTACTGAATTAATATTTATAGTGAATATTTGTAAAACCTCGGGTTTTGTATTTTATTTGTTTGTTTTTTCGCAGTTGCATCAAGCTCTCATATCATTACCTCTTGTAGTTTGTGTTCGAAAGTGTTTTGCTATCCTCTGACCAATTCACTGAAGAAAAAAAAACAAGTGTGGACTCTGACTAGGCCATGCAAGGACATTAAACTTTTTTTCTCTTTTAACCACGGAGTGATCAGATTTTCTGTGCGGTTTGGGTCATTGTCATGTTGGAAAATGTGATAATTTTAAAGGGGTGTGATTCTTTTCAATACCCACTGTAGTTCTGATTCCAAACTGTCAACAGAAAATACAGACATCATGACTGATGAAACACACACATATATATTGTAACGCGAGGAACCAACGACAGACACAGTGGGCGTGGCGTCAGGCCTCGGAGAGTCTTTTATTAACAGAAAATAAAGTAAACAGGGGATAAAGGTGGCCAAAGGGGGAGAGTGTCCAAAACAAACAGGGGATCTGGTGTCCTCGTCATGCTGCGGGGTTTGTGAGGGTCGGGCAGTGATCATGGAGGAATGGTCCAGGTAAGGGGCGTGAGGGGCGGTGGCTTCTTCTAGTAGTCGTATCCTTCTCATCAGCCGCGGTGCTTGCAGGGGATGGATGGCCCGGCATCCTGGCCCGTCGGTCGTGTAAACGGGTGCGGTTCTCGTCCAGATCGCAGGTCCACGTCTCTGGTGGCACAGGAGTCCCTCAATGCACCCTTCCTGGACCCACGAGGACACCAGTGTGCATACACGGGGAAGAGACCGGTCTCTCGAGGAGAGGTGCCTTGGGCTTTTAAACATCTGTGGTGATAAGGCTCCATTCACATCAGGTGTGCCCCATCGCATGCCGCCAGCCCTGGCTAGTCCAGTGCCCCTCCTCTCTCACACACCCACTCCTGTCGAGAGCCTGGCGAAGGGCAGCTATTTAGGACGGGGTGCTGATGATAGCCAGGGAGGAGGCAGCTGACTCGTCACATTCCCCCTCCCAAGCGACATCCCCTTCATCAGGTCGCAGCCCACACAGGAGTGCTACCTTCCTCAACCAGGCTCCAAATGTCAGAGTGGGCGGGGCAGGGATTCCTCTCCGGGCAGTCCTCCCTCTCGCAGCGTGCCGGAACAGGGACAGAGAAACTGGGTTTTAGTCGACAGCCTCAACCAACCACAGGGACAATCAGGGAGGAGGCAGGTGACTCGTAAACATTTATTTTGTGTTATGTGTGCTGTTCAGTCACAGCAGCAGCAGCTGAGTAGACCAGTTTTGTAGTATTGAAAGTACGAGTATAAACCTTAGGAAGGGCTTTCGCACCAAAGGAATGTTTTCATAGCTCCTATAACTATTGGAAGTACATGCTTTTTGGCATGTTTTCATGAACATTTGTAATTATTAGAACACCTTTTGGTGGGGACTAAATTAGCTCCTACTTCAGAGTAGGGTCTAACCTTGCACAATAGGAACTACCAGTGATGTAAGTGTATGTTGACTGGCTGAACACATGCCATAGGAAACACTGGCACCCTCTGCTTTTAAATTTTAAATGGATTGATGCTGAAGACATTGTTGAATGCTGAACTTAAATTACATCACTGTCAGTTGGCTCACATCAATTCAAAGTTCCTACTGGCATTGCGAATGCAACCAGGAAAAATAAGTTATTAGGAGACCACTTGTAAAGTTTCTGTAACTACCTGGTGTGAAAGACCCTTGGGTTGCATCATGTTTAATTTTTGGACTGGAGTGAAAACAAGGTTGTGAGGAAGTACAGTGACTTCAATGGATTGTGCTGTGCTGTTGTTAAAATGATTGTTATGAATGTCTTAAAAACGACTTCATGAAAAAGAAGAAGAAGAAAAAAGTAGACAAAACAGTTTTGAGTTGTCAAAAATTGATACTTTGTCCAGTATCTGCAAAATTTGCACATACCCTAGTCTACCATACGTGTAAAACCAAAGTAAAGTATGGGCTGTCCTGCTATAGCTGCATAAGACAGTTAAAAACACATGGAGCAGTAGAAGAATGTGCATTTGTACAGCCTTGATTGACCTGAAGAGAGCTATAATTGATCTCTCTCTACAGCAGAGACACTAGACAAGAACTATAGGGGGAGGCAAGCAGAAATTTAATGCCACAGTCAAAACATCACAAATATCATGTTGAGTCTCAGGCATATGTTTGTACCTTTAGATCCCTGAGCAGCACGATGGCTGCAGAATTAAATATTGATTTACAAAAGGAAAGAGTATAATCTTGTTCATGTATTTAGCTCAGGAACAAAACAAGTCTCACATTCTAAATTCCCTGAGTACTGGAAACTTCCAGTGTCCCTTTATAAGCATCCGATTCTCTCACAAAATTTATATGGAAAATGTATGTTAGTAACTTACTTTACTTACCCTGGCATTGCCCCATGCATACATGAGTATACACTAGATTATTATTTCCATTGAAACCAGGCACTGAAAGGCACTCCATAGGCATACTTCAAACATTTTTGTTTGAACTAAATTACTGATTAAAATGTCCACCTGCTATTCTTTATCCCCCAATCCACCTCTCAGTGCCCAAAATGCCATTTACCTCAGAATTAGATTAATGATTAATGAATTAATGATTAGACCACCTTTGTCCCACATGCTTTGGTAATTAGAGCCAAAGTGCTTATTAAATGTTTAAAAGACTGTTAAGAATCAGGTGCAGTTGTTTCACAAGCTGCCTCTCAACATGGTAGCCTAGTCTATAGTGGATAACCTTTATGATTACATACTATTTTGTTATATATACAGTACAGACCAAAAGTTTGGACACACCTTCTCATTCAAAGAGTTTTCTTTATTTTCATGACTATGAAAATTGTAGAGTCACGCTGAAGGCATCAAGGGCTATTTGACCAAGAAGGAGAGTGATGGGGTGCTTCGAGGAGAGCGCACATCTGTGCACTGAAGGCACACTGTAGAGTCACACTGAAGGCATCAAGGGCTATTTGACCAAGAAGGAGAGTGATGGGGTGCTGCGCCAGATGACCTGGCCTCCACAGTCACCAGACCTGAACCCAATCTAGATAGTTTAGGGGTGAGCTGGACCGCAGACTGAAGGCAAAAGGGCCAACAAGTGCTAAGCATCTCTCGGGGAACTCCTTCAAGACTGTTGGAAGACAATTTCAGGTGACTACCTCTTGAAGCTCATCAAGAGAACGCCAAGAGTGTGCAAAGCAGTAATCAAAGCAAAAGGTGGCTACTTTGAAGAACCTAGAATATGACATATTTCATGTATATATGTTATGTATATAATTCCATATATAATTCCACATGTGTTAATTCATAGTTTTAATGCCTTCAGTGTGAATCTACAATTTCCATAGTCATGAAAATAAAGAAAACTCTTTGAATGAGAAGGTGTGTCCAAACTATTGGTCTGTACTGTATATGTTTGGTCAAGTCAAGTCACCTTTATTTATATAGCACTTTAAACAAAATACATTGCTTCAAAGCAACTGAACAACATTCATTAGGAAAACAGTGTGTCAATAATGCAAAATGATAGTTAAAGGCAGTTCATCATTGAATTCAGTGAGGTCATCTCTGTTCAGTTAAATAGTGTCTGTGCATTTATTTGCAATCAAGTCAATGATATCGCTGTAGATGAAGTGACCCCAACTAAGCAAGCCAGAGGCGACAGCGGCAAGGAACCGAAACTCCATCGGTGACAGAATGGAGAAAAAAACCTTGGGAGAAACCAGGCTCAGTATGGGGGCCAGTTCTCCTCTGACCAGACGAAACCAGTAGTTTAATTCCAGGCTGCAGCAAAGTCAGATTGTGCAGAAGAATCATCTGTATCCTGTGGTCTTGTCCTGGTGGTCCTCCAGGGGATCTGTATCTGGGGCTCTAGTTGTCCTGGTCTCCGCTGTCTTTCAGGGCAGTGGAGTTCCTTTCTAGTTGCTGATCCACCATCTGGTCTGGATACGTACTGGATCCGGGTGAATGCAGTGACCCTCTGATCTGGATACAGACTGGATATGGTGGCTACGGTGATCTCGGAATAAGAGAGAAACAGACAAATATTAGCGTAGATACCATTCTTCTAATGATGTAGCAAGTACATAGGGTGTTATGGGAAGTGTTTCCGGTTCCGGTTTACCTAATTAATGCAGCCTAAAAATCCTTTAACGGATTTGGATATTAAAGGTGCTCTAAGCGATGTTGGGAGACATAACCTCTTGTTGACATTTGAATTATTGTCAAACAAACCGGAAGCTAGCTAGTCCCCTCCCTCCTCCTCATCCCATCTCCTCCCCCTCCCTTCCGTGCTTCCTGAAACAGTTATGAACGCGCATCTCTTAAAGTGAAAGTAGCTTATGTGCTAACACTGCTGCTGTAATGACTCAACCAACTCCTTCACACTCTGTGTGAGTAATTTGAAGTTTTACTCGTTTTGTTCTTTTAAAATGTTAAGTTTTAATAGGGGATGGCGTTGATGGCTGCTACAAACATATGTTGTATTCACCAAAGCTAACGCTGACTGCATAGTTCTAGCTAATTACATCCTTGTGTTGGTTTGGCGAAAACATAAACGCCAATATAGAACAAAAAAAATGGATTTACCCACCTGTGAAGCAAAAAGAGAGCCACCTGAATGTCGGAATGGAAGCCCTTCTGCCGGCGGAGTTCTCGCCACCTTTCAAATGCTTTCCCAATTTTAATTTGGGACTATGCACGTTCCTTATCCTTTTCCCTCTTCTTTGTAAGTTGTTCATCTGAACGTCGTCTTTTTGGTTGTGTGTCGGCCATATTCCAACTTCCCTCTTGATGCTTCTCTCTCCTCAACACACCTCCTTCATGTGCACGCGCACTAACCACCCAAACCCCACCCTCAAATACTTATTGCCAGTGATTTTCGGGAGCACTGTTTGTTATGTTTCATGGTACAGGTTTTCACAGTTTGTTTTTGTTGCCGTTTGTGGAGCCTGTGGTGTCTAGAGAGACTGCGTTTTTTTACAGTGTGTTCAGGGGACAGTCGGCTAGCGAATAGTGAGGAGATGATTGCTGTATTTGAAAAAAAAAAAATTTGACCTGACATCACTTAGAGCACCTTTAAAAGCATATTAGTATGTTATGTGTAAGCCAGGTTAAAGAGATGGGTCTTTAATCTAGATTTAAACTGCAAGAATGTGTCCCGAACACAGTTAGGTAGGTTATTCCAGAGTTTAGGCGCCAAATAGGAAAAGGATCTGCCGCCCGCAGTTGATTTTGATATTCTAGGTATTATCAAATTGCCTGAGTTTTGAGAATGTAGCGGACGTAGAGGATTATAATGTAAAAGGAGCTCATTCAAATACTGAGGTGCTAAACCATTCAGGGCTTTATAAGTAATAAGCAATATTTTAAAATCTATACGATGTTTGATAGGGAGCCAGTGCAGTGTTGACAGGACCGGGCTAATATGGTCATACTTCCTGGTTCTAGTGAGAACTCTTGCTGCTGCATTTTGGACTAGCTGTAGTTTGTTTACTAAGCGTGCAGTACAACCACCCAATAAAGCATTACAATAATCTAACCTTGAGGTCATAAATGCATGGATTAACATTTCTGCATTTGACATTGAGAGCATAGGCCATAATTTAGATATATTTTTGAGATGGAAAAATGCAGTTTTACAAATGCTAGAAACGTGGCTTTCTAAGGAAAGATTGCGATCAAATAGCACACCTAGGTTCCTAACTGATGACGAAGAATTGACAGAGCAACCATCAAGTCTTAGACAGTGTTCTAGGTTATTACAAGAGTTTTTTGGTCCTATAATTAACACCTCTGTTTTTTCAGAATTTAGCAGTAAGAAATTACTCGTCATCCAGTTTTTTATATCGACTATGAATTCCATTAGTTTTTCAAATTGGTGTGTTTCACCGGGGCCCCGAAGAAATATAGAGCTGAGTATCATCAGCATAACAGCGAAAGCTAACAACATGTTTCCTGATGATATCTCCCAAGGGTAACATATAAAGCGTGAAGAGTAGCGGCCCTAGTACTGAGCCTTGAGGTACTCCATATTTCACTTGTGATCGATATTATACATCTTCATTCACTGCTACGAACTGATGGCGGTCATATAAGTACGATTTAAACCATGCTAATGCACTTCCATCAATGCCAACAAAGTGTTCAAGTCTATACAAAAGAATGTTGTGGTCAATTGTGTCAAACGCAACATTAAGATCCAATAAAACTAATAGAGAGATACACCCACGATCAGATGATAAGAGCAGATCATTTGTAACTCTAAGGAGAGCAGTCTCAGTACAATGCCTCAGTTTGCTTGCTGCTGCTGCTGCTGCTGATTAATAGTAATATTGGTAGTAGTAGTGTATTTTCACAAATATAACAAAGTATGAATCCATAATGCATGTGTTTTTTTGAAAGGGCCACAATTAAAGACACTTTACATGTCATAAAAATTAGATAAAAGTGGCTTTTGCACAGTAATCATCAGACAGTGTGATTTTTCAGTAATCTATGGAAGCCTGATTCCATCACTAAATATAAAGTAATTGCAACTTTTTCCACCTTTGAATTATAAGGTTCTATCTGCCTTCAGAGAAGTTTTGAGATATTGAGCTCCATAGTTTTTGCATTACTTATAGCAAAAATGATATAGGGAACACGTCTCTTTCACCTCCCTTCATAACTGGAGGATATTTGCTGAAAATTTGTTTCATATGATTTCCCAACACTTTATTATAGAAGCTTTATTTTATGCCTCAAGTGACAAGGGAATTTATAGTAATGTTAATATTAATTAGCCAGTCCCCAAACTCATTCTCTCAAATGGCTTGAGTATGCAGAGTATATATATATATATATATATATATATATATATATATATATATATATATATATATATATATATATATATATATATATTATATACACAAGGACCAGCAGTTGATTAATCATTAGGTCCCTTCCTCGGATGTCTTAAGAAAGGCTTTATCGATCATGGCACTTGGGAAATTTCAGCTTGCTCCATCTGAAAAGCTTTGGAAGGCCTTTCTAAGCTCCTCTAAATAATTTGGCTGTTTTCATTATTGCTGCTTTTTGTGTCCCGTTGGGGGCTAAAAATCGAAGAAGTCTGCTTATTATCAGTCAATACTCTGCCTTATAGTACCACTTTCTTAGCTTGATCTCAATGAAGGTAATTTAATAGCTGCAGCATGAGGTAGAAAAAAAGAAACAGATTTTTGGAGAGGAATGAGATTGAACATTTTAGATTTTTGGTCCTTTTCGCCTCTTCTGGTAGCTGTGGTAACACATATTCACATATTCATATTAATTCATTGTTTTTTCTCAATAAACTACTAATTTGCTGCTGATTAATAGTTAGTATGGTAGTTGTTAAGTTTAGGTATGGGGTAGTTTAAGGGATCAAAATTGTAGTCATGCAGAATAAGGAATCAATATTTGTTTTATGAGTACTAATAAACAGCCAATATTCTAGGAAATGCATGCTAATAAGCTAGTTAATAGTAAGAATTGGTCCTTAAAATAAAGTGCTACCATAGCTGTTGTATCTACATTAACTGTAATAGCCGTGTAACAAGAATCGTTAATATTGCATTATATTATAGTAGGCTATTTGTTTTACCCGTTAATGTCCACAAGATATTATACAGATTTTGTCCACATTGCTCCAACTTTTTATTTTTCAACAAAGTCATAGAAACTCGTAACTCTAGTCAAACTGTTTTTACATTATATCCAAAGCACAAAGTGAAAAAAATAATAATAAAAACAATATATACATGTTTCTTTTGCTGACCCAGAATCATCGCTTCATCGCTTTCATCTCACTAGCCCTGAGGTTTCAGTGTGGCACAACTCTGGGAAAAAGTTGACATTTGGGTCAGATCCAATGACTCACACTTTTCCCTCTGACTCTCTTCTATCTATACCTTCCCCAAATCTCATTTCACTTCTTCTCCCCCCTCTTGCTTTTCAAAATCAAACCTCACACTGCATCACACAGGAAAATGGGTGTTGTACAAAACAGTAAAATTGCATTTCAGGGTGATCACTTATCCAAATATATGAAAATGTACAAGTAATTAAATTATACTCTACACCCAAATACATCCGTTAGTATTCAGACATGTTGGCATTTATCCCCACTGCTTCCTAAAGCAGATGTTCCTTGTTAAGTTTTTTAAACAGACATTTTGCCTATTTTTTATTCATATATACAGTACAGACCAAAAGTTTGGACACACCTTCTCCCTGACTGCGGGTGTCGCTGTTGGACAGTGTTTTCTCTACTTCCTGCTGGCCTTCTGTAGCTAATCGTAGCTCCGTGTAGCTGTTTTTATTTTTATTTTTTCTCTAGAATCTTTATCTTACTATCACTCTCTGTTTTTTAAAGTGATAAAATATAACTTAATTCACATCATATTTCTAATATTATCGATCAATCTTATCAGATTAATTTTGATCGTTCACTCGTTCAACGTTTATGTTATAGCTGTGAGTGCAGTACACCTACAAAGCGTTAGCACTCGTTAGCTTGTCATTAGCGTTTTCATTCGAACCTATCGCTGTTTTTCTTTTCTCCTCTCCTCTCTCTCGCTCCAGTTTTTCACAAGTTCATCAAACAACCGCAGTAAGAATATTTCATCAAGCACGGTGAGTAATGGCTTCTCCTGCTATTGTTATTTGCACCTCTTGCCACATGTACAGTTTATCTATATCTGTCGAAGATGAGGGATTCACATATGATAAATGCAGGGAAATAGTTAGGCTGACAGAGAAGATTTCAGAATTAGAGACACACATCCAAACTTTAATTGAGGACAGTAAGAATGTTAGGGCTCTAGATACGGCTTTGGATGCGTCTAGCTCAGGGATTCCTGTACATTGTTCGGTTCCGGCAACAGAGCCCCTGCAGCAGGGCAACTGGGTGACAGTGAGGCAGTGTAGTCGTGGGTCAAAACGCCGCTCTTCTGTTCTGATCAAAACATTAAACAGGTTCTCCCCACTCAGTGATGCACCCACTGAGAAACCTGATGAAAGTGCTCTAGTTATTGGTGATTCGATTGTACGGAACGTGAATATAGAGACACCAGCCACCATAGTCAAATGTTTACCGGGAGCCAGAACACCTGAAATCTTGCCAAATTTAAAAGTGCTGGCTAATGCTAAACGTAAATACAGTAAGATTGTTATTCATGCCGGCACTAATGATGTTCGACTTCGCCAGTCGGAGATCACTAAAAATAACATTAAAGAGGTGTGTGAACTTGCAAGCACGATGTCAGACACTGTAATATGCTCTGGCCCCCTCCCTGCTTACCGTGGTGATGAGATGCATAGCAGATTGTCATCACTCAATGGCTGGATGTCTAAGTGGTGCCCACAGAATAACATAGGTTTCATAGACAATTGGACGAGCTTTTGGGGCAGACCTGACATGTTGAAAAGAGATGGTCTTCATCCCTCCTGGGGTGGCGCCACTCTTCTCTCTAGAAATATGGCAAATAGTCTTAGTGTTTATACTTGACTAACTGGGGCCCAGGTCAGGAAGCAGACAGACTGGCTAAACCGACCGTCTGCTAGCTGCCTCACGTCACAAAGGTCAGCTAATTCTCAGCACATAGAGACTCTTTCACCTAGATATCACACTATAGAGACTGTGTCTGTTCCCCAAACTAGAAAATACAAAAAACGTCCAAACCAAGTTAAGATTAACAATTTAATTGAGGTTCAACAAATAAAAAACAGATGCAATATGGATAAACAAATGATAATGCTTGGCTTATTGAATATCAGATCCCTTTCTACGAAAACACTTTTTGTAAATAATATGATCACTGATCATAATATAGATGTGCTCTGTTTGTCAGAAACCTGGCTAAAACCTGATGAGTCCACCCCCAAGATTACTGTTATAAACATGAGCCGCGTCTAAAAGGCAAAGGTGTTGCTTCAATTTATGACAACGTTTTCACGATTTCTCAGAGGGCAGGCTTCAAGTATAGCTCGTTTGAAGTAATGGTGCTTCATATAACATTATCCAGAGAAACAAATGTTAATGATAAATCCCCTGTTATGTTTGTACTGGCTACTGTATACAGGCCACCAGGGCACCATACATACTTTATTAAAGAGTTTGGTGATTTCACATCCGAGTTAGTTCTGGCTGCAGATAAAGTTTTAATAGTTGGTGATTTTAATATCCATGTTGATAATGAAAAAGATGCATTGGGATCAGCATTTATAGACATTCTGAACTCTATTGGGGTTAGACAACACGTTTCAGGACCTACTCATTGTCGAAATCATACTCTAGATTTAATACTGTCACATGGAATTGATGTTGATAGTGTTGAAATTATGCAGCCAAGTGATGATATCTCAGATCATTATTTAGTTTTGTGCAAACTTCATATAGCCAAAATTGCAAATTCTACTTGTTACAAGTATGGAAGAACCATTCACTTCTACCACAAAAGACTGCTTTTTAAGTTATCTTCCTGATGTATCCAAATTCCTTAGCATATCCAAAACCTCAGAACAACTTGATGATGTAACATAAACTATGGACTCTCTCTTTTCTAGCACTTTAAATACAGTTGCTCCTTTACGCTTAAGGAAGGTTAGGGAAAACAGTTTGACACCATGGTATAATGAGCATAATAGCACCCTAAAGAGAGCAGACCGAAAAATAGAGCGCAGCTGGAGGATAACAAAACTAGAGGTATTTTGTATTGCTTGGCGGGGAAGTAACCTATCCTACAGAAAATCATTAAAAACTGCTAGATACTTTTCTTCTCTTTTAAAAGAAAACAAACATAACCCCAGGTATTTATTCAATACAGTCGCTAAATTAACGAAAAATAAAGCCTCAACAAGTGTTGACATTTCCCAACACCACAGCAGTAATGACTTTATGAACTACTTTACTTCTAAAATCGATACTATTAGAGATAAAATTGCAACCATTCAGCCGTCACCTACAGCATCACATCAGACAGTGCTCTATAGACCCCCTGAGGAACAGTTCCATTCATTCTCTATTATAGGAGAGGAAGAATTGTTTAAAATTGTTAAATCATCTAAACCAACAACATGTATGTTAGACCCTATACCATCTAAGCTCCTAAAAGAGGTGCTTCCAGAAGTCATTGATCCTCTTCTGACTATTATTAATTCCTCATTGTCATTAGGATATGTCCCCAAAACCTTCAAACTGTCTGTCATTAAGCCTCTCATCAAAAAACCACAACTTGACTCCAAAGAACTAGTTAATTATAGACCAATCTCAAATCTCCCTTTTCTATCCAAGATACTAGAAAAGGTGGTATCCTTACAATTATATTCTTTCTTAGACAAAAATGGTATATGTGAGGATTTCCAGTCAGGATTTAGAACGTATCATAGTACTGAGACTGCTCTCCTTAGAGTTACAAATGATCTGCTCTTATCATCTGATCGTGGGTGTATCTCTCTATTAGTTTTATTGGATCTTAGTGCTGCGTTTGACACAATTGACCACAACATTCTTTTGCATAGACTTGAACACTTTGTTGGCATTAATGGAAGTGCATTAGCATGGTTTAAATCGTACTTAAATGACCGCCATCAGTTCGTAGCAGTGAATGAAAATGTATCATATCGATCACAAGTGCAGTATGGATTAGCTCAAGGCTCAGTACTAGGGCAGCTACTCTAAACGCTTTATATGTTACCCTTGGGAGATATCATCAGGAAACATGGTGTTAGCTTCCACTGTTATGCTGATGATATTCAGCTCTATATTTATTTCTTGAAACACACCAATTTGAAAAACTAATGGAATGCATAGTCTATATAAAAAAACTGGATGACGAGTAATTTCTTACTGCTAAATTCTGAAAAACAAAGGTGTTAATTATAGGACCTAAAAACTCTGCTTGTAATATCCTAGAACACTGTCTAAGACTTGATGGTTGCTCTGTCAATTCTTCGTCATCAGTTAGGAACCTAGGTGTGCTATTTGATCGCAATCTTTCCTTAGAAAGCCACGTTTCTAGCATTTGTAAAACTGCATTTTTCCATCTCAAAAATATATCTAAATTACGGCCTATGCTCTCAATGTCAAATGCAGAAATGTTAATCCATGTATTTATGACCTCAAGGTTAGATTACTGTAATGCTTTATTGGGTGGTTATTCTGCACGCTTAGTAAACAAACTACAGCTAGTCCAAAATGCAGCAGCAAGAGTTCTTACTAGAACCAGGAAGTATGACCATATTAGCCCGGTCCTGTCAACACTGCACTGGCTCCCTATCAAACATCGTATAGATTTTAAAATATTGCTTATTACTTATAAAGCCCTGAATGGTTTAGCACCTCAGTATTTGAATGAGCTCCTTTTACATTATAATCCGCTACGTCAGCTACGTTCTCAAAACTCAGGCAATTTGATAATACCTAGAATATCAAAATCAACTGCGGGTGGCAGATCTTTTTCTTATTTGGCGCCTAAACTCTGGAATAACCTACCTAACATTGATCGGGAGGCAGACACACTCTTGCAGTTCAAATCTAGATTAAAGTAATTAAATAAGTTTTACAAATATTATTTATTTGTATGCTGCTTGGATATAATATGATTATTCATTTATGTGAAACTCTACATAAAAATACGTCTATATAAATATATGTATATTTGATTGGAGTTTAGAAATGAGTAACAACAAATCAGAGCACTCTGTTGTTGGCCCCGCCTCCTTGCTTACTGATCGCGTTGCTCAGATCACGTTTGAAGGCAGATGCGGAGTGATGGAGAAATGTGATCTGACACGAGAGTGTAAAAATAGAAACATATGTTCCCTAAACTGTTAAAAGTTCACAAAAATAAATCAGAGGGTAAACACACGATATTGGATGATCCAGTGTGATTGTGCCGATCGGGCACTTCAGAGGTTACAATTTGACTCGTGTGGCTGTCTCAGACCGCATGGTGTATTAAGTGTTCATCACTGACGCCATTTTGAGTGCGGGTGCCTGTGGAAAAAAAAAGAGAAAGACGTGAATTAAAAGGCCAGGGTTTTTTTTTTTTTTTGTGGGAATGTTTTGTTCAAGATGAATTTCCTTAATTGATGGTGAGCCTCCCACTTCGATTTTGAAAGGATCACGAACTTAGAGGAAAGGACCATTTTCAGTTCTATTATTTCTTCCTGAGATAAGTAAGAGAACTCATTTACAGAGACTGATACAGCCCTATATTACTATTTTTTTGGGGGGGGGGACTGAAACATCTCAAGAGTACAATTGAGAAAGTTTAAGACTGATCAATATTCCAATTGATATTCCATTTGAACTTGAAATACTACATTAAGTGGGTTAAATGTAAAACCACTGTTGATTGTTTTCTCCAATCTGTGTTGCATTGAATACATTGATTGTGATTGTGATTACTGGTATATGAAAACTTATTCAGAGGGTGCACCCAGGGTATAGTTATTTGTTTTCATTCTGTTTTGTTTTTATATTGTACTTTGTTTATGTGATTGAGAGAAAAAAAGCACTAAAGGAAAAAATCACTGAACTCAAAGTAAAGTGTATTGGTTCAACGTACCGTCTGTCTCTGCCTGTTACCATGGTGTTAGGTGGTGTTAGCGCAGTGGATAAGACACATGCCTGTGGTGTGAGAGACCCGGGTTCGAATCCACTGTGAGACACCAATGTGTCCCTGAGCAAGACACTTAACCCCTAGCTGCTCCAGAGGCGTGCGACCTCTGACATATATAGCAATTGTAAGTCGCTTTGGATAAAAGCGTCAGCTAAATGAATAAATGTAAATGTAAATGTTACTCAGTATCACCACTACCTCCTTTTACATACTGCACAGTCTTCTGATTTAATATTCCTGGTCCGTTAGTAATTGAGTTAATACCCGCTACAACTGTGGGGAGCCAGCCAGGAGGTGGTGCTGTTGCTGAGCATTAACAGTTGAGATTAATTTATTTAATTTGCATCTTTTGATCCGTAACAAACAAAAATGGAGATAGTTGAGGCAGAGGGTATTAAGGTCCCAAACTCTGTGATTGTTAGTGGCTTGACTAAAACCGACAGGGATGATGAGTTAATTGACATCCTGAAAGAGTATGGTTCTTTTGCCAGAACCCTTTTAATTAGTGACAAACAATCAGAATTTTACCAGAGCACAATAATTGAATATAACAGTGGTCAAGCCTTGGAAATGGTAGAACCTCAGCTACCTTATACTCACCAGCTATCCAGTGATCCAGGTATCACTTATGCCGTGAGGGCATTATCTAGTGTCTTTACACAGCAATTGGGCAGTAGTGTTACTCAATCTTACCTTGAAGGACTGAAAGAAATAGCAAAACTGAGTGGAACCAATTTTGAAGCAGTATTGAGCCAAATGCTATCTCAAATGAGTGCAGAACTCACACCAGCATCCACTGATCTTGAGGCTGGAGATGAAAATCCTCCCTGGCGAGTGTGTTGGAGCAACACCTGTTAAGCTGAGTCGGGTAGATTAACCACAGTCACAGCACAAGCCTATTAAATTGAATGCCCCACCTCTCTTTACCTCTCAAAAAATACTAAACCCACCTGAAGTTCAGAAATTCATTGTTGAACACGTTGTGAGGAGTGGTGAAGTGGCTGCCCAAGGGCCTGTACAGTAAAGGCTCAGGGTGTTCTCTGGTAAATGTCCTAGACCTGGAAATGAGGTTGATTATGAAACTTGGCGCTCCAGTGTTGAGCTTGTTCTGAAAGACCCTGGCTTATCTGATCTGCATTTGTCCAGGAAGATAGTGGACAGTCTTTTGTCACCTGCAGCCGATGTCATAAAACATCTAAGCCCTGAAGCTCCATCCTCAGCTTATCTTCAGTTGCTAGATTCTGCTTTTGGTATTGTTGAGGATGGGGTTGAGCTCCTTGCAAGATTTATGAATACCCTACAGGATGCCGGTGAGAAACCATCCGCTTACCTGTATAGATTGCAGACCGCCTTGAGGACGACTATCAAAAGAGGTGGCATAACTCCTGAAGAGGCAGACCGGCACCTGCTCGAGCAGTTTTGTTGAGGTTGCTGGGATAATGAATTAATTACTGATCTGCAGCTAGAGCAGAAGCGCAACCGTCCTCCTTCTTTTGCGCAGTTTCTGCTCATGCTACGTACAGAAGACAAACATACAGCAAAGGTCACTCGTATGAAGCAGCATCTTGGGTCTTCTAAACAGAGAGCTCTGATGCATTCCCAAAGAACGTGGGTCTCAGCAGAACCTGAGCAAAGGGAAGCTCCAGGAGGGGTTTCACTTGCAACTGAAACACAAGAGCTCAAGAAACAGATTGCTAAACTACAAAGTCAGTTAGCCAATCTTATGACCAAACCAAAAACCCAGAAGAAATTCTTACCGCAAGAAGCAGTAGACAAACAGTACAAACCGAAGATAGGAACTGCTGGCAATGTGAGTGCGAATCCAGTCAATAAGAAACCAACAGGCAGGCCCAGGCCATTGTACTGTTTTAAATGTGGCGAGGATGGCCACGTTGCATCTTCTTGCATGTCTGAACCCAACCCTGCACTTGTTGCTAACAAACGCAAGCTCCTAAAAGAAAAGCAGCTTCAGTGGGACGCTCAGAACCCCACCTTCAACCCTGATTTAAACTATAGCCAGCTCTTGTTGCAGGACAGACAGAGGCAGAATTTAAGGCAAACCGTCCCACTACTAAACATGTTTCAAACAAATCTCAATCTTCTAGTAAGCAAAGTGCTAGCCTGCCAAAGGGTTAAGTCGGTGCAAGGTGCATTGCAGAGGTCAGCATAGCTGGTGAAAACTGTCATTGTTTATTGGATACTGGATCACAAGTCACAACAGTCCCCAAATCCTTTTATGAGCAGCATCTCTCAGAGTACCCCATTAACTCCATCAATGACATCTTGGAGTTCCTGGGTATGAGTGTTGAGGTGCCTACCGTAGCCCTAGTAGTACCTGATGTGAAATCTCACAATCAACCTTTGGTCTTAATAGGCACAAACACCTTGGATGTTCTCTATGAGCAATATTCAAATGCAGATTCCCCAATGTACCAACCAGCTTCATTTGGTTACAGAGTGGTTTTGAAAACACTTGAAACAAGATGGAAACAAAACACAAATGGTGTTCTGGGTCATGTGCGGTTAAAAAAGTAAAGTGCCTGAGGTAATAGCTGCAGGTCAGACAGTAGTTGTGGAAGGTTCCATTGAAGTGCCCTGTGGAGCTGATAAGTGTGTTCTAGTGGACCATCCCTCAAACTCATCTTTGCCTGGTGGAGTATTTGTGAAACGCTGCTTACTCACCCTCTCTAAAACTCGACCTTACCACTTACCAGTGGTCATCACAAATGAAACTGAACATGATATAGCTATCCCACCAAGGTGTATAGTAGCAGAACTCCATGCGATCAAATCAGTACTTCCTCCTCCAAACACCTCTATAGATAAGCACCTACCCGCTCAGGAGCTCGATTTCACCTTAAATTTCAGTGAGTCCCCATTACCACAGGAATGGAAGGACTGTATCACTAAAAAGCTCAGATAAATGCCAGAAGTTTTCAGTCAGCACGACTTAGACTTTGGGCACACTCAGAAGGTGAAACATTGTATAACTTTGAACAATGAGACTCCTTTTAAACACAAAGAATGGCCTATTCACCCACAAGATGTTGAGGCAGTCCGCAAGCATCTACGTGACCTTCTAGCAAGTGGATTCATACAAGAATCTGAGTCGCCCTTTTCCTCACCCATAGTGGTAGTGAGAAAGAAAAACGGAGATATACGACTGTGTATTGATTATAGGAAATTAAACCTCCAGACAGTGAAGGATGCATATGCACTCCCCAATCTTGAGGAAACCTTTTCTGCTCTGACCGGTTCCAAATGGTTTTCCGTGCTAGATTTGAAATTGGGATATTATCAGATAGAAGTTGAGGAGTCTGACAAACCCAAAACTGCCTTTGTCTGTCTATTGGGGTTTTGGGAATTCAACCGTATGCCCCAAGGTGTTACCAACGCACCAAGTACTTTCCAAAGATTGATGGAGAAGTGTATGGGGGACATTAATCTGAAGGAATTACTTGTCTTTTTGGACGTCCTGATAATATTCTCTGACACTCCAGAGGAGCATGAGAGACGGCTCATAAATGTTCTATCTTGCCTTAAAGAGTACGGACTGAAACTTTCTCTGTCCACTATCTAGGACACATTGTGGCAGAGCATGGAGTTGAGACCGATCCCAAAAAGATACAAGCCTTAAAAACCTGGCCGAATCCCCAGAACCTAAAAGAGTTGAGGTCATTTTTGGGCTTTTCCGGCTACTATCGCAGCTTCATAAAGGATTATTCGAGGATCGTGAAACCACTCAATGATCTTACATCAGGGTATCCACCGCTAAGGAAAAGTGGAAAAAAAGTGACAGAAAGGGTCAGTACTACAATCCTAAGGAGCCCTTTTGGAGTCGTTGGACGCCCCTATGTGAGGAAGCTTTTCAGTCCAGTATCGTAAAGCTAACTATCGCACCTGTCCTGGGTTATGCTGACCACAAACTCCCCTATTATCTCCATACAGACACCAGCACCTAAGGGTTGGGAGCTGCCTTGTATCAAGAACAAGGTGGGCAAATGCTTGCAATTGCATTTGCGAGCAGAGGGCTGTCGCACAGTGAGTGAAGGTATCCAGCCCACAAACTTGAATTCCTTGCTCTTAAATGGGCAGTAACGGAAAAGTTTAGTTTCACTGCCAATTCACTGCCATTACAGATAGCAACCCTCTCACACATGTTCTTAACACTGCAAGATTGGATGCTACTAGTTATCGGTGGCTTGCAGCTTTTTCCACTTTTTCATTCAAGTTGCAGTACAGGGCAGGCAAGCTGAATGTCGACGCAGAAAGCCTTTCAAGGTGACCTAAAGAGCCGTTTCCAGAAAACACCTTGTCCCAAAAAGAGCACGAAAGGATCCAACAGTTCTTACAGCATCAGCTTACAAACACTAAAGATTCTGTCAGTACCTCGGACGATGTAGTCCAGGCTATTTATGAGAAGCACCTGGTTAGGCAGTCAGCTGATGCTGGCCCAATGCTGTTCCCGACTGTTATGAACAAGAGGATAGTTCTGATTGTTTACCTGTTATACCCCACCTTTCAAAAGACCTCTGTGACAAACAAAGAGCCGATCCAGTTCTTCGATAGGTGATTTTGTATTTGGAGTTGGGAGAAAAACCTTCACCAACGGTAAGAAAGGAACTTCCTGGTCTTCCCTATTTCTTAAAAGAGTGGGACCGCTTCGAATTAAAGGACGGAGTACTCTACAGGAGACAGAAAGACAAGGATTCCACCACTTACCAGTTTGTACTCCCTGAAGAACTAAGATCCTCTGTGATGAGCAGTTTACATGACCATATGGGTCACATGGGGATGGAGAGAACTTTGGATCTGGTCAGTTCCCAGTTCTACTGGCCAAAAATGGCTTCTGATGTGGAACAGAAGGTCAGGACTTGTGGTCGGTGTGTGCGAAGTAAGTCCTTACCTCAAAAAGCTGCACCCTTGGTCAACATCCAGGCCACCAGACCGTTACAATTGGTTTGTATGGACTTCCTTTCCTTAGAACCAGACAGAAGCAACACAAGAGACATCTTATTGATAACTGACTTTTCTTTAAGTATGCTGTGGCAGTCCCTACCCATAAATCAAAAGGCGAGGACGGTAGCAAAGTGTCTTTGGGAAAGCTTAATTGTGCACTATTGGTTTCCCGAACGTACATAGTGATCAGGGCCTAGATTTTGAATCACGCACAATCAAATAACTTTGTGAGATATCAGGTATTAAGAAAATTAGAACAACGCCCTACCATCCTAGGGGAAATCCTGCGGAACACTTCAACAGGACCCTGCTGAATATGCTTGGCACATTAGAAGAGAAGGACAAAACCCATTGGAGAGATTTTGTCAAGCCATTAGTTCATTCATATAACTGCACGAAGCATGAAGTTACAGGGTTCACCCCTTATGAATTGATGTTTGGGCGCCAGCCTCTGTTGCCTGTTGACCTTGCCTTTGGGTTACCATATCAAGACAGTCCACAGAAATCCCATTCCGAATATGTCAAGAATCTAATGTCTCATCTAGAAGAAAGCTATTTGCTTGCCTCCCGTAGAGCATTAGAGAGTGCAGAGCAGAACAAAACCAGGTTTGACAAATATGTGAATAATTCCTCCTTGGAAGTCAATGATCGAGTGTTGGTGAGAAATGTTCGGCTGCGTGGTAAGCACAAATTAGCAGACAAGTGGGAGTCCGAGGTGTATGTCGTAGTAAAGCGAGCAGCTGACTTGCCAGTCTACACAGTCCGCCCTGAGAATAAGGATGGTCCTATTCGGGTGCTTCACAGAGATCTTCTGCTCCCTTGCGGGTTCTTGCCAATTCCAGAAATCTTAAGCCCCACCGTCTGTCTCTGCCTGTTACTCATTATCACCACTACCTCCTTTTACGTACCGCACAGTCTTCTGATTTAATATTCCTGGTCCGTTAGTAATTGAGTTAATACCCGCTACACCTTCAGTGTGACTCTACAATTTTCATAGTCATGAAAATAAAGAAAACTCTTTGAATGAGAAGGTGTGTCCAAACTTTTGGTCTGTACTGTATATATATATATATATATATATATATATATATATATATATATATATATATATATATATATATATATTCACATACATTTACTATATTTTAATTTTAACGTGTTGTATTACACATATAAACAGAAATCTGACATAAATATATTCTGTAATAGATGTCCATGTGTGTTTGTGTGTGTGTTTGTGTACATGAATATAAAAAACAGACTGAGAAGTCAATAAAAAAAAAAAATCTTATTCTCCAACAATGGATCATTTCAATACAGCATCTCAAAACCATGTTGTCTATCTTATTTGGTCATGAAATAATATTTATAATATATATTATATATATATATAATATATATTTTTTATTGTAATTTTACATACAACTCCAACTTTCCTAGCTTTAATGGAGAGCATATTTTTGTAATATGATAATTTTTCAGTTAGATATTTATCTGTCCAGACTCACAAATTGTAGTCCAGTGGGTTATGATTATTTGATAACTGAATTAAATTAATTTGAAGCATGATGCTTAATTGGTCTTTATGGGATCATGTGGCATTTATCACAGAAATGAAAGCAAAATTTATTCTAACTATCATCTAAACCCGTGGCATCAGACTATTGCAATGCTCTTCTGGCTGGACTTCCATCAAGTACGATCAAACCTCTACAAATGATTCAGAATGCAGTGGCATGGCTGGTCTTCAATGAGCCCAAAAGAGCCCATATTACACTTCACTTTGCACTGGCTACCTATTGCGGCTCGCATCAAGTTCAAGACATTGATGCTTGGATATAGAACAGCCACAGGCTCAGCACCTGCCTACTTCCACTCACTACAAATCTACATACCCTCCAGAAGTCTGAGATCCACTAGTGAGCGATGCCTCATGGTACCTTCACAGAGAGGCTCAAAATCACTTTCCAGAACATTTTCGCTCACCATTCCTGGCTGGTGGAATTATTTTCCCACCACTATCCGGAATGCTAAATCCCTGACGATTTTCAAATGTCAGCAGAAAACTCAAATCTTTCAAAGCTACTTGACTTCATCCTAAAAAAAATTATCTTTACTTATTCCTTCTGTTTCTAGCTTGTACCTATCTTAACAATGCTTAAATCTTGGTATTATGAGCACTTCCGGTGTCTGTTTACCCAATTGTAAGTTGTTTTGGATAAAATCATCTGCAAAATGATTAAATGTAAATGTTAGAAAAGCATGTCATGAAAAGACTTAAGAAATCAATATGTTTACAATGTTAAATTAGATGCATTGCCTTTGACATCAATGGCAATAGATGTATTACAGAAAGCACTTTCTCCTTTTAATAGGCCTAATAAGCCAATTAATTTGTTATGCTAACCATGAATGATTATATGGTTAATTGCATTTAACTTTTGCATTTAATAGTTCAGATCAGATATTATTAGAATATTCTGTGACCCTGTATAAGGATGTGTAATGTAACATAATGACCTTCATCTCTGTCTCTTTTCCTCATCATGAAATTTTGATGACGTCCAGTCTCTTTATGCTCAAAAAGCTAAGCAACATGAAAATAATAAACTCTTACATTCTCTCATCACACTCAAAATACAAAGCAACATAGTACAAAGCAACATAACAAAGGCAACCCATTCTTCTCTTCACTACAATGTTAATCATCAAATTATGTCATTATTAGCTATTTAAATCAAGCAACTTCACATTTCTCCAATCAGCATTCTTTATTCAAAACAAGTTCCCTCTGAGGAAAGTGAAGTGAAAACACTTCAAAATCATCTTATGAGGTATGACGTTTTCAATTTGTGAAGTAATTCACTATTGTTGGAAAATCTTTAAACCAATATTTAAAAATGTTTTGGCTTTGGCCTACGCTTTCAAAGTTTTTGTGTAAAAAATTAAGTTTTTAAAAGAGACGTTATATAAAAGTGATTTTATTCCTGTAACAAAGCATAATGAAGAGAACTGCAAAAATAATAACTGTTTAAGCATGATTTCAAACACTTTGCCTGACATCCCTGCCTCAGTTTGAGTCACATCGTTATACAGGGTCACAGAATAGTCTGATAATATCTGAAACTATTAAATGCAAAAGGTAAAATGCAATTAACCATATAATCATACATAGTTAGCATAACAAATTAATTGGCTTATTTGGCCTATTCAAAGGAGAAAGTGCTTTCTATACTGCATCTATTGCTGTTGATGTCAAAGGCAATGCATCTAATTTAACATTGTAAATATATTAATCTCTTAAGTCTTTTCATGACATGCTTTTCTAACATTTACATTTAATCATTTTGCAGATGCTTTTATCCAAAACAACTTACAATTGAGTAAACAGACACCGGAAGTGTTCATAATACCAAGATTTAAGAATGGTTAAGATAGGTACAAACTAGAAACAGAAGGAATAAGTAAAGATTTTTTTTTTTAGGATGAAGTCAAGTAGCGTTGAAAGATTTGAGTTTTCTGCTGACACTTGAAAATCGTCAGGGATTTAGCATTCCGGATAGTGGTGGGAAGATAATTCCACCAGCCAGGAATGGTGAGCGAAAATGTTCTGGAAAGTGATTTTGAGCCTCTGTGTAGGTACCATGAGGCATCGCTCACTAGTGGATCTCAGACTTCTGGAGGGTATGTAGATTTGTAGTGAGTAGAAGTAGGCAGGTGCTGAGCCTGTGGCTGTTCTATATCCAAGCATCAATGTCTTGAATTTGATGCGAGCCGCAATAGGTAGCCAGTGCAAGGTAAGGTGTAACATGGGCTCTTTTGGGCTCGTTGAAGACCAGCCATGCCACTGCATTCTGAATCATTTGTTGAGGTTTGATCGTACTTGATGGAAGTCCCGCCAGAAGAGCAATGCAATAGCCTGATGCCACGGGTTTAGATGAATAGTTAGAATTTTTTTTGCTTTCATTTCTGTGATAAATGCCACATGATCCCATAAAGACCAATTAGGTATATATATATACCTCACCCTATACATTATATATATATATATATATATATATATATATATATATATATATAATGTATAGGGTGAGGTATATATATATATATATATATATATATATATATATATATATATATATATATATATATATATATATATATATAATGTATAGGGTGAGGTGTTGTTGCAAACATAAATAAATAATTAACACATTTAATACATTTCTATATCTATATTTAGTTTTTAAATATTCAAATAGTGTGAAGGGCATTTTAAAACATTTTGTTGTATGTTGTGTGACAAAAGGGAGCATCTAAAGTGTCACTGATTATGTATGGACTAAAATAAACATGAACTGCATGTTCTATTGGAGAGCATTTCTCTCTATTCCGTGTTTCTTATATGCTTGGCATGGAGATGACCGAAGGCCTCCAATAACTGTAAGATAGCCAAACATCAAAACAAAGCCACATAAAACGGACATTATTACAGAAGCACACAAATCAGTATCATCTTTACCAGATACTTTGTTCAGAAAGCTGATTGTGATTTTTGCTCATGTAAGCTCAGTGGCTGATGCGCATATGTAATTGCAGGCAGCTGTAGTGTGTCACCCTGACAGCCCTGTGTAATTATACAAAAATGACAAATCATCTCAACAAGAGGATTTCTGCACTCAGCAAAATGGTATGCTTTGCGACAGTGTGTGACATATGTCACGCAGTAAGCACATATTTCCTGAGAATTTGTAGTGAACAAAATGTGTTAAGCACTTTTAGGAAAATAAAAAAAAAAGGTTACGTGGTTGGATAGGGGATTAATACAATATCATGTTGAAAATTTAGGACATAAACTGAAAAGTAAATTTGTGTCCGAGGTGGTGCTTTTCTATTATTGTATTTTGGATTATTGAAAGTCTTGTAGTATTGTGATTTTAAATTAAAAGAGTTGGCTCTACACTGACTGTTTGAAATAGGGTTATTCATATATATATATATATTTTTTTTAGTATATATATATTTTGTATTTAGTTTTAATAGACATACAGTACATAAGTATATTATAAACTGCAAACTGTGACAGTAAATAAATCTATCTGCATCTCTGTGGTTTCAATCATGACTCAATTGTTTAATGCGTTTCAGCATAAGAGGCGACTGTCAGAAACCAATCAGCAGACTCTGCATCACGATCCACACAACGTTCAATCTCCCCAGAATTCTAATCACCCACACCTGTTCACAATCAGTAACCTCATCAACCAGCTCCATAAAACACTCACACTCACTGCAGTCTAGCGTCAAGCCTCCAACAGGAACTGACCGTATTTCCTCTGTCTCTGTCTATTAGAGAAAACCTGTTGAATACTCTGTTCACTTAAAATACTTACCTGTGTATCACTAACCTCTGACTCTGTCTGTAATCCTCAGAAGAGCTGCTGTTGATCACCGACGTCCTAGCTTCCAGCACTCATCCAAGGCTCATTGATACCTCGGTTTCTCCCGCTGAACCCTCACCTTATCCTGTAAGAAGTAAGGCCAGTGTTATCATTCTGGGATTGGATTCACGGAATACATGATTTCAAGAATGTGCATTACCCTGTTGTGGATCCCGCATCTTATGTTCCCTTAAATCCTCTCGTCTGGAAAAGACAATTCACATTCACTGATCTAAAGAGGAATACTCACCCATGGTGGATTCTGATACCCTTTGTTGAACTATTCTGAAAGATAATTTGAGTCCCTAACCCGTTGAGTGAAAAATTACCCGCTGTGGATCCCGAAATACTATGTTTTGTTGCTCCAGGTTTTTTCCCCGAATCCCTTACACCTGCTATCCTAAAATTCAATAAAGTTGTGTTATTTAACATCACCTCGATCTCTGAGTCCATCGTATCCTGACAGAAGGCTTGACCCACTAAACTCCAAATCGATGGTATGGATATAACACAGCCAACACCCGCCGCTATTCCCATACAATCTGCAAGCAATGCTACCGCTTCAGCAACATCAGCTCCCGGTACTTCCGCAAACACTGCTCCCACGCTGGTGTGCTTGGCTAACTCCGCCTCCCGACTAGCGCCATTCTCTGGCCGGGCGGAGGACTGCAATGGATTCCTGTTGCAGTGTTCACTTGCTCTTGAAATACAAGCTCAGACGTACTCCACTGATCGATCAAAGATCTCGTTCATAATTCAACATCTATCTGGATCAGCATTAAGATGGGCGGAGTCACTGTGGATGCAACAAACAGAAGTTACTACATCATTGCAGAGTTTTGTCAATCATTTCAAGGAGGTGTTTGGACAACCCATCAGTGATTCCTCCATTAGTGACAAATTGTTGCAGCTCCGCCAGGATAACAAATCTGTTTCAGAATATTCCATCGAATTCCGGACACTAGCCTCTGCAAGTGGTTGGAATGAAAGGGCCCTCATCTCTGTGTTTCGTCGAGGTTTAAATCCTGCTCTCCGCCTACAACTCGCCATTTATGATGATAATCTAGGGCTAGAAAAATTCATACAACAAACCCTGCGCATTCATCAAAGATCACAGAGTTGTTAAAACGATTCCCGATTACCCAATACACATTTCAATCGACCTCCATCTGACTCCACTTCTGAGAGTTCACCCGAAAAGATGCAGGTCAATGCTCATAGAATCTCCCTGGCTGAACGTACCCGAAGAAGAGAACTGAAGTTATGTCTGTACTGCGGGACAGCAGGTCACTTTCTCAAAGCATGTCCTATTCGTCCGCCTCGACTGATGGTGAGTTCAGTGCAAACTTTAATTCCAGTTTCAACTCCTCTCACTATTCCAGTAAGTCTGAAATTCCACAATCTCCAAGTCTCCGCAGCTGCCATCATTGATTCCGGGTCAGCGGGGAACTTCGTATCAGGGAAGCTCTGTAAGAGACTCAAACTCCAGAGGATCAACACTCCAAAACCATACTCCATCCACGCTGTAACTGGCGAATTTATCAACCAGGGGTACGTTACCACTCAGACACCACCTATCACTTTGTACACTGATAACACTCACCAAGAAAGTTTCGAACCATTGATCCTGGAAAACAGTCAGATTGAGGTTATCTTAGGACGGCCATGGTTAATCCGTCATCAACCTGATATCAACTGGCAGACTGGCAAAATCAATAGATGGGGCTGTCAGTGTCTCCTTTCAGAAGAACCACACTCCGTTCAGGCCAACTCCCAATCACCAAAAATCATTAGTTTGAGTTCCACTTCTATTGAAAGTCCCACAGAAAATGTATCTGTCACTTTTCCCCACTGTTACTCCTCGTTCTCCGACGTTTTCAATCCAGTTGCGGCCTCCAAGTTACCCCCACATCGACCCTGGGATTGCGCAATTAATCTGATTCCCGGAGAATCTGTCCCAAAGGGTCGCATCTATTCCCTGTCAATTCCTGAGCAAGAAGCCATGCAAGCATACATTGAAGAAGCCTTACAACAAGGTTATATCCGTCCTTCCACTTCCCCCGCAGCGGCTAGCTTCTTCTTCGTATCCAAGAAGGATGGAGGTCTAAGACCCTGTATTGATTACAGAGCTTTAAATAAGATCACCACAAAGTTCAGTTATCCATTACCACTCATTCCCTCAGCCCTGGAGCAACTCAGAGAAGCCAAAATTTTCACCAAGCTGTATCTCCGAAGTGCCTATAATCAAGTTAGGATTCGAGAAGGGGATGAGTGGAAGACGGCATTCATCACTCCTGCAGGACACTATGAATACCTCGCCATGCCTTATGGCCTTGTAAACGCTCCTTCGGTCTTCCAGAGCTTCATGGACGAGGTATTCCGAGACTTCCTGGGGCACTTTATGTTGGTGTATATTGATGATATCTTAGTTTTCTCCAAAAATCCAGTAGAACATCAACATCATGTCTCCTCAATACTCCAAAGACTCCGTGACTTCAATCTGTTTTTAAAGGCTGAAAAGTGCACTTTCCATCAATCTCAGGTTGAATTCTTGGGCTACCAAATTAGTGAAAGAGGTGTGGAAATGGATAATAGGAAGACTGATGCCATAATGTCCTGGCCCACTCCAACTTCGATCAAAGAGCTCCAGAAATTTCTTGGCTTCGCTAATTTCTACCGAAGATTCATTCACGGTTACAGCATGTTAACAGCTCCTTTAACCTCTTTGCTTAAAGGTAAACCCAAGACCCTTCTATGGACCCCAGAGGCTGACCGTACCTTTCACTCACTCAAGACTGCATTCACCACTGCTCCCCTGCTTAAGCACCCAGACCCTGAAAAGGCGTTTATCGTTGAAGTCGATGCCTCTACCTCAGGTGTAGGAGCTGTCTTATCTCAATACTCTGAGAGCTCCTCCAAGCCCTTACCTTGTGCCTTCTTTTCAAAGAAGTTGTCCACTGCTGAAAGCAACTACGACATAGGTAATCGCGAACTCTTGGCAGTGAAACTTGCCTTGGAAGAGTGGAGGCACTGGTTGGAAGGAGCTAAGCACCCGTTCATAGTCTTCACTGACCATAAGAACCTCCAGTACCTAAAAGAAGCAAAACGACTTAATCCACGGCAAGCCAGATGGGCATTATTCTTCACTCGTTTCCATTTTAGAATTTCTTATCGTCCGGGCTCCAAGAATATCAGAGCAGATGCTCTTTCTCGTATCCATGCCCCTGAAGTTCCGATCGCAGAACCAGAGACCATTCTACCAGAACAGATATTCGTCAACCCCATCCAATGGGACATCATTGAACAGTTACTTGAGCTATCTCAACAGCATCCTGGACCTCCAGAATGCCCTCCAGGAAAGATTTATGTGCCTCAAGAATTCCGCAATTCCTTAATTTCTTCGGCCCATTCATCAGTTGGCACAGGGCATCCAGGGGTACACAAGACATGCTCCACGCTCCAACTCCGGTATTGGTGGCCAAACATGCAACAAGATATCACAACTTTTATCCAGGGATGTATTCCATGTGCCATGTCCAAGGTCCCAAGAAACCTTCCAGCCGGTAAACTGGTCCCACTCCCTGTTCCAAATCGACCCTGGTCCCATATCGGGGTTGACTTTGTCACCGATCTCCCAAACTCAGCCGGGAATACCTGTATCCTCGTTGCCATCGACCGGTTCTCAAAGGCTTGCAAATTAATCCCACTCAAGAATCTTCCTACGGCTTTTGTCACGGCACAGTTATTAATGGAACATGTCTTCCGAAACTTTGGAATACCAGAAGACATTGTGTCCGATAGAGGTCCCCAATTTATCTCTCGGGTTTGGAGAGCATTCTTCAACCTAATGAATGTGACGGTAAGCCTCTCATCTGGTTATCATCCACAAACTAATGGACAAACTGAAAGGAAGATCCAGGATGTAAGCCGGTTTTTGCGTACATTCTGCCACTCCAATCAACACATCTGGAGTCATTTGGTTGATTTGGGCAGTTGATTTGGGCAGAGTACGCACAAAACTCTCTCAGACAGTCATCCACTCAACTCACACCTTTCCAATGTGTACTGGGCTATCAACCTCCGTTGTTCCCATGGTCTGGGGAACCATCTGAAGGACCTGCAGTCAATGAATGGTTTAGGGAGAGTGAAAATGTTTGGAATCAAGCCCATCAGCACCTACAACAAGCAGTTAATCGTCAACAACATTTTGCAGATGCTCATCGACGCCAAACTCCCGTTTACCAACCTGGACAATTGGTATGGCTTTCTACCAAAGATATGCGACTCCGACAACCCTGCCGTAAACTTAGCCCAAAATACATCGGACCGTTCCCCATTGTCAAGCAGATCAATCCGGTCACATATCAGCTTCAACTCCCCGCTCAGTATCGGATCCACCCTACCTTCCATGTTTCCCTTCTCAAACCTCATTACCCACCTGTACCTGGCTACCCAGCAGAATTGGCTCCCGGAGACGATCCTCCTATTCCACCTATAGAACCGGATCCCATCTATACGGTTAAAGAAGTGATGGACTCTCGACGTCAAAATGGTCAATTGGAGTATTTGATCGACTGGGAGGGATATGGACCGGAAGAGAGATGTTGGATACCTCGAAAGGATATCCTCGATCCTACTTTGCTTCTCGAATTCCATGCTCAGCATCCTGACAAACCGGCACCTCGACCCAGAGGCAGACCTCCAAGACATCGAGGTCTGAGGTCCGCTGGCGCGGACTCTAGAGGGGGGGGTAATGTCAGAAACCAATCAGCAGACTCTGCATCACGATCCACACAACGTTCAATCTCCCCAGAATTCTAATCACCCACACCTGTTCACAATCAGTAACCTCATCAACCAGCTCCATAAAACACTCACACTCACTGCAGTCTAGCTTCAAGCCTCCAACAGGAACTGACCGTATTTCCTCTGTCTCTGTCTATTAGAGAAAACCTGTTGAATACTCTGTTCACTGAAAATACTCACCTGTGTATCACTAACCTCTGACTCTGTCTGTAATCCTCAGAAGAGCTGCTGTTGATCACCGACGTCCTAGCTTCCAGCACTCATCCAAGGCTCATTGATACCTCGGTTTCTCCCGCTGAACCCTCACCTTATCCTGTAAGAAGTAAGGCCAGTGTTATCATTCTGGGATTGGATTCACGGAATACATGATTTCAAGAATGTGCATTACCCTGTTGTGGATCCCGCATCTTATGTTCCCTTAAATCCTCTCGTCTGGAAAAGACAATTCACATTCACTGATCTGAAGAGGAATACTCACCCGTGGTAGATTCTGATACCCTTTGTTGGACTATTCTGAAAGATAATTTGAGTCCCTAACCCGTTGAGTGAAAAATTACCCGCTGTGGATCCCGAAATACTATGTTTTGTTGCTCCGGGTTTTTTCCCCGAATCCCTTACACCTGCTATCCTAAAATTCAATAAAGTTGTGTTATTTAACATCACCTCGATCTCTGAGTCCATCGTATCCTGACAGCGACACCACACATTTTATTAAAACCTATGACTAATGCCATTTTAATACATTTTAATATTAAAATCATAGCTGAAATGAGGCTGTTCATGTACTGTGAACACAGTTGATTTTGATTATTTTTCTGTGGCAAATATCTTATTTAATCTTTGTGCTACATTCATTCAAATATAAAAGCTGATCCAATCTTGGATTAACATTTTGTACCACACACCAATACATTCTATAGTGAACATCAACATTTTATTCCTCGAGGGTGGGGGTGTGTGCAACAGACAGTACAATATATTTGCATTTTAGCAGATGCTTACAAAGGTGGCAATTGCAGAAATCAGTGTTTGTTGCAATAAATCCAAACAAGACGCAAAGAATAAACCACCAAAATAAACCTCACCCTCTGCTCGGTTTCTCTACATAGTTAATTTGCAATTTGAAGAAACGTTTGGTTTGTCTAAGAGGAACATAGGTCCACGTATGCTGTTTCAGGAATGGCAAATGTGAGTGTAAGTGAATCCGCTAAATTGTGTCGCAAGTAATTGCTATGATTGACAGTTTGACAAGCCAGTGTCAAAAATAGAGCTGTGCATTCAGTAATTCTGACTAAATTCAGAGTAACAGAACTACAACAGCTTCAAGTGTGTGTTGGCTGAATATATTCAGCAGCTTCTACAGTTAAAGATAGATAACACTACATCCTGCACATGATTTATTACTGCACAGCTGTAGTTTTGAGGAATAATAAAGGCTTTATAAACTAAGTGTTTAAAATATTTGTTTGTGACTATACAGATAAACTGTAGAGATAGCATCGCTAACTAGCTAATGTTAGCATAAACAGTCATGATAGTGTTTAGTTGTCTGCATTTAAACGCACAATTGTGTCTAGATAGTCCCCTGGGATTACCAGGCTCAGCATATCAAATTACAGGTATATGTTGTTAAAAGTTTTTAAATAACATGAAACTGTATGTTAATGCTGTTATCATTATTTACGGCAGGGTTATTCAAATCTCGTCTTGGAGGGCCAATGCGCTGCAGAGTTTAGCTCCAACCCTGATCAAACTCACCTACCTGTGATTTTCTAATGATCCTGAAGACACTGATTAGCATACTCAGGTGTGTTTGATCAGGGTTGGAGCTAAACTCTGCAGCGCATTGGCAAAATAATCCTGATTTACGGTGATGCAATTATTTTGTTTCTGAAAAGAACGAGGCAGGATAAGTTTTTGTGAGGGTCTCAAGACTCTCTACCTATATACCACAACATCAAATGGTGTTTCAATGGAAGCTCATGAGCTGGCTTATCTTTATGCAAAGGGTTCCAAAATTTTGCAATGCATATAGTCAATTGCTTTGGCACATTTTTCTTAAAATTCTCTAAACTGTAATTGCAACTGTCACAACTGTTTGCTGAAACATCAGAACTCTATTGCATGTTTCAAAATGAAGTAACGTTTTGACCCGGAACATTAAATTTATGCTTCAAAACCTAGTTATTGTATATAAATAATTTAGCTAGTGCCTTCAAAAAAAAAAAAAAATTATGTGTATATCAATATATCAAAATTATGTTTGTTTGTTTGTTTTCCCTTCTTTTCACCATGGAAATGTTTGTTTCATATATGCTTATATATTTTCATTTCATATATGTTATCTACTTTTTTTTTGTTGACAGTGCTATTTTCTATACTTTACAAGAATGTCAGTTCTGCATTTAAGATACATATTTCAACAGTATGTAAAAATTTATTGATACAAATCATTACTGCAGTACACAGAATGTAAATTAACAATTTTGTTCAGTACAGTACATTTATTTTTACATAAATGTGTTATGTCAACTGACAATTCTCCATTGCTTATTTATTTTTTACACACTATTGTCTTTCCCTAACACCACATTCTTATCTTCCTACTGCTATTCCACAACAAGATGTGAATTTTTAGTTTGCATGTAACAAATGTCTACATATATATGTAATGTACAGAAATAAATGTTTTTATACTTTACTGCAGTTGTTGCGGCTGTTTAGGGTTCAGGTGTTCCTTGTTAAAAAATGGTAGTGATTGTTCTGGGCAAACTCCATGTCTATGGTTCCACAATTGGTTGATTTGAAAGAGTGTGATTCATATTTCATTATAGGGTTGCAGAGGGGCAAAATCTTTCTGGTAAATTTCTGTGAAAATTTGCAATCTTTTTTTCCAAAAGTTTCCCAAAATTCCTCGAAATTATATTTAAAAAAAAACTGACATTTTCCACCCCTTTGCAATCCCAATGGCAAGCCATTTGGCAACTTAGAAGACATTACAACCATTACATGTCAGATATTTTTATTTTTTATATATATATATATATATAATAATAATAATAATAATAATAATAATTTGAGATCTGACCCAAAGCAATTGAGAAAATTAGTAAGAGGTTCTTTTAGAGCTGCTTTTAGTAAATTTAATGTGTGTGTGTGTGTGTGTGTGTGTGTGTGTGCTTTGAATGTCGACAAACAATCATAACAGCAGATCAGTTGTACCTCAGAAAAAAATCAGTGCAGCGATCCATGAAGAGAAGCTCAATTCACAGTCCTTCAGCAGAGTGTTATATACATACATACAGTGTCCAAAAATCTATTCTCATTGGTGTTTTATTCCCAGTTGATTTCTAATCAGTTTAAAAAGAAGGATAATACAACTGGGGCTGAATAATCATGGTCCTCTGAGGACCCACAAAGACTGCCTTGGGTCTATTGTTACAGGAGACAAATTCCAAGTGCATCAATATCCAGTCCATACTGTTTGTATAGTATCGATCTAAGATAAGCAGACTTATTCATGCATTCTCACGGATGCTATCACAAGATCCAGGTGAACCCTATGCATGATGTAAATGTAAATATACCTGTTACATATGTAATACAGTGGTTGTTATCAATATCTGCAATTACTGAACATGTATGCACGTCATATCGATTGGCTGCGGTGTAAGGCTTAATGTTGTGGAGTGCTAGTTAAATTTCACAAGTGTAAGGAATTATTTTGAGTACTAAGTACTTGCAGTCAGTGAAGAGAACTGAGAAAGGGTGTAATGTGGAAATCTCTATTCATTTAAAACAAGCTGTGCAGTGAGGGAATATGTATGTATGATGCTGGCCAGGAGGGAGTTGTGAAATGACTGCAGCCTGGATGTGGTTGTTGTGGAAGAGCCTTATTTTCCATATGTTATGAGTAGAAAGTGATGATACCAGGCATTTGTTCTGCATTTGTCTCTGCATCTGTCATCTAAAAAACACCAAGTAGTGAGGGACAGACTATGTGTATTTTCAACCAAGAGAAACTAATTTAATATTTTAAGGTTGATGTGTTGAGTCAGGTGTATTTGATTATGTAGGCGTCCAAAACATTTAGTGTTCATCAGGCCTACAGGAAAAGGTTTGGAAACCACTGTAGAATAATTTGACATGTAGACATCAGTGAGCTTTTTTCAGCTAAATGTTTTATCAGGTAGAAAGTAAATATGGGTAATACTGACCTGGAAATATTCATCTAGGCCGTTTGAAATTAAAAAGTGTGGGAATGACAAGGCTTGAAGTTTGATGGAACAGCCCCGCTAGACATAAACTTGCAGATGGTGGAGAAAAGGCAAAATATATCTCTTGGGCAAATGGTGGGATTGAGGATGCAGATGGGTGTACGAAGCCTCAAAATGCTACAGTATGTTTACATCTCGATATCTGAGAATATGCACCAAAAAGAGTTGATAGAGGGGATAAAGCGGTAAATAAGAAACATGATACTGTAGGATCTGGACGTTTCTCCTGATTTGATTGTGGATTAAGGGGAGGAAAGAAGTAGTCAGTGTGGAATGTGGTTCATTGCAATAAATATAGGTATTTGAAGACAAAGCCGGTTTGCTTTCCTTCTGAGTTCCAGGAGTTGGAGAGAGGCAACTGTTATGAGATGTGAATGAATCTGTTTGACGATTAAAGGAAGTTGAGAGCATCTTTCAGTATCTTTACTAAAAGAGCTAAACTGTAGAGTTAAAAAACAAATCAAGGATGATGTAATAAGCAGACGTACTGTATAGGTTACCCTCACCTTGGCCTGAGAATCAAATGTCAGAGACAAATTAAGTGTAGACAGAATATTCATTGGCAGGGTTCATTGTACCATTGTAATTTTTCAGTAAATAAATTTACAACAGATAAAGGGACAGATATAAGGTATACCTTCCTTATCTTTGACCAATTACAAAAGCACAGCTTAAATCTGAGATCTGAAGCTACTTTTGTGTTATTTCTATGGAAAGACTTTCAGTGAGGAGTGTAAAGTGGAGTTTTGTCCAGGTAGGGGCAGGGTGCTGTAATAATGGTGCATTCCCTGAGGTCCATGGCCTGAGAGGTTCTCATGGTGTCATGTCTTTGCTTCCCTCAGCATCACAGACCATTCAGCCGCCTAAAATCCTGGACCATCAATTGTGACACATTCTCCCACTGGAGTGTGGGCCTGACAGCTCAGTGTAGCTTGCTGGATCTGCAAAGACACTGTTGTGAATCCACGGGGAACAAACCAGTCTCCTGGGGAGATGCTTGCTTGCCCTTTAACACCATCATTGGTGAGGCTCTAATAACCTAAGATATACCTCATCACACAATACCTGCCCTGTTGTTACAAGCCCTCAACTCTTTATTTTGAGTGCTTGACTCAAGTCAGAATCCTGTGTCCTATCTGTTTCATGCTCACTTCATTCAGCAGCCCGCTTCCCAACTCTTTCATGTTTGATCCATTATACAGCCTGTGTCCCATCTCTCTCTTACCCACCAGTAGGGACCCTGCACACCATCTCTATCTTGTCCAGTCAAGTAGAAACTCTGTGTCCCACCTGTCTCATGATCATTCCAACCGAGAGATTGGCTAAAGGGTGGCATTCAAAGAGAAAAATGCTGGTATTAAGGAAATTAAAAAATGGTGGTTCCATTTTTTTACTACTACTCTAAAACTACAATAATTACTATGTAATTACATCAAAAACATTTGTTTGGTACAGTGTACTTATCATGTTCTTGTTGTATTGTAAAACTATTTTGTTGCCATTGAGGTGGGACATGGTTAAGTTTAGGGACAGCTTTGGTACTTTGGTTAGGTTTAGGGTTGGGAAAAGTAGTAGTGGTAGGATCAACAGTGTTATTATTGATATAACTACAGAAATTAAGGACACATTTTACTTTACGGACACATTCTCATTATTAAATTACTATTAACTACAACTTTGCCTAAGTGGTTGGTAAGTTTAGAAAAGCGCTTTATACTTACTAATAAACAAATGGAATAAGCTTGATGGGGGATGGCGGTGCAGCTGGTGCGGTCGCAATGGGGTCCGTGCTGAATTTTTATTGGCCTTTGTCTGTTCTGGCTTAGAGGTATTAATATTGAAACATCCTGCCCTGGATTTCACCTTCCTCTGAGATACGGGTGATGTCTAATGTCAGTAATTTCATAATACTTTAAACTTTGAAATGCTAAAATATTTCACATACAAGAAATTGGGTCAGCTTTAAAGAATGAATATTATTAAGGCAATAGACAAAGAACTACTGCTGCTGAGTGACTGGCAATCTGTATGGTTCATCTGTCCAAGTAGTTAATCATTTATGTAAAGCTGTTATGCTTGGAACGATGTTACTACCCCAGCTCATCAAGCCTGGGGGAAACCAGAAATTCATATAGACATCTCCTTATGCTTGTAATCTGCCTTTCTGTAAAGCAACTGTTTATTCATACTGACAAAACATCTCAATGTGAGCTCTGCCAAACTCTGACACAAAGTACAGATGTTTGCCTGTGTCTCGCATATCCTCTAGCTTCTCTCTCTTTCACATACTCTCAATAAATAACTTTCAATGCTCCGGATATTTCCGCTTTCTATGGCAGGCACTCGTTTCTGGCTCCTTCATTATGTGTGTCTAGAGCATTTTGTAACAACTCTCACAAAAGCGCCACACTCAGCTCCTGATAATAGTTTTAGCACAGAAATGTTTGAGGAAAAACATGTTCAGGGAAAATAAAAGGCAGTTTGAAGATTGTTAGGTGTCTGTGATAGATGATAACTGGAATAATGTTGAACATATCAGAGTGAACTTACAGTAATGGGCCATTAGAGGTGCTTTTTAGAGTTCACAAATCACAATGCTAGTCATTGATTTAAGAACTACATCACGAACCTTCACATGAAAAGTCAATCTCTCATCCACAAGTCTCCATATTAACAATATTAAATGAAGCTAAATGTTAGGCTACAGTGCAGTATACAGCGGGTTTTGTGATCAGCATCTAAACAACCTAAAACAGGCCATATACTGTAATGCTGGTTTTGCTAAGCAAGTTTGTTAAGGTCAGTATTATAACTCACTGGATAGATTTTACAATCTTCATTAATGTAAAAAGAATGTGTTTAGGTTTGGCAGTCTAGATCTGCTACAGTGCTGCTGCTGCTGCAGAGCAAGTAGACTTGCTTATGCTAAGTGCTTGGATCATAAAATTAAAAGGAAACATGCTACTGCTGTTAGAGAGAGGAAGATCCCTATAGCAGATCAAGGCAGGTGGTGGGCTAAGATGAGGGCACGCATAGCACACAGACATAGATGTAGAACCACTTGTTAATAAAACCTCACCTATACCATGTTTGGTATCTGCAATATCGTAGTTTGATGATCTATATGATAGGGTATATTATATGTTGATACCCATGAATCACATTAGTGTTCTAGGAATATTTAATAGTTTTGCCATCAACACCCAATTCCGTTACATATGCAATGTTTGAAGACAAAGAGTCGTAAACTTCCCCTCCGAAAGTTTGTCACCATTGGCTCACTGACCACCTGGAGGAGTGACCTCCATACAAGTTAAAAAGCCTCATATCAGTGTCCTCGCTATTCTCACTTCTCCGGCCTTCTTACCTTCTTGCCTTTCAGACATCCAGTCTGTCCAAAACATTTTTGGTGTTCAACATTCTTCAAACCTGGAAGAACATGATTGCAATTCCAACACCACCAAACCTTCAAACCATCCAGACTTTCATCTATGATTGCATCCGTACACTAGTTCAACAGTAGTGTTAATTTCATTAACGAAAACTATGATGAAAAATGTTCGTTGATGAGCTTTTTTCCCATGACTAAGATGAGACGAAGACGAAACAATAATAAGGTGAATAAACAACAGCTATGACTATATCAACATGCAATTTCATTGACGAAATAAGACAAGACTAAAATGTATATATAAAAAATAAAAATAAAAACTTGACCAAAATCCTCTTTTTATTTTCATCAATAAAGGAAACAAAATGTTATTGCAGACTGCTCTTCATGCCTCTACTACTTGAGCTTTCATGAGTGCGGCTGCCAGATATAAAAAGTTCAAATCTCAGAATCAGAGCTTCGCTGTTACAATGATATATTTTCTGCCTAGTGTTTTGCTTATTTTAACCATGTACACGCACTTGCTCCTCATTGTAGAAGTGCCGCTGTGATGATCTGAAAACACAGACAAACAAGCTGTAGTTTAGTGATCTAAATGAAAACGTCATTCAGCCCAGTTTGTGTTCTGTCATGAGATCTCGACTGTATTGTTTGCTATTGTGGTTGCTGAATAAATGCACTTACTCAACCGTTGTTGTTTTAGAAGAGAAATAGGCTGTTGCAATTTGGAATTAGTGGAATTACTACTTATATTGTTATAATATGTTTTGTTTGTTTTATAAATTTAAATAATGTAGAAATAAAGTCGTCTGGATTAATTTATATAATAAAAAGCCAATAATAAATTACTCTTGATTAGGTAAATTACACCATGTATGAGTCCAAATTCTTTTGATTTGTGCTTACTGGTGAAAGTAAAATACCTGAAATGTTCTCAAATGACAACAATCATTATTAGTATAATTTTGAGAAAACATAATATTTGTCATTATACAGCATGACGAAAATATGACTAAGATTTCATTGTCTAAAACCTGACTAAAATGCTCATACATTTCATTGACTTAAACTTAACTAAACAAAATCAGGACAAGGTTGACCAAATATGATACAAACTAACAAGGACATTTACCACATTTACCATTTACCACTAGGACTAAAATTGAAAATATCTGACAAAATGAACACTATTCAACAGTCAAGGCAATAAGTTTTAGACCCCATTATAAAATGCTGCTGATGGATTCTGCTTAGGTGGTTAACTGACTCATTTTCCATAGCTTAATTATCTGGTTTCTTTTTGTATGTCATACATCCACTTTTTTCCCCGAATATATGTGTGTGTCTCTGTGTATGTTTGTTTAGACTAGTTTGTATTAGTGTTAACAGTAGTTAATAAAACTTGCACCGATTACATGAGTTTCTGATTGTCACTGCTTGTGGATAATGTCCCTTTAATGATTCCTGGTCTTGTTACATGCTCTAATGCACTACTACTGTAAGAAAGCTATTTACTGTGGCTACAAAAATTATAAATTCAATAGTTGATATGAAATTATACCAAATGTTTGCAGGATGAACAGATTAATTGACAGTAATATTAATTCTGTTACATTAACATCTTGCAGCTGATATAAATAATTTTAATTAACTATAATTATTTGTAGTTATTTATATACATTTCCCTTCTGAGCTAATTTGCTACAGCATTTTTATGTTTACAAATGGAAACAAGTCGACATCTACATTTTACATTTTACATCTATGTGGTGTAATGAGTATTAATTTTACATTATTTATATATATATATATATACATATATATATATATATATATATATATATATAGAGAGAGAGAGAGAGAGAAAGAGAGTTACACACACACACACAAACACACATCAGTATATCAATATACTGTAGACATTTAAAAAGAAAAACTAATGAAAATGAGAAAAACAGTTAAATATTTTCTTTTTTGAAAATATCAAAAATAAAAACTATAATAGTATCTCATTGACACTTAAATAGCACTCATAGAGATTACTCATGGATGAACATTTTAAATGGTGAACAGATTTTAAGGTTTTATTGGCATATAAACATTGATCAGTGCACAGACACAGAGCATATTAAATATGATAAACAGGGATAAATTACATTACATAAAATGTGATTATGAGAATGCCCATTAGAATGCCTAGATGTGGGCTGTCTTGTGGGTAGATGTGCTTGCGTATATATTTAGGCTTAATTATCGTCATCCTAAATCTCATCCACGTCCTGACATAAAATTTTGTATGACTCAAACATTGTCAAGCACTTACAAGAGGATTTATTTGCTAAGAAGAGAGCACAGCCAGTGACTTTGATGTATTTCATTAAGAATTATTATGATCCCTTCGAGCATGGTGCCTTGTTCCCATTAAATGGAATTATTTAAATGGAAACATTTTTTTTTCTTTTTCAATGTGCACTTTCTTTTCTCTTCCTCAAATAATTTGTTGATACATGGTTTAATCTTGGTTTAGCAGAAAAGGTTTTACATTAAACTGAAATCCAGTGATGTTTTTATGTACCACATCAATGACTTTCATAATAGAGAAGTACTAATTCAGCACAAAAGGAAAATGTCCTTCCAAACTGGTATGACCTTCTTCTTCTGAACACAAAAGACAATAATTTGTTTCAAAACAGCATTGGACTACATTGACATTGTATGGACAATTAAACATTTATATATATATTTTTTTTTTTCAAAATATCATCTTCTGGGATAAAATGATGGTTAGTAAATGATGACAGATTTTTCATCTGTAGGCAACCCAGTAACACTTTACAATAAGGTTCCATTAATAAATGTAGAATTTTCTTTGTCCAGACTTATCAAGAATATTGTTTGCAGAATGAGTATATATAGTAGGAGAAGTCTATGATAAGGAGTAGATTTCATCGTTAATGAATTATTAATACTGATACTGTGATTAAATTAGGTTTTAGCTGAAATATCCATCATAGACTGCTACTGGGTTATTATGAAGCAGACAAATGGCAAATATTTAAAATCTCTTGCAAAAAAATAAAAAATAAATATCTAGTATAATTTTGCATCTTTAAATTCTGATATTGCTGTCACCATGACTTCAAAAGCATGTGTTTATTTGCCTTTGTATGTTGGCTCAGTTCTGACTGTTGTGTAATTTGTGTTAGACATGCCACAAACAATATATCTATCTATCTATCTATCTATCTATCTATCTATCTATCTATCTATCTATCTATCTATCCATACTGTACATCCATACATACAGCAGTGATTTGCATCAAAGGGTATTTCAGTCCTTTTTTCCTTCTTTTAGTGCTTACTGTGTATTGAAAAGCAGATTTGTCTGATCGTAAGTGTTTTAAGCTATTTACATCCACTAACATTTTCCCAGCGAAAGGAAATCAATACCATTTTCATCACTTTGCCTCCAGCCGACCGCTTACCACAGTCTGCTTACTATGCAGTGACCCCAGAACTTAGTGCAGTGAAATAGACTGATGCCAAAAATTCAAAAAGGTTTGCAATTTTCCATAAACACCTCAATTATGTTTTGAGAGAAAAGCTGAACACTGTGTTATCCAATACTTTAGATCATAGCAGGATATCTATTCAAATGAAAGACATGACAAGGGAAGGAGGTGATGTTACAATCATACTGATTGACACCTTTCCCCAGGGAACTGATTAATTAATTAATTAAATTAATTAACTGAATTTACAGACAGCAAAAATGATTGATAATTATAGCACAAATGGGGAGGGGGTGTGGGGAGGTGGGGCATCTCTTATTAATTCCTCATTGTCATTAGGACATGTCCCCAAAACCTTCAAACTGGCTGTTATTAAGCCTCTCATCAAAAAAACCACAACTTGACCCCAAAGAACTAGTTAATTATAGACCAATCTCGAATCTCCCTTTTCTGTCCAAGATACTAGAAAAGGTGGTATCCACACAATTATATTCCTTCTTAGAGAAAAATGGTATATGTGAGGATTTCCAGTCAGGATTTAGACCGTATCATAGTACTGAGACTGCTCTTCTTAGAGTTACAAATGATCTGCTCTTATCATCTGATCGTGGGTGTATCTCTCTATTAGTTTTATTGGATCTTAGTGCTGCGTTTGACACAATTGACCACAACATTCTTTTGCATAGACTTGAATACTTTGTTGGCATCAGTGGAAGTGCATTAGCATGGTTTAAATCGTACTTATATGACCGCCATCAGTTCGTAGCAGTGAATGAAGATGTATCCTATCGATCACAAGTGCAGTATGGAGTACCTCAAGGCTCAGTACTAGGGCCGCTACTCTTCACGCTTTATATGTTACCCTTGGGAGATATCATCAGGAAACATGGTGTTAGCTTTCACTGTTATGCTGATGATACTCAACTCTATATTTCTTCGCAGCCCGGTGAAACACACCAATTTGAAAAGCTAATGGATTGCATAGTCGATATAAAAAACTGGATGACGAGTAATTTCTTACTGCTAAATTCTGAAAAAACAGAGGTGTTAATTATAGGACCTAAAAACTCTGCTTGTAATAACCTGGAACACTGTCTAAGACTTGATGGTTGCTCTGTCAATTCTTCATCATCAGTTAGGAACCTAGGTGTGCTACTTGATCGCAATCTTTCCTTAGAAAGCCACGTTTCTAGCATTTGTAAAACTGCATTTTTCCATCTCAAAAATATATCTAAATTACGGCCTATGCTCTCAATGTCAAATGCAGAAATGTTAATCCATGCATTTATGACCTCAAGGTTAGATTATTGTAATGCTTTATTGGGTGGTTGTTCTGCACGCTTAGTAAACAAACTACAGCTAGTCCAAAATGCAGCAGCAAGAGTTCTTACTAGAACCAGGAAGTATGACCATATTAGCCCGGTCCTGTCAACACTGCACTGGCTCCCTATCAAGCATCGCATAGATTTTAAAATATTGCTTATTACTTATAAAGCCCTGAATGGTTTAGCACCTCAGTATTTGAATGAGCTCCTTTTACATTATAATCCTCTACGTCCGCTACGTTCTCAAAACTCAGGCAATTTGATAATGCCTAGGATATCAAAATCGACTGCAGGCGGCAGATCCTTTTCCTATTTGGCGCCCAAACTCTGGAATAACCTACCTAACATTGTTCGGGAGGCAGACACACTCTTGCAGTTTAAATCTAGATTAAAGACCCATCTCTTTAACCTGGCATACACATAACATACTAATATGCTTTTATTATCCAAATCCGTTAAAGGATTTTTAGGCTGCATTAATTAGGTAAACCGGAACCGGAAACACTTCCCATAACAACCTATGTACTTGCTACATCATTAGAAGAATGGCATCTACGCTAATATTTGTCTGTTTCTCTCTTGTTCCGAGGTCACCGTGGCCACCAGATCCAGTCTGTGTCCAGATCAGAGGGTCACTGCAGTCACCCGGATCCAGTATGTATCCAGACCAGATGGTGGATCAGCACCTAGAAAGGACCTCTACATCCCTGAAAGACAGCGGAGACCAGGACAACTAGAGCCCCAGATACAGATCCCCTGTAAAGACCTTGTCTCAGAGGAGCACCAGGACAAGACCACAGGAAACAGATGATTCTTCTGCACAATCTGACTTTGCTGCAGTCTGGAATTGAACTACTGGTTTCGTCTGGTCAGAGGAGAACTGGCCCCCCAACTGAGCCTGGTTTCTCCCAAGGTTTTTTTCTCCATTCTGTCACCGATGGAGTTTCGGTTCCTTGCCGCTGTCGCCTCTGGCTTGCTTAGTTGGGGACACTTCATCTACAGCGATATCGTTGACTTGATTGCAAATAAATGCACAGACACTATTTAACTGAACAGAGATGACATAACTGAATCCAATGATGAACTGCCTTTAACTCTCATTTTTGCATTATTGACACTGTTTTCCTAATGAATGTTGTTCAGTTGCTTTGACGCAATGTATTTTGTTTAAAGCGCTATATAAATAAAGGTGACATTGACATCTTGACTTCTCAAGGGTGGTGTAAAGGGCATGAACTGAGCAATAAGTATGTCTGATCCCTAAATATATTTGGGAATATTGTCATCTCACTTAACGGAATTTCAGCAATGTCTGTTATCTTTCATGCATATGGGATGCACGAGCATGTTCCCCAGAGGGGATGAGGGGAATTTTTTTTTACATTTCCCAAGAAACATGCAGTTAATTATCTATCATTCAGTTATATCACTGTCACTGGAGTGAGGATGTTTTCGTCAGCTTAATGTGAAGGATACCATTTTCTCTGAAAACATCTGAATGTAGATAGATTAATAAAAAAATAAAATAAAAAAAGGGGGGGGGGCAAAAATGGGCAAAAATATAAAGCCTTTTCAAGAGGAAAGAACAAAGGTCTCCCATTATATATTTAGGAGAAAATTGAAAATCATCTAATATAAATATTTGCCACAGAACACTCTGAGACTCTGTAGAAGATCCGAGGGCAGCCTGTAATGGGCAAATCCAAGAACAGTAATCCACAAAAGGCAAAAGTCTGAAAACACTTGCAAAAGGTAATCCAGAAAGAGGCACCAGCAAATATATAGAGTAACAAAAGAATACTTCAAACAAGGCTGAGTCCACATGGTATTTATTGAGGCTAAATGACACACAGCAGGAAGTAACGAAGAATGCCAGTCGTCAAAAACTGAAGTCCAATTCAAGAGGCAATGATCTAGGAGGAGTGCACTTTGGTGGCTATCATGGGCACACCCTCTGATGGCTTTGACATAATCCCACCTTCAAGGAGCAGATTCCAGACGCTCCCCCAATGGTCGAAAGAAGTCCAGGAGGGAGATGGGACAAAGGTGGATCAAGGGAAGGGATGGTGGGCCAATACCGTGTGGTGGAAGAAGGCCTGGAGAGAGAGGTTGACCAGAGAGCCAGGGTGAAACTGGAGGAGCTGGTAAAGAGGACAGAGCTGGAAGCCAGGGCAGAGCCAGCAGACCATCAGTGTAGAGCATGCAGAGCTGAAAACCAACAAAGCACTGCAGATGGGTCCAAGGATCTCTCAGAGAAACAGAAAACCACCATGGTGGAACTGATTGAATTGTAAGATCACTTCAGTGGAGCTAATGGTGCAGGAGACCACCAAGATGGCTCAGGCTGAGCAGATGACCACCACAGAAAAGCAGATATAGAGGAAAACCACCACTGTGAATTAGGCAGTACTGTAATAGAGAGACCAGAGAGATAACCCTCTGGAGTCTAAGGGTATTTTTGGGACATGGAGAAGTTTTTTTCATGCCCTGAAATTTGTTTTTTTTTTAGTTTCTTATACACATCTAAATGGCTAAAGTCTAGTCTCACTGTAATCAGCACAAACTGTGCTATAATAATATGTGAGCAGCATGTATGTACATCAGTGGTGGACAGTAACGAAGTAGCTTTACTTCGTTACTGTACTTAAGTAAATTTTTCAAGTATCTGTACTTTACTGGAGTAGTTTTATTTTGAGTAACTTTTACTTTTACTTCACTACATTCCAAAGCATAAAATCGTACTTTTAACTTCACTACATTTCATAAAACATATCGTTACTCCCTATAATATATCACGTGCTCCGACACGCAGAAGTGGTGTTTGATTCATCATGAACGAACTGAGTCTTTCCAAAATAAACTTAAATCGGATCGCAAATCGCACCAAACGATTCGTTTACGAATTAGAATGATCTGATGGCTGCTTACTGTCTATGGATTGCAGCTGTTCTGGAGTCGATCACTCACTGATTCAAATGAACCGTTTAGTGCGAGTCTACAGAAGTAAGAACCGGGAGATCTTGTGAGCGCGCGTGCGTCTGATGTTGCTAAAAGTAAGTTACTAATGTCGAAATTTTGGATTAATTATTGTAACTGAAAATCATATTTAGGTCAAAATTGTCAGTTGTTTGGGAACTAAATCCGCTGTAAAGAGTGACCTATTTAAGCCCACTGAAATGCTCGAGTGCAGACGATGCATACACATCAATTTTAGGAAGAAAAACAACAACAAAATAAATAAAAAAACAAACATTAAAATTACACAGATTAAATACAATAACTCATGCACGTTCAAATTCCCCGCTGCCGTAATGTTAACAGTTTTATTAAAATGCTACCATCCCTATGTGACGTCTGTTTTTATATTGTTTATCAACAGTAACGTTTGGATTAACTAGACGAGTAGACAGACATGAATGTTTATTCATAACCGTACTGAAAATAAGTAAATATTGTTAGCTGATGCTAACTGTCTAGCTAACAAGCTTGCTGGTGCTAAGTTGAGGTAATTTTTATAAATAATGTCCAAATATTTTTATTCAACCACCTATATATATATATATATATATATATATATATATAGATTACATCTGGGTAGAAAAGAAAGGATGTGATGTTCAGAACATAACTACAGTAATTATCAAAGTGGGAAGAGATGCACCCCGTTTGGCCAGGGGTGTTTTTACACCACAGACATGGTTTGAGAAGGAAAAGGGGCGACATCTTTTCAGAAGTGAGGGGGACAGAAATTATATATATATATATATATATATATATATATATATATATATATATATATATATATATAGGCTATATATGTAGGCTATATAACATTTCTTTAATCTATATAGCTTACCAATAAACAGTTTTTGAACAGTAATATTTTTTATGTTTTTAAAGAAGTATCTTCTGCTCACCAAGCCTGCATTTATTTGATCCAAAGTACAGCAAAAAACAGTAATATTGTGAAATATTTTTATATTTAAAATAACTTGTTTCCCTATTTGAATGTATTTTAAATTGTAATTTATTCCTGTGATCAAAGCTGTATTTTCAGCATCATTACTCCAGTCTTTACTGTCACATCCTTCAGAAATCATTCTAATATGCTGATTTGCTGATTATCAATATTTAAAACATGAGTATTTTTTTTCAGTATTCTTTGATCAAAAATTAGCATTTATGTGAAATAAAAAGCTTTTGCAACATTGTACACTATATATCATTCAAAAGCTTACAGTCAATATAATTTTTGTTTTTTTTTAAAATAAATTCTAGAAATGAGCACTTCTACTTAGCAAGGACTCTTTTGTGGGTTCGAGTCTCAGGCCGGCAACACCATGACTAAGGTTCTCTTGAGCAAGACACTGAACCCCCAACTGCTCCCCAGGCGCCGCAGCATAAATGATGCCCACTGCTCCGGGTGTGTGTTCTCAGTGTGTGTGTGTGTTCACTGCTGTGTGTGTGTGCACTTCGGATGGGTTAAATACAGTGCACAAATTCTGAGTATGGGTCACCATACTTGGCTGTATGTCACGTCACTTCACTTTAAATTGATCAAAAGTGATGATAAAGACATAATTTTCTATTTCAGATTATTCCAGATTTCTATTTCAAAATAAATGCTGTTCTTCTGAACTTTCTATTCATCAAAGAAACCTTTTTTTTTTTTTTTTTCTGAAGGATTGTCTGACTGGAGTATTGATGCTTAAAATTCAGCTTTGAAATTTCAACAAATTACATTTTGAAATATATCCAAATAAAAAAGAGTTAATATAAATAGGTTAGTAAAAATATTTCAAAATTTTTCTGTTTTGCTGTACTTTGGATCAAATAAATGCAGACTTGGTGAACAGAAGAGACTTCTTTAAAAAATATTAACAAGCTTACTGTTCAAAAACTGTTGACTGGTAGTGGATACAATAGGCAACTTAAATTTTTCTCAAATTTCTAACTTTTAATAGGCTTAGAAATCTATAACTGCTGGACAATAACAAATACTAATGATTTGTTTATATACTACAAAATGTTTTTGTCAATTAGCACTGCATTGTTCATACTTTATTTATCACCTGCTGAAGATGACTTGAAAAACCATATATTGTTGCAATCGTATGTTTAATGTCTTCGTGTTTACAAAAGTTTCTGGCCTTTTTTTTTCTGTGTAAAAACTGCTTTCATACAGCGATAGCTGGACGCTTTTGCCCATATTAGGAATTGCCTGATATGACTTTCTGCACGAGAAAATATGAAAATATAATTATATTTTCCTTTAAAATGTTATTCCTAACTTCAGGCCTTATTATCATGTCATATATCCTAACTGTGATGTTCGGTAAAAAAACAAATTTTAAAATACTTTGTTCTTCTTGGTAAAAATCAGATGGTCATCTCTGTTTTCTCTCAGGTACATCACAGTGTAAGCTTTCACAGTTAACATCACTCTCATCAGCGTAGTCCATATCAACAACAAAAATATATCTTGACTCCATATAGTGGTTATTTTGGAAAAAATCCCAGGTAGAGGGAACGAGTACTGCGTCTTAGCTAAGACGCTGTGGGAAAAGTCTCTTTTCACGATACACTGAAGCAAAAAATTATCCTTAATTTTGAATTATTGTAAAGCGCATTTGCAGCAGCACACAGCCATAGGCGAGACGGCTCGCTCGCTCATTGGCTGCTCTATGGCAACTGCATAAGCCTATCGAGCGCAGGCTGATGCAACATCAGACCAATGAGGGTGCTCGCGCCCTCCATGCCACTTCCTGCCGAAACGGGTGTGGCCTAGCCCTATAAAGGGAGCTCGAAAAGGCTGACTCACCTGATTTATTTCATCGCCGAAGCGAACCAGAGTGAATCGTACGCACGGCAGAGAACGCAGTACTCGTTCCCTCTTCTAGAGAGAACCGAGGTTACATTAGTAACCGAGTACGTTCTCTTACGAGAGTTCTCTCGTACTGCGTCTTAGCTAAGATGCTGTGGGAACCCAATGTAAAACGCCGTGCGTGCAGAGATCACACACCAATAAACCTGGAAGCAACGCCCAGGATTTACAGTGCACAATCACCAGAGGGACTCACAAAGAGTCCTAGAACAGGAGGGGGAAACCCTCCATCCCATATCTAGCAGCGTCCATAGACGCGGCAATATGACATCACATATTCAAGGCAAGGCCTGACCAATGTGGGAATGTGGGTCTTACGCAATACTGCCCATATAACAGTCGGCAGCGCATCGCGCTTGCGATCTCAAAGTTCCAATCAGGACACTGATTCAACTATACCGACAACAGCTTTGCTTGCAGAGCAGGAACCTCTAGGTTATAGAACCTGATAAATGTAGACGGCGAGGCCCATCCTGCCGCCATACATATATCCTGTAAGGAAAAATTCCACTAGACAACGCCCACGATGAGGCGACGCCTCTTGTGGAGTGTGCTCTGACACCCAGTGGGCACTGAAGGCCCCTGGAAGTGTAAGCTAACGCTATAGCGTCAACTATCCATCTGGATAGGCTCTGTTTCGAAACAGCCATTCCCTTGGAACGTCCACTGAACGAGACAAACAGCTGCTCAGTCTGTCTGAAGACAGCAGAGCGAGACATATAAGTTCTTAAAACCCTAACGGGGCACAGAAGACTTGAGTCTCCATCCTCTTCTGACACCGACAGGGCAGACAGGGAAATAACCTGAGCCCGAAACGGTGTGTTGAGGGATTTCGGCACATAACCGTGCCTAGGTTTGAGTATGACTCTTGAGTCATTAGGCCCAAACTCCAAGCACGTCGGGCTCACTGAGAGCGCGTGCAGGTCACCCACACACTTCACTGAAGCGAGAGCCAAAAAGAACACTGTCTTGAATGACAGATGTTTGAGGCTAATCGTTTGGATAGGCTCGAAAGGGGAACCTTTCATGGCCTCCAAAACCGTCGAGAGGTCCCATATAGGGACTGACGGAGGTCTGGGAGGATTCAGCCTCCTAGCTCCTCTAAGGAAGCGGATGACCAAATCGTTCCTTCCTATTGACTGACCGAGCGTTGTCTCAGAAAACGCTGCGATAGCCGCCACGTAAACTTTGAGCGTGGAGGGGGCTCTGCCCTTATCCAACAGCTCCTGTAGGAAGGAGAGAACCTCTGTCACCTTACAATTAAGGGGTGAACGTCCCCGAGCTGTGCACCAGATGGAGAATACTGACCACTTCGAGGCATATAGCCGTCGAGTCGACGGAGCTCTAGCCTGAGTGATAGTATTTAGCACTCCCACTGAGAGATCAGCGGGTAACCGTTGAGCGCCCACACATGGAGGAACCACAACTCCGGTTGAGGGTGCCAAATCGAGCCCCTGGCCTGCGAGAGGAGGTCCCTCCTCAACGGCACTGGCCACGGGGCAGCGTCTGCTAACTGCATCAAATCTGGAAACCATAGTTGGTTCTTCCAAAGTGGTGCTACAAGCAGTACTGAGCATTTCGTTTCCCTCACCCGTTATATCACCTGCGGAAGGAGGGAGACGGGGGGAAAAGCATAGAGCGGGCAGCAAGGCCACCTCCGTGACAGCGCGCTTTCGTTCTTGGAAAAGAACGTGGGGCAGTGAGCGTTTTCGTGGGCCGCGAAGAGGTCCATTTCCGCCCTGCCAAATCTCTCCCACAGCAGCCGGACTGTCTGTGGGTGTAGAGACCATTCGCCCATGGGAATGTTGTTCCTGGACAGTCTGTCTGGACCCAGATTCTGTAGCCCAGGCACATGAACTGCTCTTAGCGAGCGCAAGTTGCGCTGAGCCCAAACCAGGAGGCGTTCCGCCAACCTGTACAGGTTCCGGGACCTGAGACCGCCCTGGCGATTTATGTAGGACACCACAGACATGTTGTCCGAACGGACTAAGACGTGGTGGCCCTTGATTCGTGGACAAAAGCGCGTCAGCGCGTTCTCCACTGCAAGCATTTCCAGACAGTTGATATGTTGGAACTTTTCCCGTTCCGCCCACAGGCCAAAGAACGGTCTGCCCTCGAGCAGCGCTCCCCATCCCGAAGTGGAGGCGTCCGTCGACACCACTTTCACTTTCGAGGAAGTCCCCAGGCTTACACCTGATTGGTACCAGTCGTTTGCTGTCCAGGGTTTCAAAGCTGTAACACAGCTCTGATTGACCTTGAGACGCAACCACCCGGATATCCACGCTCTGCGCGGTACTAGCGCTTTCAGCCATAACTGCAAGGGGCGCATGCAGAGCAGGCCCAACTGAAGAACTGGTGATGCTGAAGCCATGAGACCTAGCATCTTCAGAAATTCTCTGAGCGAGACGGTCGCGCCGCAGCGGAGAGAGCTCGCTGCGCTGAATGCCAAACGCACGCTGTGGCGACAGCCGCACCGTCATGGACTGTGAGTCCAGAGCTATACCCAAAAACAGTATCGTTTGACTGGGGTTCTTCGTCCAGTTGATACTGAGACCAAGTTTCTCGAGGTGATCGAGTAAAATGGCCCTGTGCTCCACGAGCTCTGATCCTGATTGAGCCAGAATCAGCCAGTCGTCCAAATAGTTCAGCACGCGCATGCCTCTGAGTCTGAGAGGAGCGAGCGCTGCATCCATGCACCTCGTACCTCGTACGAGGAGCCAGGGACAAGCCGAACGGCAGGACTGTATACTGGTATGTCTGGCCCTCGAAGGCGAATCTCAAGTATCGCCTGTGACGTGATGCTATCTGTATTTGAAAATACGCGTCCTTCAGATCTATCGACATGAACCAGTCTCCTCTGCGAATATGCGCGAGGAGTTTCCTGGTTGTAAGCATTTTGAAACTGCATTTGGCCAATGCTTTGTTCAGCTGTCTTAGATCCAGTATGGGTCTGAAACCCCCGTCTTTCTTGGGCACTAGAAAGTATCTGCTGTACAGCCCCCCTTCGCTTTGAGCTTGAGATACAGGCTCCACAGCCCCTTTGCTCAACAGTTTTGATATTTCGGCTCGAAGTAGGTGTGCTACTTCTGTTTTGACCGTAGTTTCGACGCGCGCTAAAAAGCGCGGAGGGCGTCGAAAAAACTGTAGCGAGTAGCCTCTCTTTATAATGTCTAGCACCCAATCTGAAACCCCTGGAAGCGCTGACCATGCGTCTGCATGAATGGCTAAGGGTTGGATGCGAAGCGCGCTCTGTTGGCTGGGCAACGGCAGCGCTTCGATGTGCCGTAACATGGGCGTTATGCCTGTGACATTTGAGGCGGGGAGCGCGCTGATCACAGCGGGCAAATCGCTCGTCCTCGACCCCGCCACGGTGCTTACCCGAGTGAGGGAGGGCTGAGCGGGTCCCGTGGGACTCGTGCTGTCTGTGAGTAATTGTGGGCTGTAAGCGTGCACATTTACTGATTTTGACTCGCTGTCTGTCTGGGCTGAACGAACTTGCACGGGTTTCATTTTTACAGAAACCATATGACGTGTGTGACATAGTGTTTGTGGGCACTGAGGAGTGGGCACGTTTACTATGTAGTGTTACTATGTTACACTTTCGCTTTCGTCCGCCGTCCAGCAGAGGGCGGGCAAAGGTGCGTTGCTATCGCCTGTTCCACCGTGACTGGTTCCAAGTGACTGGTAGCCTCTGTTTTTAGCATCATCCAGTGTGGAGAATGCTGGTGAGACAGACGAATGAGTTCGTGCTGAATATGGAGCGTTCCAAGCCTTTGCCACCTCTTCGTGAAGCTCAGGAAGAAATGGGGCGGACTTTGAGTTCGGAGAAGTACGCTCACCCGGAAGAAAACTACCATCCAGCCGGGAGCGAGAGGGGGGCGCTGGTGCAGACCACTCGAGGCCGAGGCTCGTCGCGGCCAGAGTGAGCACTCGCATCAGCTCCTTCTCGATGCCAGCTCGTCTGCTGGGCTTCTGAGCAGAAAGCGCGAGATCCCCCGAGCTCGCCCAGCCTTCGCTGCCCAAAGCTAGCAGAGAGCACGTGTCCTCTTCCCCCAACGCGGCCCTGAGATCGACTTTCTTGGAAGACACGGCGGCAGACAGCGGGCGCTGACCATCGGGAAGCAATGCAGGGGAGGCCGGTGAAGCAGGGCGAACCGGCGAGCTCGGTCGAGCTGGAGAAGGTTCCGGAATTCGCTGGGAGCGGCGCTTTTTACGGCGCTGAAGCGCAGCGGGGAATGCAGGCTCGGAGAAAAATGCCAAGCGAGTCCTCAGAGTCACCATTGGCAACAGCTCGCAGTGAGGGCAGCCGCCGTCAGCGAGCGCGAGCGCTGCATGATCCTCACCCAGGCAGGAGACACAGATGACGTGACGGTCTCCCTCGCCGAGTGGGGCTCTGCACGAGCCGCAAGAAGGCATCTTTAAAAAGACGCAGCTCTTTTACGAGTGTGTGTCGCAGGGCAAACACACACACGAAGATACGAATGAAAAAGGATATAGGCGCCGGAAAGCGCAGCGCGAACGGCAGTGGAAGGCGGCGTTGGCCAGCGGCTTCAGGAATGGCTCGTCCCGCTGAGATGCTATCGGACGACGCTTGCTTCCTCTCGTGATCCAACAATGCGTGAGCTTCGCTGAAGAGATGAAAAATCAGGTGAGTCAGCCTTTTCGAGCTCCCTTTATAGGGTTAGGCCACACCCGTTTCGGCGGGAAGTGGCATGGAGGGCGCGAGCTCATTGGTCTGATGTTGCATCAGCCTGCGCTCGATAGGCTTATGCAGTTGCCGCAGAGCAGCCAATGAGCGAGCGAGCAGTCTCTCCTATGGCTGTGTGCTGCTGCAAATGCGCTTTACAATAATTCAAAATTAAGGTTAATTTTTTGCTTCAGTGTATCGTGAAAAGAGACTTTTCCCGCAGAGTCTTAGCTAAGACGCAGTACGAGAGAACTCTCGTAAGAGAACATCTTGTTTACTCACTCACAGAAAAATATATATTGATTTAAATTTTTTAAATTTTAAATTTACCAACAAAAAGTTCAAAACAAAGCAGTTTGTGATATCCGGTTCGCGAACGAATTGATGTAACCGGGTCTTTTTGAACCAGTTCACCAAATCGAACTGAATTGTTTTAAATGGTCCGCGTTTCCAATACGCATTAATCTCTGAGTTCAAACAAACTGCTTTGTCCAAACTGCTTTGTTTTGAACTCTCTCTCACAACAGACACGGAAGCGAAGACAATGCTGAATAAAGTCGTAGTTTTTGCTATGTTTGGACCAAAATGTATTTTCAATGCTTCAAAAAATTCTAACTGACCCTCTGATGTCACATGGACTACTTTGATGATGTTTTTTACTTACCTTTCTGGACATGCACAGTATACCGTACACACAGCTTCAATGGAGGGACTGAGAGCTCCTGGACTAAATCTAAAATATCTTAAACTGTGTTTCAAAGATAAACGGAGGTCTCACGGGTTTGGAACAACATGAGGGTAAGTTATTAATGACATAATTTTGCTATTTGGGTGAACTAACCCTTAAAGGTAAAGGAGTCCAGAAGGAAGGAAAAAGGCGCCCTCTGGTGGTGAGAGGGAGAAACACAAGACCGGACTCATGACATATGCAAACTAAACTTAAACTTTTTATTATGTCCAAAATTCCTCTACTTTTCCTGAGAATAGCATTCCAAAATCCAGGTATTGCGTTTTGATGCCTCTAAATTTTATTTGTTCCAAAATGTACTTTCACATTTTTTTTCCACTTAACAATAATCCACACAGGGACCACTAAAGGCCCATATTTCTGTCATTACACTCTTAACCTGTTAGCCAGCACCCCCCATTATGGGACTCACAGCTGAAAGTGCTCAAACTAACTTATAATTGTAATAGTTTCCTACTTCAGTGTGTTACAAACATAATTGTGGTGTCTTTAGAAAGAAGACCCTTTGGGCTTCACTTTTTATCAACCAGATTTGATAATGCTCAAAAATATTAAAAGTTATAGACACTAAAGTGCCTTGAATTTTTTTTACCACTCTTAAATATTTTTTTTATTAGATATAAAAATACATGAAATAAGTCCTGGAGCAATCTAGAAAAGTAATGGGTTGAAAGCCACATGTCTCATGAGTTTCTATTTCAAATCTGAATAAAATATCATGAAAAATGAGACTCCTGCAAATATTTTTCTGAGACTATGTCTACACCCCCCACCCCCCCAAATATTAGAAAATATATTTCCCAATAGTATTGAAGGCTTCTACAAACTATTTAGTCAGTAAACATACCACTGCATAGTTTTTTTTTTTCAATTATAAAACACTAGACATAAACTTAGACATCATATAAATGATTTATTTGAGCAGTAGAAAAATACAATAAGAATAATTTGAGTAAGAAAAATAAGAATAATAAGAAAAATAAAAAAAGATTTAACATCGTTTGCCAATATAGAACATCCTGAGATTGCTAGAGATGCATATTTTACAATGAATTACGATGCAAATAAGTGCTGATGTGCTGATGGCCACTTATACAGATGGTAATAACACAAATGTGCCGAAGTAAATAATCCACTCTCCCTATTCATATAGACTAGTTCACTTTGATAGCCGTGACCATTCAGTAATAGCGAGCTGATTTGGGCTGATTTGCACTCAAACAGATGGTAATCATGCACATACATTCACATTCAACATAAAACACACTCTCACATATATAAAAACTCTCTAAAATAAAAAGAAAGAAAAGAATTTGCGATCGCTGTAAGTTCCGCCTCCATCAGCTGACAGGTGCGTCAGAGCGCGTCACCAGCGCCAAATTCAAATAAACTATTTTCCGCCTATTTTTCATTCATTCTTTTTTCCGGTGGATCGCCTCATTCTGTTTGTGACACTGTACGCTGCAAAACCGTGCTGTGTTTTTACTACCAAGACGCAGTTTTCGACCGTGAGTTATTAAGCCCTTTCACACATACAGACTTTTCCGGAAAATTACTGGTAAATTGCCGTAAAGAGATCATGTGTGAACAGGATCTTTTAAAAAATACCGGTAAATTCGTTCCGGCAATTTAATGGTATGAGAAGTTGTAACATTACCAGTAAATTGCCGGAATTCTGCTGTGTGTGAACGCAGAAGGAAAATTACCGGTATGAGCACGTAAGAGTTCAGAACGCGGTTACGTAAGACGTCTACTCCGGGCCAATCATAACAATGTGACGCATTCACGCACTCTTTAATAAAATAAAATAAATGTCATCCAACTGAAGCGACAGTGAAATTAAGGCGCTTCTCATTATCCGGTCGGATGAAGAAATTTGTCGTCACCTGAGAGGAACTGTTAGTGATGCAGTAACGTATGATAAAATAACTGTTTACTGTCGCCGAGATCAATACATTCACAGGACAAAGTCAGGTCATCAATAAACTGAAAACATTGCGTCTTAATATCTAAAAAATAAACGACCATCACAAACGAAGTAGTAGTGGAAGTATTTCTTGTTCCTATTATGACTTTTGTCAGTCTATTTGGGGGTGCTGCTACTTCACAAATCCTGTAGCTCTAAACCAGTGGATCTCAACCCGCGGTACGTCATGAAATCACATGCGGCCCACCATGCCGAACACAATAAAAAAAAAAAATAATAATAATAACTTTAAGTTTTACAACTTAATTTTAATTTTAGTTTTTACACAGGGAAAAACAGATAGGGTACAAACTTCTTCACAGTCGGAGCAGTGAAGAAGAGTGCTGGACATTCGGCATCAACTTTCAGTTTGCCCCGCAGCTCACTTGAGGATGTTCAGCCCGTCTTTTTTTCCAATTCTCCCAAAACAGCTTATACTACTGTTTCAGCTATTAAAATAGTTCAGTTTTGTATGTTTGGAGCAGTTTTTATCGTTAAACAGGCATATAAGTTTTGCTTTTAAAGCGGTCAGCACAGAGAGAGAGTTTACATAGCCTATGTTTAATCAGTTTAGCCTTCTCAAATCATCACGAATTGTCTAAAATAAAATATAAAGATATAAAACAGTTCGAGCATAACGGTGTCTTAACGTTAAAAGATACAGATACAGGAGATGACGAGTCAGGCAACTTCATCCTTGGGACACAGACTCAGAAAACACTAGTTTATTAGTAAATAATTCAAATATATTTTTACTATTTCCCTCTGTCACATTCATGGTAATTTTTCCGGTGCTTTGGGACATCTTTTGAACTCTATTTGAACGCAGAACTGTTTATCTGCGCTGATTAACTATTTGATATGAATTTGGATCAGCATAGGCTTTGTGAACGCACCTTTTCTGCAAAGTGCGTCTTACAGACTGCAATTTACAATCGCAACTTCATTGTGCTATTAATCCTTTCAAGCCGATTTTCACTAAATTGGTCAACTCCCGACAGCATCGGGTGTTTTATTAATGGTGAGTATAATTATTCAAACCAGTCGTCTATTACGATGTCTCTGTAACAAAAGCAGTTGCATGAACACTAAAGTTTGAAACAAAAAATTAAACCATCAACAGAAATACTGAACACGTATTACCCTCCATGCTTAAAAATACAAGTGCAGCTGATTAGAGATTAATGACGTCACAGAATTTACCGGTATTTTGGAATGGATGTGTGAATGGTGTTTTTCCGGAAAAAAGACGGAATGTCGTTGACTGTGTGAACAGCGCATTTTTTAATTTACCGGTAAAGTCGTTCCGGTAATTTTACGCAAATTTACTGGTATTACTGTGTGAAAGAGGCTATTCCATAACGGACGCAAACAATTCTCTCGCTGAAGAAATGAAATGTAAACAAAGGAATTATGATCCATATTACAACGTTATTGCTTCATTGGACTAAACGTGCTTCATGAGATGTCGTTCAGTGGACCCTTACCTTTCTAACTAAACCGGGATTTACAGCTGTGGATGTGTTTATGACTCGTTATTACGACGGATCTGGTATGTACAGCGTTTTCAATGTTTATTTTTTTATGTGAACTGCTTACACAAATGTAGCAAATACAGTCTTTATAAGCTTTCCATTGAAAAACAGCGATCTGTCATCGATGCTTGAGGCTTAGATCTTTATAATGATACATAGTTTGTCAAGATTAAATTTGTCCTGTTTCATTTAATCTATTCATAATCACTTGCATGTGCGTGTGGAAGAGGCTTTGAGGACGAGGACGTCGGGGTGCAGGTTAACTGTCTCGTCAGTGTTGGTGTTGTATCAGACACGTGCAATTAACATCAGGCTATATAAAAAAACAAGCTCAAATGGAGTTAACAGGGTCTTTGGCCGCGCGAATGAGGAGATCTGTGTTTTGTCCGCTTCTGAGGCAAGTGCAGCGCATTAAATGATATAAACCTTTTACATGTTAGGATATAACGTTTATTGTTGCTATATGGGCGCTTATTATTATTATTTTTATTCTTTTGCTGTTTAATACACTTGGCCAAAATCTCATGGTATAAACGATAAAGCGCTTATGCACAGGATATTTAAAACGAACAAAAGTAGACTGGCTAGATGACAAAAAAACCTACTTCTCCAGTCTTCAAACACACACACAGACAATAGCCTTTACAGACAATATTTGAGTAAAGAAAATGCTGTACTATTCAAACAGTTATTTGTTTACCCTTGCTTTGAGGAAAAGCGGAGAGCTGTCTCCTCCAGGCTGTGCGCGCGCGTCAATCTGAGTGAAGGCGGGTGAAGTGACGAGGTTTCGCGAGACCTTGAGGATCCAATGGCGTTATAAAGTTTTACTGACAAGCTCTTTTAAATACTTATCATTGGTTAAATATTTGTAAAACCCTCTTGTGACGAGTGGGGCAGGGCCGAGGGATGTGGGAACAAGGAGCGAGGCCGGTGGAGTGATTTGAGATGAACTACACTTGTTCGAACCACCGGTCTCGAGTCCCACGGAGGAGATGGAAGGATATAAAACTGGAGCGACGACAGTGAAGGACGAGAGAGGACCAGGCCTGGGCTTTAGTTTATGTTTGCTTTTTATTTGTGCGCATCAGTCGTCCGTGAGGGGCTGATGCGCTGTTTTGTGTTTATTTTTGATTATTAAAGTTTCATTTGATTGTCCGCCACTTCTCGCCTCCTTCTTCCCGATGTTTATGAAGGTTTTAATTATTACACCTCTGATTTAAAATAATAATAACAAATTACAATAGAGATATTCGTTTTGGATAATTTTTCACGGCACATATCGTGCTATTCTCTGTTTGCCATAAGGAAACGACGCCCCTGGAGGAGGGGGATCTGCCAAAATGAGGTGCCGGATCCAGATCTGGCATGTTCCGGCACAAATTAAGCCCTGCCTGAGCTCCCCTTCTGGACTTCAATGTGCTATCAGCTTCGCTCACTCTGTTTGCTGCTCCTCGGCGTGTTGTGTCAGTGAGTCACATGACGACACAACAACGAATCACAGCAGAGCAGCAGGAGGGGGAGGAGTAGCATATTGGGCCAGGATGTGAAAGTAGCGTTTGCTCATTGTAGAGGTAGAAGACACGAGCAAAGTATAATGAACGTAGATGAGAGATATTTAAATTAAAATATTGATTAAATTACAATTGTATCGATCCGATACCAATACCAGTGTTGGCATCGATACTATCGATATTTAGATCGATCCGCCCACCCCTACTTTTCACAAGATGTAAAATAAGTCTCTGACGTCCCCAGAGTGTGTATGTGATGTTTTAACCTAAAATACATTACAGATATTTTTTTATAGCTTTTAAAAATTGACACTTTTAGGGTATGAGCCAAAACTCATAATTTTCAGGTCTTTTCCTTTAAATGGAAATGAGCTAGTGCTCTGGGGCAGAGGGCGGAGCTTCAAGAGCTCAAGTTCCAGCAATACTGGTGCTAGCCTTTGCTGCACACCTAAGAACGCTTGCCAGCCAATCAGATTCAAGCATTCAACGGCCCCGTAGTATAACATTATTTAATTGAATTTGGAACCAACATAATCTCAAAATTCTGATTATAATTTTTTGTTGTTGGTGAATATTCATTCATTCAAGAAAGTCAAGAACTCATTATAAACTGATGTGTTTAAAACTAGCTACTTTGCATACTTGTATACAATCATTTTAGTAATGCTTTAATGCTTACATGAAACCCATCTACAAAGAACAATAAAATAGATGGACTACCAGAATGGAAGGCAATGATTTTAAAAAATCTTCTCATGAGAGACAAGTAGTATTGTCTCAGGCAGTGAATCAGTGAACTATTCTTAAATGGAGTTAATAAGGATAACAGCCCAATTTATCTCCCTCATCCTTTTACCCTTAAGACAGTGAGCTCTGATCAGGTTATCGAAGGAAAAAATAACTTTTCTCATGACACCACTATAGAGCTGATTTCTCTCATGCTCTCTATGTACTACAACCCATCTGGGCCCTTTCAGCCTCAGGAGGGAGATATGCGGAAACAGGCTTGTAAACTAAGAGACTGCACCGTTCCTTAGAGTAATCGATGAAAATATACAATACATTCCTAACTATTCTGCTCTACACCTCTGACACTATCAAGGGATCAATGTTTTGCTGGTTAGTCTTGTTAGTCCTCTGATGGCTGATGTGCTACGGAAAAGGTGAACATGTGACTGCACCTTAAGTTTTAATAATATAACTGTTTTAATTGTTTTAGAATGTATCACATGCCAATTTCAGTGGAGACACAGATGTTTAGATGTAGATTTTCTGTTTCCCTCTTCCTTATTTTGGTTTTGCACAAAAAAAAAAAAAAAAAAAAAAAAAACACCTGCACTTTGGCTATGATTTCACTATAACATACTAAAAATAGGAAGGTTTTTATTTGTCTTTTTTTTTCAAGTTTTGTGTATAGATGGCAACATTGTTGAAACAATTTCCATATCTGTAAAAAAATTATATTCTACTAATTTACATGTGATTTAGTGTTATTAAACACATCAAAATAAGTGTAGCCTATTTCTTCAAAGTATGACAAAATACCATTTAAAACATCATAAAAATATAAAAAAGTAAATACAAATCTTTATAGAATTACATAGAGCACTTTTTAAAACTCTGCTTAAGTGTGTTCAGAAACATAGTCATGACAGCATACTCTGAGTACATTTAAGTGATATTTTACTTATTATTCTATTATCTATATATTAATCTAAAATATATTTTTTAAATATTTTGAACTACACTACTAGTGCACATTCAATACCGTTAAGAACTATTTTTTTTTCCACATTAGGAAAGCTTATGGCGCTTTTCCACTACACAGTACCAGCTCGCCTCGGCTCGCCTCGACTCGGCTCTGTTTGGTTTTCCACTGTGTAAAAGTTGTACCTGTACCGGCTTCCAGGTACTTTTTTTTCGTACCACCTCCGGCGAGGTTCCAAGCGAGCTGAGGCGAGCTGAGGCGATACTATAATGTGATGTGAAAACACAGCAGACTGCTGATTGGTCAGAGAGAATCGTCACTATTCACTGCGTCATCATTACACGCGCCAGCAATAGTATCCAGATAGTTTTTTCAGCAGTGTTTCGTTTTGCTGCCCTCAGCCTCTCCTGAAACAACGTGTGTCTTCTTGCTGTGAGAAACAGCCACATCCCGAGGATCAAAAACAACATGCACTCGATTTCCTCCATTGTTCTGTGTGTGTGGGTAGCGGGTGTGTGTCGCGTAGAAGATTACGTCACGGCAGTTTCCTGCAGCGTCGCTATGACAACCAGGTACTATTGTGGAGGTACTATCTGCAATGGAAAACGGAGTGAAAAGCGAGCCGAGCCGAGTCGAGTCGAGCTGGTACTGGTAATGGAAAAGCGCCATTATTGTAGAATAAAGTACATTAGAGTAGAGTAGAGAGTAGAGTAGCTTCTGCAATGTTTTTACTTGCGTGTATATAATATCTGAAACATGGCTGTAACTGTTATGTTGTTCCATGTGCAAAAATGTCAGATTCCAAAAAGTATACTTCCTTTGCAAGACAGTAACTGAGATAAATGGGAATGTTAACAATCAAGTGTGTTAGCATTACCATATTGATAGGATAGTTTTCTTATGCAAGCATTCTGAGTACAGAATATACTGAACTGAAACTTTGACTATAACCAATATTAACCATGAGAAAGTGACAGAACACAGTAAGCACTAAGCAGTTTCCAACACAGCCTTGGTAGTTGCTATAATGTACATTGTATGCTAATCTAAGTAGTGTTTGCAGTTTACATGAGTCCTCAGGCTCTCTGACAAGCTTTGGCTATGTTTTTGCTCTCACCGTTAGTTCTGAGGAACAGTGAGCAGTTGTCAGAAGCAGTGCAAAGTCAGAAGTCTAAACCACAGGCACTTAGCGCAATTTCATTTGTTTAATACTCTTTGCACCCTTGGGCAGTTCCTATAAATGTCTGACAAAATCCCCCGCTGGGTGATATGTCACATTCCTGGGAAAATATGTGACCCTTTCAATAATTTTGCCACATGGATTGTTGATTCCTATGGCACATATATCACTCTTGATGTTATTCCTGCCAAAAAAAGTCAGCAAACACAGCGTGAAAGCTTTTAGTATTCTGAGTACACAGTTTGAATCATAGGCACTGAGAGGTCACAAACAAAAACAAATAAATTACCTGTAGGGCTATTCCTGTTTCCTACATTTCAGATATTCCTATAAGATCACATTTTTTTACATTTTTGATGCCCAATTCTGATTTGCTTACTGTATTTGACTTTTGTTCACTATCTATCTATCTGTCTGTCTGTCTGTCTGTCTATCTATCTATCTAAAAGTAACTCATATCTGATATCTGCATTTACACTACACACATGGAGAAACAACCCACACTGGGCATTACCCATACTGACCTGGAACATCTTAGGCTGAAAAGGAAGTAAAAAAATATACAAATTGCAATATATTCAGGCAAAAAGAAAAATACAAGCTTTTGTTTAAACAAACAAAAAAACTTCAGCATGACTCCACTGGGCTGACCCTTTGTCCTCCACAGCACCATTAAAAAAGAGTCATGTGGTCACAGTTGGTGTACTGCATGCCTGAGTTGACGTCATACACCACCTGAGGATGTGGATGGCTCTGATGAGAAACCAAGAAAAAAAGCAAACTCTATTTACATTTAATGCATTTAAAGGACATTAGCCATTTTGCCAACAACAGAATATCAAATGTAAATTACTCAACAATGAATGTACAAAGAGAATAACTAAATAAATACATTTAACAGACATCTCTCTTTGGAATTTCATCATACATCCCTCACGGTGCTATATAAATGAATAGCCCTGAATTAAAAAAAAAAAAAAAAAAAAAAATTTATATATATATATATATATATTAGTGTTCCTGTAGCTCAATTGGTGTGTGTGTGTGTGTGTGTGTGTATATATATATATATATATATATACATATCTTTTTTTTTAAATATATATATATATATATATATATATATATATATATATATATATATATATATATATATATTAGTGTTCCTTTAATTGGTAGAGCATTGCGTTATCAAGCTCAAGGTTGGGTGATCGATTCCCCGGGAACACATAATAGTTAAAAATTGATAGCCTGAATGCACTGTAAGTCGCTTTGGATAAAAGCGTCTGCTAAATGCATAAATTTAATTTAATTATATATATATATAATAAAAAATGAACTGGCGCTAACAAAGAAAGACTGAAGCCAGTCATAGAAAAAGGGAATTATGGATTATGTGGTGGCTTGCTACATGCCCACTATGAAGTCTGCTGAGATGCGTGCCCACTGGAGATGGCAAGAATCAAATTGTTAACTGGTCAAAACAGCCCTATAGCCTCAGCATCCCAATTAAAACCAGGCAACACACTAAAATCAGGATTATGGTGTGCATTTGACCTTACTTGTGACATTTGGTAACCACTTAGTAATACCACAGGGAAATAGTCCTGCCCTGCAGTGAGCATAGATAAAGACTCACAATGGGGAACAATTACAACAGCCTATGCACCGAAAAAGTCCTTATTAGTTTGTACCATTGAATTCAGTGAAAAATAATAATACAGCAGCAGCATCAACCACATACCTTCTCTGCATCTCTTTTTGAAATGATGACTCATCCACATATTCTGCATTTCAGCAGGGTAACTGGTCTGACTCTGTTCATCTTTAGCACTTGCTATTCTCAATCATTTTGGACTTGGGATCATGGAAATGATGTACGATGTACCGTTTTAATAGTGTTAGGCTGTTTTTTACCCTTGGTTCAAATGTTTGGAGCAAACCCCAGTTTGATTCCACCCAGGGTTTCATATAGTTTATTTGGGTCATGTGAAGAGATATACCTGAAGTCAGCATCATCTTGTCACCACTGCCATACAATTCTGAGCACACCTCCCTTCAGAAGACCTCTTGTCTGTGCATGAACAATGATGTCTTTGCAGGAAGAGAAAATTAGTTGGTAGGGAGGATAGACAGCCATGGATAAATCTAGAATCACATCACAGAATGACTGCTCATCACAGAGTCACCATGCCTAACAACTCAAGCTGCACCACTTAAAAAAAGACTGCATCCCTTATGGGTATTGACCAGAAAGGGAGTGCATGCACCTGCTGGACCTTGCTAGGCACCACTGAAAGGCTTGAAGAGTGTGACAAACCAGATCTAAATGCCTTCTCTCAAGGGACCTGTGTCTTCACCATGTGCATGCACACTAGTGTCCTTGCAGGTCCAGGGAAGGAGCAAGTAACACCATCTATTGATAGTGTTTGACCAGTGATGCAACAGCTTGAGGCTGTGAATGTTTGGACATTCATCCTCATTTGTCTCAATTTGGACAAATGAGGAAAGTGTATGTTTTAAATCCAGTTGTCCTTTGTGTCAGAAATAATGCAATTATGTGTAGTACATCAGACTGTTTCTGGTTAAATAGAATGGTATCTGTTTAATGGTGGTAACTCGGCATGTCACAACACTTACATCTAGAGTTGACAGAATGAAAGGAAGCCTATTTCATAAGCTGGTTAACAAACTGCCAAGGCTCGCTCCCCAGAATAGGGAAAAATGCATTGCCAGAGTCACCATGTCACTTTCTTCAAAGAATTTGTGAGGCACAGATTCAACCTTGGACCAGGAGGGAAGCATGGATAACTGCCAGGGCCAATCCCTTACCTTGACCCCTCCTATGTCCAGACATTCACAATGCTCAGTCATCGCAAAGATGCATTATGTTCCTTTCTGTTGGGCACTATATCCCATTTGAACACTTTTTTTTTGTTATTGTTTTGTTATTGTCTTATTGTTTTCTGTTGATAATCCTTTACAATAAACACCTTTTTCTAGGGCTAATGCCACAGCCACTATTCGTGCATCTGATGTAATGCTAAAGATGCACATAATGATACTTTAGTACATTGTACTAAATCATCCACATTGTACATCAACAGTGGTACGCTAATTTATTTTCACATTTTTGTCACATTGCATTCATACAAATTGCAAACCATATCAGAGACTATATGGACTCTTGCCCTGCTCAAGCAGATTCGGTTGTAGATACTTTTGTTCAAGTTCAGAAAATAGTTTTCACACCAAACAAATAAACCTAATTTTGACGTCAAATAGACTCAAAGAAGGCAGCCACCCAAAATACCAAGACTCTAATGTTTAATCAAAGTGGAATGAGGATATTGATTTGGTAATCCTTTCAAGTAAACACAATGATTTAAATTATGTTTTTGAAACACAAAGTAGGTGCATTTCATGGAAATATTCACCCCCTTTGAAAAACCCACTCAATGTAATGGATCTGGAGATTAGAAGGATTTGTAATTCAGCTCCCCTTTTGTCTTCTCAGATCTAAATATATTCTGTTAAACTCTTTCAGATTCTGATATATATATCCATTGAATAATAATGATTTTTCCATCAAATAGACATTGGGAATACTTACCCCACCAAATATTTCTGGTTAAACAAATCCAAATTTTTCATGACTTTGTGAAAAACACTCTAAAATAGAGTCCTTACAATAAATCAGAGCTGAGCTGAACACTAATCATCTCAAAGAACAGGAAAGCATGGCAGAACATACAAAAGCCCAACACGACGGCACACGCTAAAACACTTTCCCAATTAGAGTACCTTCACACTTCCTTCAGACAACCACTCTGTGTTCCTCAAAGCAGGAAGATTGTTGCCCAGATGGTTCTGCCTTCTAAAGATCTGTTTCCTTCAGAGGGAAGATTGACGTTTGTCTGTGCTTGCACATGGTGATGCCTTTCAGTTAATTTACAGCTTACTCTTATATTTAACTCTGGCTACTTTCTCTCTCGCCCTGCTTTCCCACCTTCTTTCTCTCACAGTTGAAGGTGTGAGGAAGTTGTTCATGATTGCCGAAAGGCTAACCACAATCTCCCACTGCAGGAGAAAAGCTTCCTCCTACTTCTTATGACAGAACACAGCTCCACTTGCACTTCGCACTTCATTACCCTCAGTAATACTTTGGCACAATGATGTATGGTACTATTCAAATTCATAAGAGTAGCTCTTGGCAGAAATGCATTCAAAACTTGTAATGTACTGGGATTAAAGTTTACAAACATTTCTCTCTTACTTGATATATGTGCAATGTTCCTATGAGACACATTTCCATTTTATCCCAGTGCCAGATATTTTTCCAAATTAGGTTTGTGATTTCATGACGAGACATTGAAGGACAAGTACTTAGAATTTGGCCTTTGCATTGACCCCATCCAAGTTAGTGCACACACATTAGGAGCGAGTAGTGACTCACAATGGTGAACAATTGGGGGTCAGTTGCCTTGCTCAAGGGCACCTCAATTGTGGGTGTTGGGTGTGGAAGAGAGCACTGTTCATTCCCTCTCCCCTCCTACTGTACATTTCCTGTCAGTATTGAGAATCAAACCTGCAACATTTGGGTAACAATTCTGACTCTCTAACCATTAGGCCACAACTGCCAAGATCAAGATCTCCCATGATCAGATTTGAAACAGATTTAATGCACTTTGTCCTTATTTAGTCATATATTGAGTTAAAAAATTAAAAATAAAATAATAATCAGATTTGATCCACAATCAGCTTCAGCTTGAATAGTTACTTGCATATAAAGAAACTTTTGCAACACATTAGGTCATACATTAACTTTGCCCCTGACATGAGGGCTCCATGAAAAAAAAGGAACAAAAAAAAGTGATAATCAGCATTTATATACCTTTAGACATTAGCACACATTTACAATGACCTGAAACAGGACTCTTAATTACTTTTTAACAGTCACTTATCTTTTAGCAGTTCAGGCTTATCATTAATTTTTAGATTCAGTGGACTGGCATTTCTCAGACCAGCCACATAATTGAAGAAATTAAAGCTTGTCACATATCTCTATATTTTCATACAACTGAAGGACAGAAATGGTGTGTATACAAATAACAATATTTCTGTCATTATTTATCAACATTACAAGATATTTATTTTCTCTATCATAGGTTGTAGTTTGTTACTTCTCATAATAAACACTTTCTGAAATCATGATGACATTTTAATAGCTGCATGACCTCCCTCATAAATATCAGCTGCATAAACATCTTGCTGCATTTAAATTATCAGTTTAGATTTGGAAATGGAGAAATTCACTGCTCAGATATCATCAAGGCAGTGGAGAGGTGGGAATTAATTTAATTTGTTTATTCATTGCTTCCTGCAGATTCCTTCAAAAATCAATTTGCCTAGGTTTAATGTTCAGAAAACTGGTGTGAGATGCATTTCAACAGTTGTTATGAGGTGTAAGATCATTTTAAAAGGGGTCATATTTTGAGAAACTGAATTTCCTTTTAACTTGAAAACTTACTTTAATTCCCTCAAGTAAACTTTGTAAAGGATGACTCTTATTCAAGGATGTAACAATGCAAACGTTTGTTAGACCTGACAGAGCCCCTCCAAACCCAACCCAAACAACCTCTAAGTGCTATTATTTACTTCACATGCAAAGATGAACTCCACAATCTCTTTACTGAATTTATTTTATCACCAAACATTAACCAGACAGTGTTTTTATTATGTTTATACTCTGTATCCCTGTTAAGCTTGAACACAGAATCCCTCTCCCATTGTAAATGTATGTTGCATTAGCATATCTCTAATTAAAGTAGGCAAAGATGGAGCTGACGGTCGAATACTTTTGGTTCATGCTTCTGTTTGGTATCGCCTGCTCATTATTGTAATGCAGCCTCTGATTACAGCTATTTGTGTGCCTCCATCAATCTGAGGAAAGCCAATTTGCCTTTCAATCCTGTGATGAGCAAATTTAAATCTAAAGCAAAACTTTAAACACACGGCTGGGAGATGTCACGTTTTCAGCTGGACCATGTAATTGCCCCTGTAGCCTTGTTAACATACTTACAGTGCTGTTTAACTAGCCAAAGATCTGGAAAGAGCACAACATCTTAAAATTATCATATTTCCTTTCTATGTTGGTCTTAAAAGGAGTCTGGCTTCATGGAGCAAAATGTAAAGCAATACACTGTTTTACTTAATTTATCATTGACTTTACAGTGGTTCTGTGGTTATATTACAAAAACACATAACTTTAGCTAACTGCTTTTATTAAATAGTGACAAAAATGTAATATATGTTATATTGTAGTTATAAATGTATTTATTTCAATCAATATAAGTCAATCAGTATAGTCCATTTGCCTAATTATAGGCTGTTAACATTAAATCATATTTAAATAATAATAATAATAATTCGGTCATCCAGGGGCATCGGACTGGGGGTACTTCGAGATCAGTTTTACAATGACTTATGCAACTGGATTTTATAACTGTAACTTTTCGTTTCATATGACATTTGTCATATGGCATTGCCTCAAACTGGCTAACCGTAGTTTATTTTGCATTAAGTACATGGGAAAGGCAACTTCATAGTATCATTAGATCATTAATGGTTTCATGTCAGGGTTTAAAATTCTTGTCGAGAGTAATCCTCATTCAGCAAACCCATATTATTTTCACAGACACAGTAGGTGGTCAACATATCAAATCACTCAGCAATATGGAAACAAGACACATATTGCAACCAAAAAACACCCAGATTAAAAATTCATTAATTGCACCACTCATAGATACATTACCCACGAGTAGCCAGACAGAAAAGCAATGACTGGCACGATTCTCACTAATGGATGATATGGGAGATGTTTGCAAATGAAAGTGTACGATCGCCCTTTGCCTTCCCAGAAAATATCAGCAACCGGTACAACATAACTGATTGTAGCAGAACTCAACCGAGGGCACATTTGATAATGGCTTTCATGCTATCATTTGTGCAAGAGAAATTGTTTTCTCAACCCTAGATCAGTGTTATGCCGATGAGCCCATTATCTACCAATTTGAGCTTATGTCTACCTGCCCGTTTGATTGAGTTGTCTACAACTGGCTCAGCATAGATCCTTGCCTGGAGACATTCTCAGGCTTTGTGACTCCGGATAGAGGTTGTTTTTGTTTATGACAGCAGAATTGTCACGGTTCTTGAATTCACTGTCTCTCTCTCGTCTAGTGTGCTTTTGTGTGTGTCTGTGGGCGTGGTCACTGATCAGCGGTGATCAGTAGCGCCAGCTGGATTCTATTGTTTGTTCCCTTTATAAGTTCAGTAACCAGTGTCTCATGTTGTCAGATCGTTGTGCTTCCCGGTGTGTTTCCTGTACCTGTTCCTGTGTCTGTTTTCGTTGGATTGGATTCCCCGTGTCGTCGTCGTGTTCATCCCCGGATTATTACTCCGCACTGAATCACTGAGCACCGTCATGAGGGTTTACTACAATGGACCGGAATACTTCAAGGGATCATCACTGGACTGAGCACCCTCACCAGTTGTCCACCGAGGTCCCTGCGTCACAGTTCCAGCCTGCGTTGTGTCCAGCCGCCTGTTCTGCTGTGCTGACATCGTCATTGTTCTATGTTCTGAACATTGTGCTGAGTACTAATAAAGAGCGTTATTGCATTTACATCCTGCTTCTGTCTTACGTAACAAGAATAAATAGGTTGATGAGATGTGTTTGTTGATGGGTGATATGCACGGAGGCTCAAACATCTTCATGCCTAATGCATTTATTCTCTTCCCCAGACCAGATTAGGATGACAGGCACCAAGACTGGTTCCCCTTGTCTACACTTAATGTAATCTACCATTGATCTGGGGAAGAATCAGTGCAAATATAACCTCTCTGTATTAATATAATTCTTTCCAACTTCTGTTCAACAAAAGCTCAAATGAAGAAGCATATATGTGCGGCAGGCAGGCATCGACTCTATAAATAAGCAACTGTTGTCCAGATGCAGTACCCGTTTGTAGTATTTACCCAAGAGGATTGCAGGGTTGTGGTCATGCTTCAAATAATGGTGTGATGAATTGTTTTTCCTTGGAGTTTAATTATTGATTTTTCCGCCATTTCTTTCTCTCCACATCCCCTGTATTTTAGTACAGTGTGCCATGAAACAGTTTTTTGGATGTGACTGTAAGGGCACATACTGTTACAGACTGTGGAGCGCGCGGGTACCAAATGGCTTAAAACAATTAAAAGGTGTTCAAATGATACATTTTTGTGACAATACAACAATTACCTGATTGGTCAAGTGACAGTTCTGTCAGCTGTCCCGATCAAAATTTGAGTCTTGTATCACAGCGTGCAGCAGGTCGCTTTAGTACAGACAAGATGCGCTGATGAAAAGCGTGCTCCGAGAGAGTTCATGGATTCGAAGGCTGGTTTCGAATGATCTGATTTAATTCAATAGTTTGTGTTGATTTATTTTATTATTCAAACCTGAGCTATGTTAAATAAATGAAGGAATTCCGCCCATTATAAACTTGAAAGCTGCGAGAATTATTAAAACCATGCGATATAGCTAGCTACACATAGTCCTCCACAGAAATTTAGGACATGATTAAATACAACTCTATTACAAAGAGATTTTAAAAATAAAATTCCACAACTTTTTCAAAACGTTTTTAGTCCTGGAAATTGTTGTTTTAAAATTGCATAGCATTTCCATGTTATTCATGACCTTACAGACTAAATGCAACTGGTGCACGCTCTTAAAATCACTTGAACTGGTTCAGCAATGTGAATTCGCGAATGTTCCGTTACCTCTCCCTCCTGTAATCACATGCCGGATCCGTTACCCCGCTTTGTTCCGGCACCTCGCAATTTAGAAAATTAAGCACTGGGCACAGGGAATGTAATTGCACAGGTATATTTGTTCTTTGTTTGTTCTTCAGTAATAATTGTGTGCATTTTATTTCATTTGCTTTTAAAACCAGAAAAAAGGGAGAGATTTTTTTTTCTTTATTTTATTGTATTTTTTTTAAGGCTGTAAAGCCAAGCCTAATAACTAATAATTTTGTGGACTTCAATACATTAATAAAAATTATTGCCTAAATAATTGATCATTCATTTACCTCAAAAATAATTACATAGACCTATGTACTGCTCTCCCCTACACAAACATTATTATTTTTTTTTTAAGTAAAAAGTATCGTATTGGTATCGGTATCGGCAATACTGACCCTATATGTATTTGGTATCGGATCGATACCAAATTTTGCAGTATCGCCCACCACTAGTGAAAAGGGGTATAATAGGTCCCCTTTAAGTACGCGTCGTGGCTGCATCACCACCTCGGGTGTGCATTATTTTTCTAATAATTTAACCGACTGTCATCAATTGTTACTTATTAAATTCATTGTAAATGCTTAACCATTCAAAACTATTAACTAACCTATTTTAAGGAATTATGATCAATAATGTTAACAACAAAATAATAAATAATAATAATATATATATATATATATATATATATATATATATATATATATATATATATATATATATATATATATATATATATGAACTGAGATCAATTTAGCAGTCCTTGTTTTAGTTAGTTATTGACAAATTATCATGTCATTGTTCAAAAATGTAACAATAAGATTTATCTTTGTCTCTTTTAATACAGCATGCTATCTTGAAATTTTCTTCTTAGTATCATTCTGTCACATATATCAGAAGACTTTGTTCATGGTCAGTAGCCTTGTGGGTATTTTTCTAAGGCAAGGGTGTCAAACTCAATTCCTGGAGGGCCGGAGCCCTGCAGAGTTTAGATTCAACTCTAATTAACCACTCCTGATCCAATTAATCAAGTCCTTCAGGCTAATTTGAAAACAACATAGTATGTGTGTCGGAGCAAAACTCTGCAGGGCTCTGGCCCTCCAGGAATTGAGTTTGACACCCCTGTTCTAAGGGTTTAATCTGTTTAAGACACTTCAGTTTTCACTGAAGTTCATCCACTGAGTCACATCGATTTGGGGCTTTCTACAAAATTGAAGACAGCAATAGTTCACCCCCCCAAAAAAGAAAATGTAAATGTACTCACCCTATGGTCGTTCAAGATGTACATGAGTTAAATTCTTCATAGAAGAATTTTTGGAGAAATTTACAATTACATCTCTTGCTCACCAATAGATGAATTTGCCGTAGGTAAATTCAGGTCATATACTGTACATACATTTTACATCATCTTTCCACCGGTATACAGAACTTAGGGAGCTCATATTAAATATACAGGTGTGAACTCTCCCAAACTTGAAAAAAAAAACAATGTTTATGTTACAGCTTTTTTACTTACAACTTTGAAAAAATGAATAAAATAATAATCACCTCATATTAAAGAATCAGGAATACAGGAAAAAAGCATCTAAAATTAGACAACAAAAGATTACAAGTGCATTCCCACGGCTGCTTGTTGGTGCAGTGGTGTGAACACTGCTAATAACGGTGAAAGGGCTCAAGTCCCAAAGGAGCATGCTCGATAATTATAATAGGTAATTCAATACTGGATAATATCTTTATTTTAGAATTAGTCATGTGTTAAACAGGGTTAAACACATTAAAATATATAATAGTTTGGTAAACGATATTGTTGGCAGCACTTTTTGTTTTCACATTATTCCCAATCCTGGCTGTCTCCTCTCTCTCTTTCACATTGCCTCTTTTCATTTCACTATCCCAATAAATGTTAAAATGTCAAAAATAAACCTAAAAAAACATTTGGCTGGTTGTCCCTTCATATGAACGTCCCTGGGATTTTACGAGTTACCATTACCGTATGACTTCATGATTTCATTATGTTTTATCCTTCTAGGCCAGTGATCCTCACTATTTTTTTCACAAGAGCCACATTGGCAGAGCAAAATCAAAAGGCGAGCCACTTTTACGACAACATACCAAGTCACCTTTGCAAATGTGCATTTCTACATATAAATTGGACATCCCACAAAAAAGAAATAACACGGCCAATACATTTTCGTTTAAGAACAGATTTACTTTAATAGTGGGATGAGCGAAAGCTGGCATGCATGTCAAACAAAATGCCCCCAAAAGAAAAAAAAAATCTCTATGTTTTCAGTGCTGATGCATTCATGTATCATTTAAGGGCACCTAAAAGCTGTCACAACGAACCGGCAAAATTAATGATTATGAATATGTAAAATATAGCAGAAGACATTTAATTTTTTTTTTATGTCTGTCGGTTAGAAAGATGCTGACTCGTGATCTTCGCAGTAGTGAACGCGCCTGAGAGAAATGCACATTTCATACGGGAGGGAGAGCAGTCTGTTTTCTTTCGTTTTGAATTGTTTTGTTTAAAAGTAGACATTTCAAGCTTTATATATAGCCTATGTGAGGTCTGTGAGGCAAGTAGGCTATACGCTGAGTTTCGGTTCATTCCTGAGACAAACTCCAGGTTCACACCGGCTCCTTCGTATCGTGGTTATCTATTTTCTATTTACTTCTTATTAAATCCAGACAATTGGTTGATGAAACCTCGATTAAAATTAAGATACAATTAATACAAAACGAAATCAAATTTAAAGACAGGCTTTGTGCTTTCTGTTTGAGGTCTCAGTGAAAGTTTTAAAGCAGTCTTAGTGCCACTGTCAGAGCGCTCACGTCCGTAACGGAGAACTGTCCCGTCCATAAGATTTTTTTTTTTTTTTTTTTTTTTTTTTATACATTTCTAAATAAATGTGACTTATAGTCCAGTGTGAGGCTAGGCCTATATGTTTTTTCTTCTTCATGGCACATTTTTTGACTGATGCGCCTTATAGGCTACTCCGGAGCGACTTATATTGATAGGCTACACCTGTATGAATTCTCATTTTACTTTTTGAACTCCATTATTGAGCCGAGTTTTGCTTGAGAATAGTCTACTGTTGATGACTGTGCAAGACTAATGGATTCAGGGTCAGGCTTGAATGAGCATGCTTCAGACTCGTGGTGTGAGCAGAGCGAAATTTGAGCTGGAAATGCGACGCTCCATCCACCGTCCTTTTGAAATTGCCACTCTGCGCTCTGTCCAAGATCCGCCCGCTCGCGCTCCCGCCTCGCATGCTCTGAAGGCAAGTGGCAGTGTGATACTGTAAGCTACTATGCGAGCCGCCAGTTATAGCTTGACGAGCCGCATGCGGCTCGCGAGCCGCGCAATGAGTAACTGTGTTCTAGGCTGATAAATGTGTAAAGTCGTTGTTTTGCATTTTGTAGAAAAGGGATAAAGAATAAAGCTATTCTCTCTCTCTCTCTCTCTCTCTGTCTGTGTGTGTGTGCGTGTGTGCATGTGTGTGTGTGTGTGTGTGTCTATGAAGATGCTGTAACGAGTGGAAATAAGTGTGGCCCCTTTAAGAGCTGTGCGCTCCCTGTAAAACGGTCTGCACTCTGTATGATAATATATACAACCGCGACTCGAATCCCCCATGTATGTGGGTAATTTCTGTTTGGAAATCATTTTGTTTTAATCTTGTTTCTATGTTTTGGTAACGCTGTGGACGGTGGAACATGGGACGGACAATTGCCCGAGTTCGATTGGAGAAATAAAACGCGAGTCTGTTAAATTTCAATCGCCTCCGTGAGTCTGTCTGGCCTTATAACTTTGTGAGCTATCCATATATTTTTTTCCTCCTCCTGACACAACGCGTTACAAGTGGTGCCCGAACATTTTGTCTCTGCCCTTGGATCTAAAGCGAGGTTTTACACGGATGATGAGGCGGTTTGTGAAGGACGACGCCGGAATGTTTTGATCCTCCAGGCGGACATGTGGGAGTTTACACGAGGCTAATTTCACTGCGTATAGAGTGAACGGTGAATCTGATCAACTGTTAGTGAACTTTGACGGTTTCAGCGATTCAGCCCTGGTTGCTACGTTAATTTGTGTTCATTTGCTGGAACTGAATGTTGAACTGGTTGAATTGAACTTGAGGAATTTTTTTTTTTTTGCACTGGATTTTTCCTGAACTTCTACTAGGCTATATTTTGATTTGTCGTTGGGTAATAACTACTCGAAGCTCGCACTGTGTTGCCACGAGAAAAAAAAAAAAAAAAAGAACGACATAAGAAAACAATTAATGGACTCTGTGATTGTGGTTTGGTGATATTGAACTTGTCACTGGTATTGTAAAAAAAAAAAAAAATTATTGTACAAATGCTGAATTTATTGTTATATGGTTAACTTTTTTTTCTTTTCAAAGGTTATCCAATTGTTTATTCCATTTGTTTTGCTTGATTATACAGTAAATTAGTGCAAGTGGAATTGTTTGTTAAATTATATTGTGCCAGTTCATTGTTTTGAATTTCATATTGACAAACTGATTTTGATACTATGGCCAGATGTGTTGATGACGAGACTGATTTATTTGACCAATCTGCTTGCTTTGAGTGTCCTCCCAGACGGAGAGTGCCGGAGTCGGGCGAGCGCCTGGAGAAACAGGTTGAGTCGTTGAAGGAGGAAGTGGAAATGCTGCGGAGGTGCCTGAGAGAGTCTCTTGATCTACAAAGAGGTATTATTGACCGATGCACAGAAAACTTTCATGTACCTGCTTCATACCAATTGCCTTCTCAGGTCAGGCCTGTTGCTTCGTCCACTCCACATGCTCAAGCACCATCTAATCAAATAAAGGGGGTTCGGTCCTTTGGAGTGGAAATGAATGCCAGAACCGAAAATGCGCTTGGACTGGCTGAAAGTTCACTTGATTTGAATAATGCAACTAGAACTTTGGCCTCCGTCTTGCATCAATCGAGACTGGAACCCCCAGTGTTTGGAAATGATGGAAAAATTCAACCTGATGACTGGCTTATTCTTGTGGATGCCTATAGAACTTCTTTGGTTGTCAGCGATGCTCAGATTTTGCTTGAATTACCACGTTTCTTAGCTAAAGAGCCCAGGAAGTGGTTTACGGTACTGAGTTCACATGTCACATCCTGGACACAGTTCTGCACCCTGTTCAAGACTGTGTTTCTTCCAGCGGATAACCAAGAGCGTGTCTGGAGAGGTATTCTTGACTGTGTACAAGCTCAAGGAGAACCATTTCCAACGTTTGTAGCACACTTGTTATCTGAATTCAAGAAACTAAAGTCTCCACCACCAGAACAGGAGCAGATTGATCTTATCTGCAAGCATGCGCTTGAGCGCTACAGAGTTGCGTTGTATGGCGCACGAATTACTTCAGTCATCGACCTCTTGATGTGTGCCCATGAGCTGCATTCCGCTCTAGGCCCTGACAGCCGTGATGAACCAGTATTGCAGAAAAGCAAACCCAGACGAGAGACTTATTGTTTCAAATGTTCTGCGCCTGGTTTTACCTCGAGAAACTGTCCGAACTGTAACTTTGCCCAACAGACTGTGCCTTTTCCAGCCGCTGACATACAGACAAGTCCAGTTTCGAATGAGCCACGGGACCCTGAGGAGGATACTAAAGCCATGCCATACGAAGACAGGGAGGAGCAAAATCACAATTCTGTTCGGCAAAAGGTAAACTTCAGAGGGGGGAGGTTGTTTCACCGAGGCAATCCTCCCTCCACAAGATAAATGTGCCTCACCCTAGTCTTACGTCCACGCCTGAGCAGCTTGTCATTGGACATGTGGAGGACCGTGCTTATTCTTCATTTTGGAATACACCATTTATTGTTAAGGTCAATTTCTGTCATAAGGCCATCAACGCAGCGCTGGACACCGGTGCCTCACTTTCAGCAGTTCGTACAAATATGATTTCGGATGTCTTGCAACTTTCTCAGAAGGTTCAACCTTGGATTTTTCCCCCAATTCAGCTTGCCAACAGTGCTGCTTGCACTCCGACTGATGTTGTCTGGTTAAACATTCGCCTCCAGGGAAAAAAATTCTACCATCGATTTGTCATTATCCCTGATCTTTCCTCTCCGCTCATCTTAGGGATGGATTTTATGCTGCGAGCTTCAGTCAGCATTCACATTCCATCAAGGACGGTGACCCTGGGTGAATCTACACCCCAAGAGGTTTTGAGTGAGTGGTTGGAGGCACCTGAACTTGGAAACTTAATGTTTTTAAATGTCCGCCAGTCTGCCTTGGATGAGAAAGGTGAGAGAGCTTGTCTGAAAAGGGAAGAAAAAGGGAAATTGTTGGACCTTCCAAAATACTTTTGGAGCCTGTTTGATGGACACCTGGGGCACACTTCATTGGGGGAGCACGTAATCAACACTGGTGAAGCAAAACCAGTTCACCTTCCGCCAAATCGGAGCTCACCAGCCAAGAAAAAAATAATTGAAGATCAGGTTCAGATGATGCTGGATGAAGACATCATCGAACCATCTTCCAGTCCATGGGCTGCACCCGTGGTAATTGTCAAGAAGCCATGTGGAGACCACAGGTTTTGTGTTGACTACAGAGGCCTTAATCACCTGACACTTAAGGATTCATACCCACTTCCCAGAGTCGACGAATCATTGGATTTCCTGGCTTGTGGAAAATTTCTTACTACTTTGGATTTGGGTCGGGGGTACTGGCAGGTGTCGGTAGAGGAAAAGTCAAGGCCAAAGACAGCATTCGCATCACACTGTGGCCTTTTCCAATTCAAAGTCCTTCCTTTTGGGCGTAGTAACGAGAGCAATGAACAATGTCCTTGCTGGATTGGTTTACAAGTGCTGTGCAGTGTACTTGGATGATATTGTCGTTGTATCCCCAACCTTTGAGCAACACTTGGAAGACCTCCGGGAAGTCCTTTCTAGGCTTGAGTCAGCTGGTCTTACTCTCAAGCTAGATAAGTGTCAGTTCTGCTTGAGTGAACTCATCTTCCTGGGATACAGGGTCACGCCGGATGGTATTTCTCCTGATCCAAGAAAGGTGGAAGCAGTCACAGAGTTCAGGACACAGATGGATGTGAAACAAGTGAGAGGATTTCTTGGCCTCACAAGCTACTACAGGCGATTCATTCAGAGTTATGCACAAAAAGCTGAGTCGCTTTTTAAACTCACCAGAAAGGAAATTCCGTTCAACTGGGACGACGGTTGTCAGGCATCGATGGATTACTTGAAAAACTGCCTTACGTCTGAACCCATACTGTGCCTCCCGGATTTTTCACGTCCATTCTTCATCCACACTGACGCTTGTGACTTGGGCCTTGGTGCGGCCTTGATGCAGAAGGATGACATGGGGCGAGATGTGGTGGTAGCTTTCGCGAGCAGGACGTTGCACAAAGCGGAAAGACCGTACTCAACACCTGAGAAAGAGTGCTTGGGAGTGATTTGGGTTCTGGAACATTTCAGACCTTACATCGAGGGCCTTAATGTAACCATTTATACTGATCACAACAGCCTGAGGTGGCTGATGAACCGACCCAACCCCTCTGGACGACTGGCGAGATGGTCCTTGCGCCTACAGGATTTTGATTTTAACATCGTCCACAGGCCGGGGGTTCAGAATAAAGTTCCACATGCTCTATCACGCAACCCACTACCTCATTGTGAGGGCCCTATTGACATTCTTCCTCCACATGCGGTGATAGCTGGGATGGATCTGCGCAGTCTCTCCTCAGTCCTGATAAATGACAGAGCGCAGTTGACGCAGTTACAAAGGGGTGACCCAGTGGTTGGCAGTCTTCTTCGAAACCTTGAAGAAGGCGGTACAGACGAAGAACATGTCATTCATGATGGTCTGCTTAATTTCAAGGACCCTAAGATAACCTGCAGTCTCCATCCAATGAAACAGCTTAAGTTATATGTCCCCACAGTAATTCGACCAACTGTACTTCGATATTATCACGACCATCCTACAGCTGGCCACCTGGGTGTGACAAAAACGTTGGCCAGGCTGAAACAGAGGTTCTTTTGGCCCAAGATGGTGACAGATGTGAAAAGATATGTTATATCGTGTCCTGTGTGCCAGTTGACGAAGCCGAGCCAAAGAAAACCAGCAGGGCTGATGGTTCCGATTAAACCTATGAAACCCTGGGAATACACAGGAGTGTATTTTGTGGGTCCGCTTCCTCGTACTCAGAGTGGAAATGAACATCTAATCGTCTTCATTGACTACTTTTCAAAATGGGTGGAAGTGAGTGCAGTGCTGTCAGCGACAGCTCAAGTGGCAGCGAGTAAGTTTCTGAGTGAGATATTTGCTCGACATGGTGTGCCAACCTACCTCATATCAGATCGTGGGACCCCGTTTGTGAGCAATCTTTTTGAGCATGTGGTTGCTGCCCTTGGCACTGAACTACGGCTGACAACGGCATACCACCCACAAACGAACGCCACTGAGAGGGTAAACCGCACACTTAAAACTGCCATACGTGCATACGTGGAGGACAAGCACACTTCGTGGGATAAATATCTTCCACAAATCTGTTTTGCCCTTCGAACTGCTTGCCATGAGAGCACAGGTCAATCCCCAGCAATGTTGTTATATGGCCATGAGTTGGACACACCGCTTGATTTGATAACACAACCAAATTCTGCGGGAGTAGATGAGCCTGAGGTACCCTATCCTGAGAATTTGAGATCTTCCCTGAAGGATGCTCACGATCATGCCAGAGCTGCTCTAAGTGCAAGCCATACAAAAAAGAAGCGTTACTATGACAAGAAGCGACGTACAATTTCCTATGCTGTGGATGACTTGGTCAGAGTTAAGACACACCCCAAATCTGATGCTGGTGCAAACTTTACTGCCAAGTTGGCCCCAGTTTATGACGGACCATTTCGTGTATCTAAGAAACTGTCAAGTGTCAATTACAGACTTTCGAACGTGGACACTGGAGAAGATGCTGGCGTGTTTCATGTAGTGAATCTACTGCCTTTTCATTCATGGGAAACGGCCATGCCCACAATCAGTTCCTATGGTGATGTTGAGATGTCACTACCTTTGGATGAGGACTTTGATTCTCAAACAGACAGAGAAGAATCTGTTAATGTTAACCAGGAGGTTGGTACCGTCTACTCAAACAAACCTTTGAATCGACACTCAGAGGAAAGTTCGCTGGAACATTGTGCTGGACACTCACTTGACTTTGCTCCTGACAGTGTTGACGGAGGTACTGTTTCTGACTCTCATGACTTGACATCTGACAAAGTTACTGTCGGACCGGCAAATCAGGGTCTGAGTCGTTATGGACTGAGACAGAGAAGAGTCCCTAGAATTACTTCTGACTGGTCGGTGAATAAGTGGACTAACCCCTACCATACTCAAAGATTTGACTTGTATTAAGGACGACAGACTAAGTAAGAGTGTTATTCAAGAGTTATAACTGTTGTTGTTCTTGCATGTTCATGGTTCATATCTAGGAAAAATTGAGTGTTTCACTTTTGTGTTGAGGTCATACTTTTCTCAAGTGTTACGGAGCTAATGTACGCTGTGTTAACATGTATGCTTGCACTGTCTGTGCATTATATACCCCTCTGTCTTGTTAACTTTTCAACTCAGTCATGTATGAGTCAAAGTTTTCCTTTGCTGTGTACGGCTGAGGGCAGCCTTTTTTTGGCCGGGGGAAATCTGTAACGAGTGGAAATAAGTGTGGCCCCTTTAAGAGCTGTGCGCTCCCTGTAAAACGGTCTGCACTCTGTATGATAATATATACAACTGCGACTCGAATCCCCCATGTATGCGGGTAATTTCTGTTTGGAAATCATTTTGTTTTAATCTTGTTTGTTTGTTTTGGTAACGCTGTGGACGGTGGAACATGGGACGGACAATTGCCCGAGTTCGATTGGAGAAATAAAATGCGAGTCTTTGTTAAATGTCAATCGCCTCCGTGAGTCTGTCTGGCCTAAAAACTTTGTGAGCTATCCATATTTTTTTTTTCCTCCTCCTGACACAACGCGTTACAATGCACTTTTATAAAAGGAATAGAAGTGGAAGTAATATAAGTGTAAATTTCTCTAAAAATGTATGCTTCCAATTCATTGGTGCAAATAAACAAACATATAATTTTATTCAAAGTGAGGGGAAACAGTTCTTTAAAAAAAGCAAAATAAAAAATAAAATAAAATAATACATTTACTTGTGTGTATGTGTGTGCAATCCATTTCAAATACACTAATACTTAATGATAAATATGTAGAAACGTGGGTCACTGTGGTGTCTAAAAACTTGCCATTCTGTTTAGAAAAGCTTGAACTTTTTGAATCTACAATAAAAATAAAGGCTCTTTTTTTGTCATCTTCTCATTAAGAACTTTAAACATCCATGGAAAAGTTTCACGAACGGTTCTTTAAAGTGGAAAAAAAAATATTTAAATTATTAAAATGTTCTTCACAATAATAATAATTAAAAAAAAAGTAGGCTATGGCATTATTATGAAAACTACTTTTTGGAAACTTTATTTACTGTAAGAGTGTTCATAAGTCAAAAGAAATCAATTTGAGAACACAGATAAATGGAATGATCTTTAGGCCTCAGTTTTGGTTGCTCATTTTTTTGGGACTGAAATTTAGAAGCTGTGATGCACACCTGTAGACATAACCTATTCATATCCCGCAACACCAGTGTAAAATATAAATAAGATCATAGATAGATAGATAGATAGATAGATAGATATATAGATAGATAGATTGCCTTCATGTCCAATTGCAATTCACATGAACTGCTGATTTCAACAGTTTCAAGATGTTGTTATCATCAGGTGCTATCCTAGAGTATACACTTAAAAAAGTAATACCCTGTGTCTGAAATTGCATACTGTTTGGTTACTTTTAGTCAATATTTGTTTCGGGACCATTCTGTACAGTGTATTCTGTATTGTTTGAATGTGTGTATTATGAATGTAATCCGGACATACTACATTTGTCATGTTGTTATTGTCATGTGACCTAACAGAATTAGCTGCCATTTATAATGGCCACATTGGGATAGTAAAGAGTCCATAAGATTTTGTGTTTTGTTTTGTTTTTTTAGTAGGCCACTATGTAATTTTGGATGCAGCCAGTGTCTTCCCAATCAGTAGCTGTCTGAAATCTGATATCAGATATTGAAATCAGATATGCATTAATTAAAACAACAGTGTTTTTTTTTTATTATTATTATCTTAAATAGCTTCAGATTTGGATACTACACTCATGAAAAACAATAATAGCTAAACATCTATTGTTACTGTCTAATAATTGCGTCATTACTTAACATCCAATGCAAAGATATAGCAAATGTGACTGACCTGACCATGTATAACAAACAAGATATATAAAATATTTTACAAATATTTTAGTCTATAATAATTTTATTTTTTTATTTAATTTTTTTAATTTTAATTTAATTAATTAATTTTTTTTTTTAAGAAAGAAAAATAAAAGCATTATCCCTGAAGTGTGAAGAAAGTATCTTAAGTTCTGAAGTTTTTAGTGCTGGGCAAAGATTACATTTTTTTAATTGCGATTAATTCGCAATTAATCGCATAGCTATGCACAAAACTAATCATTTTACATATAGTATACAATGTTTATTGTAAATCTTAACTTATAACATGAATGTAATTAAATTAAATATAAAACAAGTTATTTGTCACTGACAGGACACTAGAAAATATTTTATAGTCTGCTCAGAGTCCAGAGTCTCGATCATTACATTATAACATTAACAGGCATCTTCCGAGTAGAGATCTGCATGATCGCAGGACCCAACGCAGTAGAGTGCGGTGCGGGACAAAATTGATGGGAGGGTAGAGACTCGTGTGTGCAAGATGCGAGAGAATAATTAGGGAGTGCTCACACTAGGCAATCTTAACCATGCTGGAGAGTGTTTGAACCCCAAAGCTTGGTTCGTTTGACTAGCGTGATCTTTCAGTTTAGCAGTCCCTGGTTCGGTTGGAAGAGGTGGGCAAGAGCACGGTTCAGTTTTATATATAGATCAGTGAGTGTGAGCCGGGGTGCAGATCTTCTGATACGTCCTGCATGATTGCATGAATATTTCTGAGCAGCAAAAGTGATAGATGTGTACATCATTATATTGTGAGAGGTGTTATTATAACATGTGTTACTGCGGAACAAATTTACAAAACAATGCACTCCACTGTGCTGAGCATGCGCTTCTCTGCTGTCTTCACATGCTGTCGAAAACTTACTATTTCCCATTTATGAAGTCGTGATTACGAGCTTGTTGCATCATCTTCTGTTAAAATAACAGTGGACAGTGGTCTGTGAATGCTGATGCTTAGCCTAAATAATTTGATCGGGAGCATCCCTTTCTGTGACCCATGACTTGTCTTTGTGTATTCAGAGCCAGTGAGCAGTGGACTTTCATAATAATAAAAAACTGCATTAACACGCGATAATATAATTATCGGTGTTAATCAATTAATGTGTTAAACGCGATAAAGCATTTACTTGTCCATCCCTATTATAATGTGACGAGTGGGGTGGGGCCGAGGGACGTGGGAGCGAGGCCGGTGAAGTGATTGGAGATGAGCTACACCTGTTCGACCCGCCGGTCTCGAGGCCCACGGGGGAGATGGAAGGATATAAAACTGGACCGACGACAGTGAAGGACGAGAGAGGACCAGGCCTGGGCTTTTAATGGGTATTCCCTTATATCCCCTTGCACTCACCTCACCTTAACCATGCGGCCCGTATCCAATGCCCCGGATTGTATCAGGCTTTGATGGATGGAGGTATGGTTACAACCTGAATCCACCAGAGTCTGATAGGTACCCCCCTTAATACTCACAGGTATTTGGTACAGCCCGGCTTGATCGGGGGCAGCCTGCGGGTCGTTCGGGATCCAGACCAGAGTCCCCACCTCCATCATCGGGCACCTGTCCACAAAGTGGCCCGGATCCCCACAATGCCAGCAGGCTGGCCCGGGTCTCCCCGCGGCCCCAGTGGCGGGAAGTGGCTCAGGGGATTGACGTGGGGAAGCAGCCGGAGGGTCTTCACTCCCCAGTCACGGGGGGGGCGGCCATCCCTCGTGCGGGACCTCGTGCCCCGGCCGCAGGCTCCATCGCCACCCTCCAGCGGGGTGCAGCCCTCGGTGGCCCCACCCAACGGGACCTAGGGGGAGGGAGAGATTTCAGAGTGGGGGGGAAAGGGGAGACAGGGGAAGAGAGAGAGAGACAGCAGGGAGGGGCTCGCCGACCCCGGAGCACGCCGGCAGCTGATCCTCCGCCAGCTGGATGGCCAGATCCAGCGACGCCGGGCGGTGGCACTGGACCCACTGGGCGGTCCTCTTTGGGAGGCGGGAGACGAACTGCTCCAGCACCACCGCGTTGATGATGGACTCGGTGTCGCCGTCCCCAGCCAGCAGCCATTTGCGAGGAGCTAAGCTGCGAGAATTTACACCGGGAGATAAAGTGCTCGTTTTACTGCCAACCTCTAGCTCCAAATTGTTAGTCAAGTGGCAAGGACCCTTTGAGGTCACACGGCGGATAGGAGATCTCAATTATGAGGTAGTACGGACGGATAGAGGTGACTCACGGCAAATCTACCACCTCAACCTCCTTAAAAAATGGAGCGGGGAGGAGTCAGTCTAAAATAATTGTGCATTGCACAGTAATGTCAAGGTTTGTTTTTCCTACATTGTTATATGGGGATTCATAGTTATTTTATCTTGTTATTTTTGAGGGTCTAAGCAAGCCAAAGTTCACATTATTCTTCCTCGCTGTTTATAGAATCCCTATACAGTGTGATCTTTAATTTATTCATTAGCCCTGTAGAGTGGGATATTTCATGCAGTTGCATCAAGGAGGTACATCTGAGAGTAATTTAGTCTAAGGAATAGCAAAACATATTGTCAGCAGATTCTTAGAAGTAAAGGGGAAAAAAATACCACAAAGCTTTAAATGATGTATCAATAGAAGCTCTGAGGAAACGGTAAGTCTTATCAAACAATCCCTATATAGCACCGGTTCAGTTCATTTTCAGAAATCTGAGCTTTCATCCTGAGAGCATATGCAAACTCAAATGCAACAAACATGATACTTTCGCTGTAATTGCTGTCAGAGATTTAGCGATTGGATTTATGTCATGCCTAGAGCATAATCAGGTGTTTTCTGTAAGCGATTATGACGAATTCTCAAAGGGGCTAATTACAATGACACAAAAGGGAAGCTGTCATCACTTCATCCAACGACATCCACTGTACTTGTTTAATATAAATATTGAATTGTTTAGGTAGATGAAATCCTTAATATTAAATGTACACATTTTGTAAAAACAATGCATAAAAGCTTCTGCATACTGAACATATTTTAATGAACACATTTTAAAGCATTTAAGAAACACCATGCAATTTTCATTCAGTTAATTGTGTCAAGTTTTAGTAAATGAAAGGCCTTGGTTATCCAGTAACTTAATTTTTCAAAACAAACTACATTAAAAATGTACCCTTTTGTAGAATGACTTGCTCCAGGATAATAATAATAAAAACACAAATAATCATTAAACTAAATCACCAGCACAAATGCCAGATGCTGACAGAGGAGAAATTTGATTATTGCATCGTAACATCTGGAACAGAGGATCTAATATCCCAGACTCGGTGTACTTGAAGAATGGGTATTCATGTGAGGCCGACATATCCCCAACATTCAGTGTCTCAGGAATCACATGGGCCTGCTGCGGCATTCCACTGGAGGCAACCTCTGACATCTTCACAAAGAAAACTAACTTGCTTATTCTGGAGGCTCAGCACCTGAAGATAATTGCTATTCTTTGAAAAGAGGAATCAATCTAATATCTACAGCATCTGCAATGTGCATGCATTCTGCTAGCTCTACATATGGCTCTATTGCTTCAACTCCTCTGGAAGGGGAGACCATTTATTAAGTCTGATCTGGTACTTCGGTACTTGAGGGAACAAAAGCCACTAGTGTTCACCTTGGTTTAAAAAGGTGCATAGTTCAGACATCATGGGCTATCTGAATTTCTAATTCTTAAGAGTGCATTTTTTATATTGGTCTAATTGAAAATCATATTCAGTTTGTCTAAAAGCAAATAGCATTCCCTAAAAAAAAACATTTTGGCTATATATATATATATATATATATATATATATATATATATATATATATATATATATATATATATATATATTGAGTATGATATTTGTGTCTTTATGAATCTAAATTAGATTCATATTCATTTACAATGTAACATTTTAACCAAACCATAAATATTAGATAAACATAGATTATTTATTTATTTATTTATATATTTATTTCATTTATACTTGTTATATGTTACTTATTTTATAGCAATAGTTATGATCATTAAATTGAAACTTAAAAAAAAAATACTATGATTTTAAATATAAGGGTGAGTCTTAGACTATGGGCACTTTTATGTACTTTGGTCATATTTTTAAAAATACATATAATTTTGGACAAATTCCTCTTTCTTCTTCAAACTAACAATAAAACCTCCTTAAAAACTTTTTACTACCTTTCGATTATGATTTTTTCATACTTTTCAACCTCCTTATAGGTGTCAAAATCACTGTTTTCTCCTTGTCGCACACCCAGGATTTTTAACTTCAACAATACAGTTTAAAAATATGACTTATCTGGTAACTATTAATATACCTAAATTAAGCACTAGTAAAATGATTAAAATACATTAGAGTATTTAATGTGAGACCACTATCAATATTACTTTTTATACAAAATATAGCTGTCGCACAGTATTGGTGTCATTTCCACCACAACACTGTAATGTCCCCTTAAAAAGTTTGTGTGAAAGATTGTTTAGGTGGTTTCCATGGAAATGTTCAGTGACATCACAGCACATGTTGGACATGGAGGCAATTTTAAATTTTCATCAAAACAAAAAGAAGAAAAATCAAGGTAAATATTGCTTGATCAGTTAATATATTTATTCTATGTCATTTCCAAACATGCTGTACCTTCAAGGGTGTTTTTAAAAAGTTAAAAGTTTTAAGTTAAATAAGAGTATTTTGCATACATTAAATGCTAAGTATTAATTCAAAGCTAATCAGTGAAGCTATCTTCCATTTTTTCATGAAAAACTACAGAAATGTCATTTCCACCACACTGCCCTCTGTGGTGGAAATGACAGCATGTGGTGGAAATGACATTTATGGTTACAAAGTACAATTGATATAGATTGCAAGAGTAGGTTTGTGTAATACTTTTTATATTATAATAAATTACAATACTCTATATATATATATTTATGTTATGATATTATTTTTATTTCTAAATTATACTTTTATATTAATTTATTTCATTTAGATGCCACCTAAGACAACAAAAGAAATGTCACAGGCCTATAGGGCCAAAACAAAAGCTGACCCTATAAAATATGAAGAGAGACTTAAAAGAGACAGGGAGAGATACCTGAGGAAAAAAGAAAAAGGAGTAGTAAGAGCAACTGCAGATCTGTCAAAGCGGGAGCACCGCAAACAAAGGAGACAATGGAGAATATATCAAAGAAATAGACGAGAGGAGATAAAAAAAAAACACAATGCAGGCCTACCTTTCCACCACCACACTCTCCTGATGTTCCCTTCAGCCAGAACATGATGTTGACCTGCCCCCCACACCACCTTCTGCCCAATCTCAATCCCAAAAACAGAGGGGAAGGAAGAAGGTAGCAAGAAACCGTCAAAAAGTGTATCAAGCACTGTATGAGAGTAACGCAAAGCTTGAGAAAGCTTTGCGAAAGGCACAGAAATACCGTCAGCGGTATAATAGACTGATGGGAAAAAAAAGGCAGGCTGACTCTCCAAATACAAAATCGAAACGACAAATGGTAACAGCATGTAGCACTCTACGAAGAACTTTAGTTTTTCACAACGCCGTGATCGCTGAACTGAGAGACAAATATAAAAATCTGCAATCCGACAGAGATAAACAAATGATTTCCAAAATAATGGCAGGAAAAGTCCTTAAGAAGTATCGACTACTGAAAATGGCTGAAAGGGAATTTGGCTTTTCACCCAGAAGAATGAGAAGTAATGAAAAAAGGACAACAGCTCTTACTTACACACGGAAGAAACAAAAGAACAGCATTAGCCCAGCCACAGAAAAAAAAATCAAACAGTTCTTAGAAAGAGATGAGAGTAGCAGAGCATCAACTGGAAAAAAGGACACTGTGACCAAGAAAAAGACAAAAAGACAAAAAAGATTCCTGAATGAGCCTCTGGAAAAACTCCATAAGAAGTTCAGGAAGGAGTATCCTGACATCAGGATTTCTAACAGTGAGTTCTGTAAGAGACGTCCATTTTGGATTGTAAAGCCCACAGTTAAGGATAGAGACACATGCCTCTGCAAGACCCATGCCAATCTGCAGAATATGGCAGACAAGCTGCTTTATCACAAAGTCATTAAAAGCAGCAACATTGAAGATTTGATTGTATCCCTGTGTTGTTCGCCAAAATATACCAAGCAATGTATGTACAGGGAATGTACCGTTTGTGAAGCTAAAGAATTGGAAATCTCAACTTTTGACCCTGGGACCCAAACATTTTGGTATGAATGGAAGGGAAAAGCTGAGGAGAGACTGAAGAAAAAGAAAGATGGTAGTGAAGAAAAATTCACAGTCCATTTGACAGTTAAAGAGAAGGTTATGGGTACTTTGCATACTTTGCTTGAAGACTTTTCCATGGGACTAAAAGAAAAATTGGGGAAGCATGTCTACAACATCAGACACCAGTATGCTGCTCTTCGTGGTTTGAAAGAAAATCTGAGCGAAGATGAGGTTGTCCTGCATATTGACTTTGCAGAGAATTTTCTCTGCAAGTACAGCAGTGAAATCCAAGCGGTACATTTTGGAGATTCACATAAACAGGCCTCACTACACACTGGTGTGGCCTACACCAAAAACAGTGTGATCTCAGTCTGCTCAATCAGCTCCTCTTTTCGTCATGATCCCTTGTGCTATTTGGGCACATCTATCAAAAGTTCTCACTTTCCTGAAGGATCAATACCCCACTGCTTCAGTGCTGCATGTGGTCAGTGATGGGCCGACCACCCAATACCGCTCAAAAAAGAATTTCTACTTCTTCACCAACATTCCATATCAGATGGCCTGGAAGAAACTGACTTGGAACTTTCTGGAGGCTGGCCACGGAAAAGGCCCTGCTGATGGGATAGGAGCAGCAGTGAAAAGAAGAGCTGATGACATCATAGCTAGAGGGAAGGACCTACCAAATGCTCGGGTGCTCTTTGAGGAGCTTCAGCAGCAAAAGTCTGCCACAGAGCTCTTCTATGTTGAGCCAGAAGACATTGAGTCTATGGACATTCATGTGTCATCGAGCTACAAACAATCCGTGGCACAATGAAGATACATCAGGTAATGGTTGACAGTCGTCTCCAAACAAATAATTGTTGCTACTAGGTTCATGCCTTAACAGTTTTTCTCTCCTTTCAGATAATCTCTGCTAGCCCAAGCCAAATGTCATGGAGAATCCTCAGTTGCTTTTGCTCTGCAACTCATGACTGCAAATGTTTCAATCCAGAAACAGTCATGTTCCAGCACTGGGACAAAGCTTCCCCCTCAACCAGTACATCGCATCCTGACACAGGTCTGCGGCACATTGTGGACTTGAATGAGGGACTCATTGGTCAGTGGTGTGCTGTGAAGTATGATGGAGATATTTATCCTGGCATCATACAGGATAGTGATGTCTACAGTGGCGCTCTGGTTAAAACCATGAGCAGTGCTGGACTCAATCGTTTTTTTTGGCCTCTAAGGGATGACATAATCTGGTACCAAACCAGGAATATTATAGGCCTTATCCCTGAGCCTGTACCAGTCACCAAACGTCACAAGGAAATTAATGTGACTGTTTGGAAAGAAATCTGTGAAACATTTAATTAGATTTGGCCTTGAATCACATCTCTCACACACACACACACACACACACACATGCAATCTCTCTCTCTCACACACACACACACGCAATCTCTCTCTCTCTCTCTCTCTCTCTCTCTCTCTCTCTCTCTCACACACACACACGCAATCTCTCTCTCTCTCTCTCTCTCTCTCTCTCTCTCTCACACACACACACGCAATCTCTCTCTCTCTCTCTCTCACACACACACACACATGCAATCTCTCTCTCTCTCGCTCACACACACACACACGCAAACATACATACACTCACACATTCAAGGTGCTAAAAATTTGTACACATTCCACATCTCTGTTTAAATGATACAGTTTCAGGTGTTCTTTACAGTTGCTCTTTACAGAAGATGAGTGTTATTTTTTTACACACACTCTCACTCACTCTCTCTCTCTCTCTCTCTCTCTCTCACACACACACACACACACACGCAATCTCTCTCTCTCTCTCACACACACACACACACACACGCAATCTCTCTCTCTCTCTCTCTCTCTCTCACACACACACGCAATCTCTCTCTCTCTCTCTCTCTCTCTCTCTCACACACACACACACACACACACATGCAATCTCTCTCTCTCTCTCTCTCTCTCTCTCTCTCTCTCTCTCAAACACACACACACACACACACAAACATACATACACTCACACATTCAAGGTGCTCAAAATTTGTACACATTCCACATCTCTGTTTAAATGATACAGTTTCAGGTGTTCTTTACAGTTGCTCTTTACAGAAGATGAGTGTTAATTTTTTTGTTGCATCATATTTTTGCCTTGCCATCAGTTGTCAGTTATTTACAGTATGCACTGTAACCGTTCATCTGTGAGACAAATCAGTTGTATACATCAAAGTACTACACTAAAAACAGGTGTGGTTATGTTTAATGACTTTGTGAATTGATTTTTCTGAGTGTGATGAGTTTAAGAGTTTTTCTAATAAATATTACTGTTTCTCTACATTCACGTTAATTCATTGTCATTTCCACCACCACCCTGTCTTTTCCATCACCACACACATTTTTTTTAAATATTTAAAAAGTTCTCATCACTTATTAAAAATGTATCCACAATTTAAGAGATCATGCTCTACTTAATATAAAAAGCAAGTTATTCATTTTCTAATAAGCTCTTGCCCAAACCAATATTACATTTCAGAGTGTGACATGTGTACATTTCAGCATTTGGTCCTTAGGGCAGTCAATTTATCTCATTGACAAATGTATAATTATTGTACATCGTGGAAAAACTGATAAAACTAGTTACAAAAATGATCTTAGACAATTCTTGAGTGGCATAAGTTATTCTGTTTTTAAATAACAGCTGTATATTGAGATGTGGTGGAAATGACGTTTGTTCATTGCAGGTTGTAAAAAATGTAAAAAATTAACAATTTCTCTTGTAATCTAAGTTTGTCCTCTTACAGACCTTAAAACTAGACAAATTATTTAAACTTATAAGACTGTGTTACGTGACTTTTGAACAAGTTTTTTTTATTCAACTTCCCAAGCCTAAAAGTGCCCCAAGTTGAAGAAATGCCCATAAACACTAACATAATATAACTAATACACAGAGGTGGACAGAGTACTAACATATTCTACTTAAGTAGAATTATCTTAATTAATTTTTTTTTTCTTAAGTAAAAGTAAAAGTACCAGTCTAAATATCTACTCAGGTAAAAGTTAAAAGTAGCTCATTTAAAATGTACAGATTTGACCAGATTTGTTGACTGTAGGAATGATTTCACAGTGACACATGATCTCATGGACCCTCATAAGATTAAACGTGACAAGAGAAGAAAAACAAATAGAGGACAATCAATGGTGTCAGCTGGCTCTCCCAGCATGCATTCTGTTTCACAGTGAAAAACAAAGTATAGAAAAGAACATGGGTGTATCGTGGGTAACATGTCATAGGCACAGCCCAATCAAGAGTCGTAAATATCAAACATGTTATTCCAATTATACTAATTATTCAGGGGTGCAAATCGGGCTTAAAATCGGCTTTACAATTGTCTAGTGTGCGGCCAGCCTAACAAAACACTGCTGCGTGCTTCTGCTGTGAGCTTTGTTTGCAAGTCGGAACTATTTTAGTTGGTGAAACGGAACAAAAATTAAAGGTGCTGTATGTTGGGGGGGTGGGGATGTTGGGGTTTGTTCTCCTGCTCTTTACTGAAGTAGTTTCCAGGGTGTGATTCTGTTTTTTTTTGTTGTTGTTTTTTTTATTTTTTTTTTGAATGTGTTTTCAAATGTAGCAAAGTAAAATACTTCAAACTAAATATACTTAAGTACAAGTAAAATTACAGATTTTAAAAATTACTTTAAAAAGTAGAAGTACACAAAAAAAAATCAATTACAGTAACGTGAGTAAATGTAATTAGTTACTTTCCACCTCTTTTAATATAGTTTTAGTTGTTGTTATAGAGATTTTTACTTTTAGCGCTGGAATTACTTTTTTAATTTTTAAATAGCCATAGTCCATTCATTTAACACAAGACAGATCAATAGATCAGCTAGAGAAAAGAAGAGCATTATCATGGGAAATGTTTTGTTTATCCCTGCTGACTGAACACCAATCAATATGCCACTCAGAACCTATTAGCTTCCCTGAACTGCTTAACTCAAACTGACCCCTATTACCCATTGCAGTCAATGATGTCTGTCACAATAATTCTCTTAGTGCTATTTTCCATTAGAGTTATCAGGAACATCAACATGTTGCTAAAGTGTCTGAAACGTATTTAATCTGCAAAAAGCTAGAACTGCCAAGGCTACCTCCCCTCATTTCATTTGTGCAGGATCGAGAACCAATTGCATCTTGAAGCTGCAGTGTTTTCTGTTTGGTAACAACAAATTAAAAGAGCTTTGATTGGATCTCTGTGTCCAGTAAAGAGAAAAGTGTGCAGTGTGAGTCTTTAGCTGGGTTGGGTCTGTCTAAGTCTTGTGCTGTGGAAACAGCTAGAGAAAGGGAAATCTGAAGTGATTGCTGACTACCTTATTGATGGTGGTATTAACCCACCCTGATTCTTGACCTCCCAGATAATTTGAGAAAAGATCATCTTTGAGCATTTTTTAGAATGGGGAAACTGGGTGACTTTAGAGGAATAATAAAATTTTCACATTATTGTTTGTTTGATCAGGCCAAAAGATTTGGAGAAATTTAGCACTGCATCACTTGCTCACCAATGGACCTTCTGCAGTGAATTGGTGCCATCAGAATGAGAGTCCAAACAGCTGATAAAAAAATCACAATAATCCACACCACTCCAATCCATCAATTAATGTTTTGTAATAAACATCTTCTCTGCAGCCTAACTATATCCCCGCATTTATCACTTGTGAATCCCTCGCTGCTGGCAGAGAAGGTTAAACTATACCTGTGGCAAGTGACAATAACAGGAGAAGAATCCATTACTCACCTTGATTGTTGAATGATTCACAACTTACCTGATGTAAGGGGTTGAATAGGCAAGGCTTGGACCAAGGTCCCAATCTGTTTAAAGACTGGCCAACTTTCAATAGACCACTTTAGACGCCGTAAAAGTCAGGACCAGCTACAAAACAAGAGATCTCCAATCACTAACATTTGATTATAATTTTCCTTAGGGTGTGATTTATCACATATATTTGCTTCTTCCAATATCTGTCTTTAATCTCAAAGCCATGATCTTTCCTTATATTTTTAATATATGAAATCCTTCTGTGGCTGTCCTAGATTTAATATGATAAAACCTATAAGGAATCTACATGAAAAAATCTATAGGAAATGTTATATTTATTTTGTATATCAACTGGTTCTGTTTTTATCCTCCTGGATGAGATATAAGAAAACTTTATTTTTTATTTTAAATATTATTATATGTATATGTATATTTGTTCATTCTTCTTGGGGCTGTATCACCTAGGGGTATGACCTCTAGGTGTATCGGCATTAGTGTTCTTTTAATCAAGGTTAAATGTTCACCATAGATTGTTCATGAATTATTTCCTTAGCATTTTCAAATCTAAGTATATAACGGTTAAGTTAGAGGTCTTCTTGGGTTCTAAAATCTGTAACCGACCTGAATCACTTCTTACCCGAACCCCTATATGCATTATAATTATTTTTATTTTTTTAAAGAAAAACTTGACCTGAGACAGAACTAAAGATTAGATCCAATTCAGACCTGACCATAAACGGCATTGACGTGCGCGTAGCCAGCAGTCCCTCAGTCAGTAAAGAAAAATCCTAGTGTTGTCAGGAGAAACGGGCTGGATTCAGTTGCGGGTTACTCTGAGCTTTATTGAAAGCAGATAAGACAAGGCAGATGAGTATGGTTCCACAGTTTAGCTCGTTCGACAGCTGAATACCAGAGACATGAGCGCTGGAATCTTCTTGGAGTACTGCATTCGTGAGAACAAGAGGCAGAGCAAAACAGCAAAAGACACTGGCGCCTGAAGACAAGGTGAGTACACAGACCAGATCGAGCTATTGGTAAGAGTTACAACAGTCTGGCAATGGACAGAGAAACACAGGGAATTATAAAGGGAAGAAATTAGAAGAACATTGAGAACAGGTGGCGTACAATTAAGGTTAACAACGGAGAAACAAGGAGGGCAGGGAAAACTCAAATCAAACAGGCAGACGCAGTGAGCTGACAAACCATCCAAACACACATTCACAACCCCAAAAGGCAGGTGATTAGCCCCGAACCCTGACAAGTGTCCTGTTGCCTGATTTGGCCACTTCATCATTATTTTGAATTATTTAACATTTATCTAATTTATTATTACTTTATATTACTGCCTGCCTTATGGATACAAATTATTTCTGAGTTTGTCTTTCAATTGTGAACAGTGGATTGGAAAAATAAAATAGCTGGATAACAATTAAATCAATAGCCTAATAAATCATGGATTCGCTAGTGTTGACTCTGCAATGCTATTTACCTCATCTCTGGCAAAGGGTGCAAGGTTTTCTGTGTGCGAGGTTACAAATGTATGTTCCCTTTTGCATCTCTCAAAAATGCACTTAATACCAATGCACAAGTACTTTAAAGGGATCAGGTATTATTGGGTCCATTTGGCAAAAAAAAATATATATTTATTTAAAATTGCCCAAGGTCGGACATCGGGTTTTCGGATCCAGGTGGACCCACGAAGGTTTAGGTATAGTGTAGGTCAGTGGATTCTAGTAATTCAAGATCAGGTGTGGTTTGGATCAGTGTTAGTGATGGTTAAAGGGGTAATATGATGCAATTTCAAGTGTTCCTTTCTTATATATACGATCTCTAAAGTTGCAAAGACTTAAGTCTCAAACCCCAAGAGTTATTCTTAATAAAAGTTATGACTCGTTCACGCCCTCCTAAAATGCCTCATTTAAACACACCCCCACATGTCTACGTTACGATGTGGGAAGATTTACAAAATGCCACCCACATGTTCACGCAAATAAATAAGGCATAACTTTGATTCTCGCTGTTGCTGCCAGCACCATGTTGTGATGACGCTGTGTGTTTTGTTGTGAAAGCAAAAATACTTAGTTTGGCCTTCCAAAAGAGCACACAACTAGAAATCAGTGGTTAAGTTGTATTTTCAACACTGTTCCAGAATAGTTCAACCCAAATATTCAGTTGTGTGCAGCACATTTTAGGGAGGGCTGTTTCCTGATCCTTTTTAGGGAGGGCTGTTTCCTGATCCTGGGAGAGAAGGCTACAATACCGTCTGTTCTGACTCACAGTCTGCAAGTACGTTTACATATTTAAAGGTCCCATATTTTCAACGTTGAAATTTCCTGGCTTTTTCACAATAACTGAGGTATAGGGGCAATTTAACTACCATATAAATTTCAAAACAGTCAGTCCACAGTAAAATGCACACAAAGTAGCTGTGATTTTACACGAACCATTGTGACTTCTGTAAAAAGTTGACGTCAGAACTACACAGTCACCTCCTTCAGTCACCACACCAAGCACAGCCTACCGTCCCACTTTCCTTTTGTCTAACCCCCAGACAACATCGCGTCCGTGCCATTGCTGAGCTTTGCGCAACCACAGCAATGAAACATGTCAAAAAGGTTAACTTCAACCACAAACTAGATCGGCCGACATGTAACGTTTCACTCTCACTCAAAGGATGGATGACCTGATAGGATTGTTACTATAAGGTGGATCACATCTAATGTGTATAGTAAAGACAAACTCATCGTGTCTATCTAGCATGACATGTTGAAGATGAAGCCTATATACATTTAAATTTCAGCAGGCAACTATTTCTACAGCTACATTATTGTTCCAGCCACAATAAATCACAACAATGAATATACAATTACAAATTATTATATATCATAATCATTCATAAAATAGATTTCACAAACGAAAAACACAATTCACAGATGTACAACTTTAATTTTAACGCTTTATAAGTTGCAAAATTAAAATGAAAATGTATTACAGAAATGATTAGATATGTATAACATGTTCAAGCAAAAACTGTGGCAAAATTATCATTCAAATGCTATTTTTCTTAATTGCATTAACACTCACAGTCAAGACACTTACGATTGCATTTTCATTCAATGTCCCGCAATGAATGTAGCAAAATTCAATGTGCACATTGAAAATGCATTACGAGCTGATCACGTCTCCGCCCCCTCGCGTCACGTCAATCACTGCGTGAACAAGGCGGGGCTTGCAGAAGGTCAAGAGACTCAAGACTCAAGAGGATTCAAGTGAGAGAACATGGACAAGACAGTTGGTCCGTGTACGTTTTGATCATTTCAGTTAATGGCTTCAATATTTCATTCGCACTTGTGGGCGGAGCTGAAACTCTGCTTTCATCTGATTGGTCGAATCGCTCCACCTTCAGCTCGGTCTTTTCATTCTTTCAGGCAGAATAAGAGTCAGTGCGAGTGAAGCACTGTAATGTCTGAAACCACCGCTCACTGTTAATTAGCATAATATTTGAATCAGATGTAGCTGAGCACATAGTTCGTGCATTTTCATTTTAATTTTGCGACTTATAAAGCGTTAAAATTAGTATTCATTTTACATATTAAAACTAGTGTGTGAAATGGCAAATGCAAATTATGTAATTTAATTTTTAATTTAATTTTCATTTTGCACCAAACGTTGCACAAATGTATTGGAAAATGTAAATGTAAATACAGAAATGGATTGCCATTTTACATATTGTCATTTTGCATATTACATTCCAAATTGAATAAGTTACAGTAATAAATATATAAAGCATGTTGTACTTTACTGATAGCCGCTACATGTGGTTTGAACAACATATGCAGCATGATTCAAAACCTTTATGTTGTAAGTTGAAATGAACGGTATAACACTGTCTTTAGGAATTAGGTTTCATGCATGTGAATTTTGGCTACGCGTGTGTGCATCGTGTTTTTTGCATGAATTATTATTGAGATCATTCTGGCTCGATAGAAACCTGCTGTTGTTTGTCAGTTGTAAGATCTGTGTTTAATATTTAGAGTTTCTGATACTTAAACGGGATGAAGACCACACGTGTGTGTCAAACTTTTCATTACCTGATGGGACACACTTATAGTATTGTAAAAATGCAAGTGTTTACATGGCTTTGTCTTAATTTCAATTTGAGACACTTTGCATTTTAGAATCAACTTCCAAAATCTGTTCAGTAGTCCCTATAATTTTGACAATTTTAATTTGTGGTGATTCTAATTAAGTGATAAAATGCAGTTCCAAATGTTGTATAAAATAAATATACTAATGTATGCAGCAATAAAACATGTAGCACTTTGTTTTACTACCAAATTCTATGTAATATCTAATTATTATTAATATTTAAATTCCATTGGAAAGTTTTCCGTGACCTCTCGCAATCTAGGCAAAAAAGTCTCACGATTTATTTCCACAACATGATGCATGATGGGATACACTAAGCCTTGAATACCACTCTGGAGCACTATTCGAGATTTAGTGTGCGTTAAGGACACTGCACTTTGGTGTAAGTTAAGATCTGGACAGTCTTGCATACTTAATTCCTATTGCGCACACCCACTCTCAAGTGGACAAGACCTCAAGTGTGGGTATTTGGACAAGGCTAAAGACTGGCTCCACTGCACACCCATACTTGAAATCATCTTATATGAGTTTGAAGACAATTATAAATGTGTTGGACTCACTCTTTGTTGTTGTTTTTTTAATTCTCCAATGTAAATTAGTTTGATAGATAACATAAGAAATATGGCGAGAATTAAATTATATTTTAACAGTTTATAACTGGACCAAATCATGACAAAATTATATTTTATTTAAATATTTAAAAAAATATTTACTTAACTAAAATTTTAATAATAATAATAAAAATACAAATAATTATTATTATTCTACGATTTAAAAGATCTTGCTACATGTACTGCACTAAGCAAACTGAGACTTCTTATAACAACTCTTTTGTTGATTTTTATTGCTTCGATTCTCCTCATTTGTAAGTCACTTTGGATAAAAGTTTCTGCTAAATGACTAAATGTAGTAATAATAATAATGATGATGATGATAAATTATGCAAAGCATCATTATAACAGATTAGCACAATCAAAACACAAAGATTAAAACCCCTCAGGGGGGGGCTAAATCAAGGCCAAGCTCTTCTCTGATGGAACACCCTTTCTGTCCCTATAAAAAAAATAAAAAAAATAAATCTACCTATTACTTTTACAGCCTAGTCTCACAAAGTTGCTTGGCAATTAACCATTTGGCTTTCTTACTTTTTCGTGTTGCCACATAATAGATGTAGTAATTTTCTTCTACCTCGAAGCCCCCAGACAGATCATTGTAATCATTTTTTTTTTTTTTGCTTCTATTTTTTTTTTTTTGAGCTGCCCAGTTAAGCCCATAGAACAGTCTAGGGGCTTGTCGCAGTGCCCCTTAACCTGCATTAGTATGCTAAACTCTACCAGCCATGCTAATCAGAGTCAACTATGCATTTCTCAACCACAACTCAGTCAAGCCAAGCAAGATCTAGACAATAGAATGGTTTAAATTCCCATGACCAATGGCTCTCATTATGAGCAGCAGGAATAAGCAAACTGATTAGCTCAAAATTTGTCACGCCTAACTGTTGCAGGCTTCTGGTTATTATGAGGCATTTTGTGCTCCAGACATAACCATTTATTTACTGCGGACATTCATTTTCACCCTCACCTGCAAAGTTGTCCATCTTGTTTTCCACCATTGTTTTTGCTCCCATTGCAGCATTTCTAAGAGCTGTTAACTTGAAAAAACATAGTTTATGATAAAGATAATTAAATCAGATTCTGGTGGAATTGGAGCACTAATATATGAGATAAACAGGCCCTTAAACAACAAAAAAAGGAAGATTGCTGTTAAGAAGTGACATTAATCTTTCTGGAAATACATAAACTGAACAAAACATTATTTATTTATATAATGATTTGACTGCTGGTTAAATTCTTCAGTCACTCTCAGCGCTGTTTATTTTTAAACGGTGATTGGCCAAAATGAATGTTCTCAGTGGATTTAAATCACTCTGACGAACAGAAAACACTTAACTCACAAAAGATGTCTGCCTTGCATGGAAAAAAAATGTTGATGGAATATGAATACAAAATATGAAAAGATCTAATTGGTTATGTTTAGACCACTGAAATGATACAACACAAATGTCACAGACTTATATTTTAAGTGTACGAAGTATTTCTAGAACTGACATTAAATATTTATAGGAATTCCTGTGGTGTGACATTCAGGGCCATCACTAATGGGAAGAAAAATTATGTCAAAATACCTCTCTTGGAGATTATATTATATTAAAAAAAAAAAAAAAAAACTGTCGGTTATGTCTTAAGTGAAAGAGAGAAAGAAATATGTATCATTACAGGTGTATCTCAATAAATTAGAGTGTTGTGGAAAGTTCATTTATTTCAGTTATTCAACTAAAATTGTGAAACTCATGTATTAAATAAATTAAATGCACACAGACTAATGTAGTTTGTCTTTGGTTCTTTTAATTATGATGATTTTGGCTCACATTTAACAAAAACCCACCAATTCACTATCTCAACAAAATAGAATATGGTGACATGCCAGTCAGCTAATCAAATCAACACCTGCAAAGGTTTCCTGAGCCTTCAGAATGGTATCTCAGTTTAGTTCACAAGGCTACACAATCATGGGGAAGACTGCTGATCTGACAATTGTCCAGAAGACAATCACTGACACCCTTCAGAAGGAGGGTAAGCCACAAACATTGATTGCCACAGAAGCTGTCTGTTCACAGAGTGCTGTATACAAGCATCCTAACAGAAAGTTGAGTGGAAGGAAAAAGTGTAGAAGATAAAGATGCACAACCAACTGAGAGAACCACAGCCTTATGAGGATTGTCAAGCAAAAGCAAAATAATTTGCTTTGAGTGTTTGAATTTGAGTGAACTTCACAATAAAAATAGACTGAAGCTGGGGTCAAGGGAAACAGATGTCGTATTCCTCATGTTAAGCCACTCCTGAACCACAAACAACATCAGAGGCGTCTTACCTGGGCTAACGAGAAGAAGAACTGGACTGTTGCCCATTGTTCCAAAGTCCTCTTTTCAGATGGGAGCAAGTTTTGTATTTCATTTGTAAACCAAGGTCCTAGAGTCTGGAGGAAGGGTGGAGAAGCTCATAGCCCAAGTTGCTTGAAGTCCAGTGTTAAATTTGGGGTGCAATGTCATCTGCTGGTGTTGGTCCATTGTGTTTTTTGAAAACCAAAGTCACTGCACCTGTTTACCAAGAACTTTTGGAGCACTTCGTGCTTCCTTCTGCTGACCAGCTTTTTGAAGATGCTGATTTCATTTTCCAGCAGGATTTGGCACCAGCCCACACTGCCTTCAGCATAGGGGTGGGCGATATCTCGATATTTAAAATATATCGAGATATTTTTTAAACACAATATGGATCTTGACATAACGCATATATCGATATATTGTTTATATTTAATTCTGATTCGGCCACTTTGCTTGTTTGCCTTGTCTGTGCTGTGCTCACCCCCGCTCGCACGCCCCCCGCCTCCTTGCTTTTGTCCCCCCTCCCCTCGCGTTTACAGAACTAGTCTAAAACAAAAAACGTCTAAAAAAAAAAAGGCTCCATTATATGGAGATACTTCGGTTTCAAGGCGTCGGGTGAACAGCAGGCAGATGTCTACTGTAGGGCCCTATGATTTCCGTGATGCAGAAAATGCGCACGGAATCGCGGAATCGCGGAATCCAGTTATAAAAATGAAATTTACAGTGGAATGAGATTGAGAATGAGAATGTCACGGAATTTGTCAAATTTTAAATTAATTAATCAAAAGTAGGTCATTGCACTTAAATCAAATCGCGATATGGACTAATATTTGCAAATATTAAGCTGGAAAAGTCTATTTTCCAACCTATCGCTGTTTTCTTTTCTCCTCTCCTCTCTCTCGCTCCAGTTTTTCACAAGTTCATCAAACAACCGCAGAAAGAATATTTAATCAAGCATGGTGAGTAATGGCTTCTCCTGCTATTGTTATTTGCACCTCTTGCCACATGTACAGTTTATCTATCTCTGTCGCTGATGAGTGATTCACATGTGATAAATGCAGGGAAATAGTTAGGCTGACAGAGAAGATTTCAGAATTAGAGACATGCATCCAAACTTTAATTGAGGACAGTAAGAATGTTAGGGCTCTAGATACGGCTTTGGATGCGTCCAGCTCAGGGATTCCTATACATTGTTCGGTTCCGGAAACAGAGCCCCTGCAGCAGTTGCTTGTGAAAGGTTAGATTTTGGTGATTTTTATTTTGTTTTATAAAAGAGGAAAATTATTAACAATGCAGATTTATTTTCACAACCTTCTTTGATCATATTTACCAAGGGTGCCAATAATTTTGACCACGACTAATATATACATATATATATTTCTCATATCCTAACTAGGTCAATTCGCCTGCTTCTAATATCTAATAAAAACCAGGCCTGGAATGTGTAGCATGGTACTGTCCATCGCCCATGTAGCTGACATTATTGAAGGTAATTGGGGTACGTTGTCATCTTGAGCTGTTTTCCTAGTGTCTCATCATCCCCTTGGAGAATTTCGCAATTTGCTCTTTAAACACTCCAGCGAGAAACAAAGTAGCTGTATCAGCACATCCATTCCCCAACAAACCATCAGGCCAAACAGAATCCCCAGCCAGTCAAATCGTCTTAGCTCATGTAATCCTATTCCATTTCAACAAGTGCAGAGAAACAGAGAAAGACATGAAAGACATGAGAAATGAAAAGTTGTCCATTAGATATGTTGGAGAAGTATAAATTCAAGTAAAGATCTTATTAAAGCAATACCTCTGCTTATAAAGTTATAGAGTAATATTTCAAAAAACGATAAGCTCAATTTCCTCTTTTAGCCTGGTGAGTGAGTCTAGAGCCTGTGCTAATGATTGAATTAATTATATCAACTTCAGTTGAATTGGAACTTTTTCTAATTTCAAATGAATCTATCCTACACAGGAGACTGTATAATATGATGTTTAGGTTGGAAATATTAGAAAGAATTTCCTGCCTGAATATAAATACAGTCGGGATAATAACTTCAGTGCCTCACCATCAGTCTTTAGTCTAACTGTTTGCACCATAATTAACTGGCACCCAAAGGAAGAGAACACAAACACTGCTTTGCAAGTCAATATGACGGTTATTGTTGCTGTTGAGTCAGGACAGGACAGGACAGGACTGGGAAATTATTATGTGGCTGTATTTGACTGTACTCGTTGCTCAGGGGATCGGAGTTTAACAAAGAGACCTCTTTTTTCGGAATTGCAATTTAGGCACGATGTGTACAGAAACATGACCTCCCAGCGAGGAGAAAATCTAATTTGCTTTTTCTGTGTCCTGCTCTCCTGAGACTATTTAGAAAAGAAAAGGCCTGATTCAATAATGGTCTTGCAGAACTCTGTCTCCCCTAGCGCTGCTAGCATATTAATGCATGGAAAATAAATGTGAATGTCTTCCAATAAAAAATCAGTGTCAATTATTGGTTACACAGAGGTATGTCTTCAACTGAAACTCGATAGAATGCAACAGAGACTGCTCACATGGCTCCAGGAATATTTTTCCTATTCATTTTCAAATTAAAAAAAGAAAAGAAAAAAGAAACCAAGTCATGAACCGTATCTGATCCATGAACTAAACTCCTTCTTAGCTGAAGCACATTTTAAACTTAATCAAAGAATCCTCAACCAATCAATCAATCAATCAATCAATTACGGTTTCCAAAAAAAAAATATTAAGAATCACAGCACAACTGTTTTCAACATTGATAATAATACAAATATTTCTTGAGCACCGAAATCTTCATAATAGATTGATTAAAGACTAAAGCCTGTAGTAACTGCTACTCAGAATTAAGCTTTGCGTGATATTTTAAATTGTAATAATGTTTCACATTTTTTACTGTCAAATTAATTCAACCTCGATGAGCCTTTCAAAAACATTAATGAGATAGTTCACCCCAAAATGAAAATTCTGTCATCATTTACTCACTCTCAAGTAGTTTCAAACCTATATGAGTTTCTTTTTTCCGCTGAATATAAAATAAGAAAATTTGAGGAATGTTGGTAACCATAGAGTGCAATGTTGGTTGCACTCTATCTGCCATGTGACCTGCGCTCCTTTAACTTTATTTTTATATATTTTTTTACATGCCCTTATTGTAAAGATGTATTTTATATTTTATTTTATTTTATTTTATTTTATTTTATTTTATTTTATTTTATTTTATTTTAGATCTAGATTAAGCTTAAGTGTTAGTGTTATCTGTATGCACCATGGGTCTGAAAAGTATTGCAAATTAAATTCTCTGTATGTATGTACTGTAGATGTGGAAGAACTGACAATAAAGCAGACCTGACTAACCAAAAAGTTGACGTTGACTTCCATGGTATTATTTTCCCCTATTAAGTCAAAGGCCACCATCAGCTGTCATCAAATTCTCTATGTAGAACTGGAATATTGTCCTCTGGAGATACAACGAGTATCGCTGAAAGGTTTGGATGGCATTTTGGTTTGCTAATCAAGGATATGAACGTTTACTTTCTCACTACATTTGGAAAAGGTTGGATACTCTTTTATGGAATGATATTGTGGACTTTATTCAAAAGGCATTGCAAATTGTATTTGCAATTGCATTTTCAATTTGTGGACGCATAAAATGTGACATAATCCAAACGCAAATGCAAATCGCGCATTACCGTTTTCATTTTCGATTAAGTGAGCGCACAGTGTCTGCCAAATTTAAAATGGAAATGCAAAGTCCGTTTGCAATTGTGTTTCCCATATCTTACGAGCTATGAGCCTGTCATATTTAAATCGCAATACTAATTACCACATTTGCCTTTTCACTCTCTCTGCACTGTGCATGTAAACTGCCAAAACTCAAATAGAATCGCAATACCTTTTGCATTTGAATTTCCAACGTCTACACGGAAACCGGTCAATCAAGTGACAGGGGTGGGGCCATTTTATTGGGCGTGTTTGCATTGGGAAGTGACGATAGTACTATATTGTAACGTTACCATGTTTTTACTAGGGTAAATATGAGTTAACGATAGTGTTTATAATTAAGCCACAGTAGCCACAAATGTACAGTTGTCTGAGACGTTATGAAATGTTCTTTAACATCATGAACCATAAAATGTAGTCAGTGTTCTGCTATTGTTTATTTTCATAATAGGTAAACACAGGCCACAAGTTAACACGGTCACAGATCTGGTGCTGATTCAGTGTAGCTTGGTAGCTCAGTGGTTAGTGACTGTCATCTCTTACTGCATACCGTCTTTTAGCGCGTGTTCGAAACCCGGGCCAACACAGACGTTCTTTATTTTTTTGTTTATCCTACTAACTTCAGCCGCTGATTTCGGACTTGCATCCTCAGTAGTTCAGACTTTGTGCATTCGACTCGGGAGTGTGATGTCTGCGAGGACGCAGGTCCGGTAATTCTGCAAACAGCAGCGTACTTGATAACATGTCAGCTCGCCTTGACTAGTGCAATTTTCCTCACTGTATGATCGCCCGTTTGGCGGCTGACTACATTTTATGGTTCATGATGTTAAAGAACATTTCATAACGTTTCAGACAACTGTACATTTGTGGCTACTGTGGCTTAATTATAAACACTATTGTTAACTCATATTTACCCTAGTAGTATTTTAGTACGATCGTCACTTCCCAATGCAAACACGCCCAATAAAATGGCCCCACCCCTGTCACTTGATTGACAGGTATCCGTGTAGACGTTGGAAATTCAAATGCAAAAAGTATTGCGATTCCATTTGAGTTTTGGCAGTTTACATGCACAGTGCAGAGAGAGTGAAAAGGCAAATGTGGTAATTAATATTGCTATTTAAATATGACAGGCTCATAGCTCGTAAGATATGGAAAACACAATTGCAAACGGACTTTGCATTTCCATTTTAAATTTGGCAGACACTGTGCGTTCACTTAATCGAAAATGAAAACGGTAATGCGCGATTTGCATTTGCGTTTGGATTATGTCACATTTTATGTGTCCACAAATTGAAAACGCAATTGCAAATACAATTTGCAATTCCTTTTGAATAAAGTCCGCAATATCATTCCATACACTTTCTTTCTTGTCTTTAGATATTTGTTTAGAAAAGAAGTCAAGAATGACCAGTGGAATCCAAGAAACTGAATATATCTGACAACTTCTGCTGAACTGCCTGGGGCCGAAATGATTTAGAAACGAGATCAATCTATTCTAGAAATCTGTTGTCGAGTTAATCATCCTTTCAAGCATAACATTTCTAGTCGTTTTGAGTGGAAGTCATCATTTGAATTGAGGCCTGCCTAAAGCGCACTACAATTCAGCCTGACATCTTGCATATTTACTGCATCCTGCTCAAAGAGCATGTACAATCAAACTAATGAACTATGATAAATGGAAAACCCAAATGCTCTCATTTGGCTGACAGAATACAAATGAGAACTAGTCATTTATGGTCAAAAGAATGTATAAACAGATACATAAATCAAGATTAAATTTTAGCCACAGGCTGCTTTATTCCCAGAGGTGAGAATCAAATGTTGTGTGAATATGGGCCAACACTTAATGGATCATGAACATCCTTTTCAAAGATACAGTATGTCCGGGGGGGCGCTGCTGAGCTCTAATGGAGTAAGACGTGAGTTTGGAAGCTCCTGCCGATTTTGATTAATATTGTAATTCTTTTGCGCTTTTTCGTCACATATTTAGTATAGTCTTGCTCCGCTGATTTTTTTTTTGTTAGAAAGTTTAACTCTGGACTGCGTAAGATGGCTGGAAAGAACTCTAAATCTCGCAAAACTATTCAGACACAACTGCGGCCTAGTCCTCAAATTGCGACCACACCCTCGAGTGGGTCATCTGTCGCCTCAGAGGTCGAGGGCGCCTCGGCGCATGCTAACCTTGACATCAACGCATTCAAGCTCGAGTTATTGGCCTCGGTGAGGAAAGAGATTGCTGATATTTTCAAAAAGGAACTCCAGGATACACTCGGGGATGCTCTGCCTACTATTAGGCTTGACCTGCAAGCGGTAAAGTCACAGCTGGCGAATGATAAAGCTGCTACCGAGGCTACCATGTCCAAGCTTAAAGATACGGTTGGAGAAATGGAGCACGCACTCACTGAGTGCTCCGATGACATCGCCGAGATGAAAACTACTATCGAGCGCCTCACAGCTAACGTAGCCAAGCTGGAAAATAAATGTGAAGACTTGGAGTCTAGATCACGGCGCAACAACGTGAGGATAGTGGGTGTACCGGAGGGCCCTGACACCTGTACCACTGCAGCTGTGGCCGCCTTGCTGAAGGAAGCGTTCAATCTGGAAAAGGAGCCACTTTTGGACCGGTCCCACCGCACCCTTCAACCCAAACCCAAGCCTGGTGACCGTCCGCGAGCCATTGTGTGCAGGTTTCATTATCACAGTGACTGTGTGGACATTCTGCGCCGCGCTAGAGAGCTCCGACAGATTAAAGTCAGAGGCGTGACTGTCTCAGTCTTTCCTGACCACACCGCCAAGATAGCTCGGGCTCGGGCTGCATTCAATGAGGTTAGACGCCAACTTCGTGGCATTGATGGTGCGCGTTATGGTCTGTTTCATCCAGCGCGACTTCGCGTCACATACAACGGTGTTGAGAAGGATTTCGTTTCTGCGGAGGAAGCCAGCGACTTTGTCAAAACTTTGGTTCCTGGGTGAGCTCCAATAGCCTTTAAGATCTGTTCTACTCCAGTCTTAAATCTATATATTTTGTTCAGATTTAGATAGTCTTCGGGCTTGCTACACTTTCTAAATTAGTGTAATTATGGTTTGTTTGTAGCAGGTACATTTTTTTTATTATTATTTTTTTTATTTTCCTCAATCTTGTTAACAAGACTATACCATATTTTGTGTTTTCTCATTTTATGCCTTCTGCATCTATTTGCGCAAGACTCTGAGGGCCTACTGTTATTTGTTCATTTGTATTTTCACGTGCTCTACTGTATTCATGCGCATTTGTTAAATAATTTTGAGATCGGCGGGAGTTTTTCCTTTTTTTTTTTCTTTTCTCTCTCTCTCGCTTTTGTTGGTTCGGCATTGTCTCCGGGTTGTTCAACACTATTGTGGACAACTTGTGGTTATTGTGGGAAACACTGCTGTCTCCTTTGTTCCGTAGTTATATGGGGACTTTGGGTGTATTTGTGTTTAAGGGATTGATGGGGTGGGGGGGTGGGGAGGGTGTTTCACCTCGGCTCTGTATGACCATTTTGATTTTTTTTTATTCAGATGGTTAATGACAATATATATCCCAGCATAGCTGGGTCAGGCACACCTCTCAGATTCATCAGTTGGAATATACGTGGTATGGGTAATCCTGTTAAGAGATCTAAGGTTTTTGCGCACTTGAAACGTTTAAACTCTGATTTAGTATTTTTGTAGGAGACTCACCTTCGTGTTAAAGATCAGTGCAGGTTACATTGCCCCTGGGTAGGCCAAGTCTTCCACTCAAATTTTAATTCAAAAGCAAGGGGGGTCGCCATTTTAATTAACAAAAAAGTTCAGTTCTCATCCACTGATGTTATTGCTGATAGGAATGGCAGATCTTATAGTTGCTGGGACCCTGATGCAAAAGAAGGTTTTGTTGGTAAACGTATACGCCCCTAACTTCGATGATGTTGAATTCGCTAACAGATTTCTGAGTAACATCCCCTTCTTGAACACACACTTGCTGATCCTTGGTGGGGATCTAAATTGTGTTTTTGACCCAATCTTGGATCGGTCTAATCCTCGAAATCTGACTCGATCTGCTATGTCTAAAGCATTCTCTGATTTTATGGAACAGAATAGTCTTATTGATCCATGGAGATCCCGTAACCCCTCTATTAAAAAATTCTCTTTCTTTTCCCAGGTGCACCATTCATACTCTAGAATTGATTACTTTTTTATTGATAGTACACTTAATTCATGTGTTAATTCTTCTGACTATTTAGGTATTGTAATATCTGACCATTCACCTCTATTATTAGATATTCAACTCTTTAATTATAAACCTAGCCCACCACTTTGGAGATTTAACTCTCTTCTTTTAGCAGACAAAGAATTCTGTGAACTCATTTCAAACTCTATTGATGAGTTCTTGTCTTTTAATCACAATGACTCCTCTTCATATTCATTGCTGTGGGAAACACTTAAATGTTACCTGAGAGGTCAAATTATTTCTTACTCTGCTCTTTCTAATAGAAAGATTAATGGTAAGCTTAATGCACTTACATCTGTGATCAGTAACCTTGATCAGAAATATGCATTGAACCCTTCTCCAGAACTTCTTAAGCAGCGTCTCGATTTGCAAGCAGAATTTGATCTTATTTCAACTAAAGAGGCAGAGCGCTTGCTACTACGTAGCCGTGGCTCGTACTACGAACATGGTGATAAGGCAAGTCGTTTACTGGCACATCAGTTACGACGACAGGCCACTTCCCGTTTGATACCTACTATTAAAAACACTTATGACATTATTACTGCAGACCCCTTAGAAATTAATGCTACTTTTAAATCATTTTACTCTTTATTATATAAATCTGAATTTCCTACAGATAACACTAAAATTAATACATTTCTTCAGAATCTTTCGAACCCTGTCATTGATTCTATTACTGCCATGCAAATGGACTCTCCACTCTCTCTTGAAGAAGTATTAAATGCAATTAATGTCATGCAATCTAATAAAGCCCCAGGCCCCGATGGGTTTCCGATTGAATTTTTTAAAAAATTTATTGGCAAATTGGCACCATTACTTTTATCTGTATTCACTGAATCCCTGGAAAGTGGTTCTTTACCACCTACCATGACACAAGCCACTATTGCTCTCCTTCTCAAAAAGGACAAAGATTCAACCTCCTGTGGGTCTTACAGACCATTGTCTTTGCTTAATGCTGACGTCAAGGTATTGGCTAAAGTAATTGCATCCCGCTTAGAGAATGTGCTTCCTCATATTATATCCGAAGAGCAAAATGGTTTTATAAAGGGACGTCAATTGTTTTTTAATACCCGTACACTTTTCAATATAATTTATTCTAAACACTCTGCTGAACTTCCTGAGCTTGTGATTTCTTTGGACGCAGAGAAGGCATTTGATAGGGTAGAGTGGGAGTACATGTTTGCAGTTTTAAAAAAATTTGGATTTGGTGAAAATTTTATTTCTTGGATTCGCCTCCTCTATTCATCTCCTAAGGCCAGTGTTCATACTAATGATGTCTATTCTGATTATTTTAACCTTGAACGTGGAACTCGCCAAGGGTGTCCCTTATCACCTTTGCTCTTTGCTATTGCTATCGAGCCTCTGTCAATTACATTAAGATCTTCCCCTTTATTCAAAGGAATCATCCGTAACAGAACTGAATATAAACTATCATTGTATGCGGATGATTTGCTATTATATATATCTGATCCTTCACTCTCTATCCCTGCTGTTTTAGGTATTCTGGAGAACTTCAGCTCTTTTTCAGGTTATAAATTAAATTTGGAGAAAAGTGAGTGTTTTCCCATTAATACTGCAGCATGTCATATGCATCAGTCAGATTTGCCTTTTCGATTTAGTCCATCAGGGTTCAAATACCTCGGTGTCAACGTGACACGTTCTATGTCTAGCCTTTCTTCTGCGAATTTCACTCCCCTTATCTCTAAGATTACAACCAATATTCAAAGATGGGGTAACCTCCCCCTTTCTTTAATCGGCAAGATCAATGCTGTTAAAATGAATATTTTACCAAAATTTCTATTCTTATTCCAGTCAATTCCTCTTTTTCTGCCAAAACATTTTTTTGTCGCACTGGATAAGTTAATTTGTTCTTTTATTTGGGGTGGAAAACCTCCTAGGATTCGTAAAACTCTACTGCAGAGATGCAGGCTAAGTGGAGGACTAGCATTACCTAATTTTTTTAATTACTATTGGGCGGCTCACATTCATAAACTTTGCTACTGGTTAAAATCCCCTGGATCCTCTTGGTGTAAATTGGAACTATCATCCTGTAGGGGATCTTCTGTACCTGCTTTACTTTATACCTCTTTACCCACAACACCTTCTCTATATACCGATAATCAAGTGGTTCTAAATACGCTCAAAATCTGGTATCAATTTAGACGACACTTTAAATTTGTAAATGCTTCTTCCTTGGGTCACATCAAAGACAACCACTTATTTCCTCCATCGCTTTCAGATTCGACATTTTCACTGTGGTATGACAAGGGTATAACACAATTTAGGGATTTATATGTAGACGGTGTCTTCGACAGTTTTACCAATTTGTCATCTCGCTATGAACTCCCTGTTAGTCATCTGTTTCGCTATTTTCAAACTCGCAATTTTGTCGCTAAGTGTTTCCCTAATTTCCCCTCTTTACCTCCAGTGCATTGCTGGGAAACCATGCTTTCATTTGTCCCTCATAACAGAGGAATCATTTCTGAGCTGTATGACATTATTTTAGCTTTTAGCGATGATTCAATTGGCAAACTTAAGTGTACATGGGAAAGGGAACTGGGAATACAAATACAGGAGGAGTCATGGGAACAGGCCATAGAGAGGATACGTTCTACCACGACTTGTGCTCGTCTTGGACTTATTCAATTTAAGGTCTTACATAGGGTACATTTCTCTAAGCTTAGACTATCAGAAATATACCCGGACGTGGAAGACAAATGCGATAAATGTCATGGCTCACCTTGTCATCTTAGCCACATGTTTTTTTTTTTCACATGTTCATTGTTTATTATAGTACTCTGTGATCCATTGTAATTATTTTCTCCTACATCTTGATCAAAGTGTTTTTGGTTTGTTTTTGATTATGCATATTTTTATGCATTTGTATGTGTTTGTGTGCATGTGGATGTATATATGTGTTTTATATGCGTGTATGTGTCCATGTACATATTCATTTATGTTTAAAGAGGGAGGAAAAAGGAAAGAAGGGAGAAAAAAGGGGGAAAAAAGGATAAATTGTATCTGTGAATGGTAATATTGTATTGTTTTTGCTTTTCCCAATAAAAAGAAAGTAAAAAAAAAAAAAAGATACAGTATGTCCACCATCTGCAGATACTTACTTTTAAAATACTCTTATAACATACAACAATCCATTCCTCAAGTATTTACTAGAACATCCACAATTACATAAATGCCTAAAAGCAGGAAGATCTTGAAAGGCAAACCAAGGGTTGTCTATTTGCCTTCTATTGTTTGAGGTGTGAGGGGAAATGACTGTTAGCAGAACAGAGCATTCATCATAAAGGCAGTACTGGCAGACATGAGTGGGCAACGTTCTGACAATTCCTCAGTGAACGGACCATTTTCTTTATACCAAAAAGAAGGTCAACAAGTTCTTTATTTTATTATTAATATTATTATTGACCCACCCCCCTCAAAAAAGGCCATCTCAACAGTTCGAAAGTCTATAATTTGACTCCAACAAGAAAAGCCAAGCTGTATAAAAAATAATAATAATAATTGCAGCATATGTTATTTATGAAACCAGAAATGCTTTTTAGACTTAAATATAATATAGCTTACATAAAGGTACATTATTTGGTAAACAACTGGCAGGCAGCATTGATTGATGAGAATGGTCTTTTTAAATAATTTACTATATAAAAAATGTGATATAAAAGATTTTTCCTTTTCTTTATGTCTGTTTAGTGGTTTTCCACAAATGCATTATTGCTTCTCATACAGGTATTAAACAAACCCCTCAGTAGTCCAATTTTAGTTCACAAAACTAACTAAAACACAACAACAACAAATTATAAAGAATTCTAAATAAAATAAAGAGACAAATATTTTGGTCTCTTCAGAATTAGAGTGAGCTTTATTGCAAAATATGTTTACACATACAAGGAATTTATTTCTGTGACAAGCTCTGCATTGCAACAGAATGACAGCGACAGAACAAAAACAGATAATAAAATAAAAAAATACAAATAAGTAGGTAATGAATGACAATATACAAACTGACAATTGTATGTGCAGGTATATTACAATAGGCAGTATTGTATGTACAGGTATATTATGTGCAAAATTTGAAGTAGTAGACTAAGTATGTGTGTTAGATAAATAAGTATATGTGTGTATAAATAGTGTTATGTTCTCCACAGTTATTATCAAGTGTTCATTAGATGGATTAGATTGCCTGGGGAAAGAAACTGTTCCCTGTGTCTGGCCGTTCTGGTGCTCTAAGTTCTGTAGCATCGACCAGACAGCAACAGCTCAAAGAGAAAGTGTGCTGGATGTGAGGGGTCTAGAGTGAATTTGCCAGTAAGTACAGTTCTTGAATAGAAGGAAGGTTGTACCAATGATTTGCTCAGCAGTCCGGACTACCCTCTGTAGTCTTCTGAGGTCAGATTTAGAAGCTGAGCTGAACCAAACAGTTATAGAAGTGCAGAGGATGGATTCAATGATGGCAGAGTAGAACTGTTTCAGCAGCTCTTGTGCAGAGGCGGACAGAGTACACAGCTTCATTACTTGAGTAAAAGTACAGATACCCCTTGCTAAATTTTACTCAAGTACAAGTAAAAGTACTACAGTCAGATGTCTACTTAAGTTAAAGTACTGAAGTACTTGTTTTTAAAAGTACTTGAGTATCAAGAGTACAAGAGTACATTTTTTAATTATTGCATTACTACTGTCCCAGTGCTTACATTTACGTACAGAAACGTCCTACATGGAGTTATGAAAAATTTTAATGTTAATACCTTGCAGAATGTAAAAGGAATTGAAAGTAAAATCAAGTCATTTTCATCTTTTTACCATGTTGCTTTATTTAACATTTCTCACTTGCCCACAAGGCAATAGCACTATGGGACTTTTTTGCAACCACATTTGAACCTGACAGTGTTGAACACACCACATACTCAAGAACATCAAAGCATATCCTCAGCTTACATTAATGTGTAATATCAGAAAAGAAAATTCAGTTAACAATTGTGTGTACATGCGAGTTTCTGTTTTTCATCAATCAAATCAATAAACCTAAATCAGCAAAGAAGGCAATATAGCAATGTTCTGACACACCTCTGAAGCTGACCGTGTTATACACGCAGCATAGAGCATAGAAGAGAAATAATAATGATTAAAGGAAATCAGCTAATCAGCTGTGCTTAGGTCAGCGTACAAAGAAGTAGAAATAAATTCCAGCTCATTTGAGTGACAGTATCAAGCCCCTTCTTCTCACACTGACATACAGGTAAAGGCAGGGGAAATACTCCGTCCGAGATTTTATTTTTTCCGTCCACACGGAGATGCGTTTCTGTGAATACCAAATTTTTTATCGGATAGGCGTTTTGTCCACACGGATCTGGCGTTTTGGAAGAGTGAAACCAATGTTTTTTGAAACCAGGTCCCAGAGTGGATAAATTTGAAAACGCCGCCTTTGCGTTTTCGTCTGGACGGCGAATCCGTATATTTTCTGAAACGATGAAGTCATCAGCCCACGTCTCGCCCCTAGTCAGTCACAGATACGTCACGTAACAGCAACAAAAACATGAACAAACACTGAACGATTGTCTTTTTATTAACTAACATTAACACAGATTAATAAGTGTATTGTTCCAGGTTCGTTTGTGTACCAAGCGCAAGGTTTATGAGCATAGTCCATGTCTTCTTCTCTGTTTTAAGTGTAGCGCTGTGGCAGAATTACAGCGCAACATGCTGGTCTGGCATGTATACTACATATTTTTGTGGTTTCGTGTGGACGTGGATATTTCTTGAAACGAGGAAAAAAAGGATCGGATTGGGGTAAACTCCTTCTCCTTGTGGACGGGCCGAAGTAGTAACGGGTACTTACAGTTATGGATAGAAATGTAGCTGAGTAAAGAGTACAATATTTGCCTCTCAAATGTACTTGAGTAAAGTCATGAGTACGCCCCAAAAATTATACTCGAGTAAAGTACAGATCCCTCAAAATTGTATTTAAGTACTGTACTCAAGTAAATGTACTCAGTTACTGTCCGGCTCTGCTCTTGTGGTAGGTTGAATTTCCTCAGCTGGCGAAGGAAGTACAACCTCTGCTGGGCCTTTTTCAGAATGAAGTCAATGTGAATGTCCCACTTCAGGTCCTGAGAGATTGTGGTGCCCAGGTACCCGAATGACTCCACTGCAGACACAGTGCTCTTGATGTCGCTTGCAATATTTAATTCATAGAAATAATAAAAAAAACCTCTCTCTCTCTATATATATATATATATATATATATATATAGAGAGAGAGAGAGAGAGAGAGAGAGAATCACATACATAAATACATTCAGTGGGTATAAAAAATAATGCTGATGAAAAACTAGTGGGTATAAAAATGAATGCACATGAAAAACTCTGTCAGAGGGCAGTAGATTTTCTGGATTTTCAAGAATTTGACAGTATTTTGTCCCATTCATTTTTCCTTCTATCCTGACAAGTGCTGCAGTCCCTGCTGCAGAGAAACAGCCCATAACAGTATATCCCCTATCACCTATATCACGCTATTTGGATGGCGAGCTGTTTTAGGGAAGTTGTGGCTTAGTGCTTATAGAGTTTGCCTCCTACTCCTAAGGTTGTGGGTTTGAGTCTCGGGCCACGACTGAGGTGCCCTTGAGCAAGACACCAAACCCTCAACTGCTCCAAGGGCGCCGCAGCATAAATGGCTGCCCACTTTGGATGGGTTAAATGCAGAGCACAAATTCTGAGTATGGGTCACCATACTTGGCTGTATGCCACGTCACTTTTCCTTTTTTTTTTGGAATTCCACCAGACAACGTTGGAGTTGAGACAAAATCATTCAATTTTGGTCTCATCTGCCTCATATTCTTCAAGGTGCATTTTGGCAAAGCTGGGCTTTCTTGAGGAGTGGCTTTTTTCTTGCAATCCTCCCATACAAGCCACATTTGTGGAGAATTTGTGATATTGTCGTCACATGCTAAAAAATCATGTAATTGCTTCAGAGTTGCTGTAGGCCTCTTGGTAGCTTTTCAGAACAGTTTAACTCATGGCTCTTTCATCCAGTTTGGAGCGACGTCCTGATCCAGGGAAGGTCTGTGTTGTACTAAATACCTTCCACTTCTTAATAAAAGACTTCACTGTGCTTCTAGGCATTGATAAAGCATTTTGATAATTTTTTTTTGTATCCATCTCCTGACTTGTGACCATCCACAACTTTATCCCAGAGATCATTTGACAGTGTCTTGCCACCCATAGTTGATTTTTTTTTTTTGCTTCAGTTGCACTACCAATGACTGAAATGAATGCTTGTGTGTGTGTGTGTGTAGCCGGTGAGGTGGCAATTAGTAGAGGGCGTGGCCAGGTAGGTAGAGGGTTTTTAAGCGGGCACCTCTAGGGAGGCCTAGAGAGGATGTCCAATCTGTGGTGTGGAATTGTGCTGTTGGTAGCCTTCCTTTGTGTGTTGGTGCACAGACGTGGTCTGGTTGAGAAGGTAGGCCAAGCAAATATGTGGGATGCAGATGCTGTGATAAGAGTTTCTTTTAGAACCTTTGGGGACAGAGGAAAATGCCCTTCCAGAGGGTTTGCTGTTATCTCCCTCTTTGGTATATGCAGAAAGGGGGTTAGTGTATGCACCCATTGTTAATGTAGGTGGTATGGGTGGCACCACGTCGTATTATAGGTACAGTCCAAGTGGTGAACGTGGTTACTGCCCCAGGGCCTACATTACAAATATGTCCTGAAAATTTGTATAGTGCTCCGGGGTCTCATGTATCAACCTTGCGTAGGCACAAAAACTTTGCGTACGCCAGCTTTCACACTCACGGTCGGATGTACTAACAGTGAAATTAACGCATGAATGTGCGTTCCTCCAAGCCAATTTCATGTCTGGCGTACGTTCATTTCTCATTGTTTTTGTCCATTGGCGACTCTTACAGGCAATGAAGTGAAGTTGCAAACATTACACAACAAATTGTTCTACAAGTCTATCGCACCACCACCTGTGGGAAGCATTGCAATTAATTTGCAATTTATAAAACAATTGACATATATTGTCACACGAGCCTTGTGGGAATATTATATAAATTATGCAATTAAATAAGACCATATAAAAGCATAACGGTATTCAAATTTATACAACCCTTAGTCTATGGCAATGCCAGCTTTGGCCTTATTAGAGGACATTGCTAATGGCAGAATCCGACGAGAACGAGTTTTTAGGGACTACAATGATTTTCTGGCCCAGGATGATGACTGGCTAATCAGCCATTTCAGATTTCCAAGGGCTATCCTCTTAGAGGTCTGTGTTGAGTTGGGTCCGAATCTAGAGAGAGAGACAATGAGGAGCCACGCAATACCCGTTCCCTGGCAGGTGCTGACAACACTTGGTTTCCTGGCAACTGGTTCTTTCCAAAGGGAACTGGCAGACCGCTCAGGAATAAGGATTAAGGGAAGTCGTGGCCTAATGGTTAGAGAGTCGGACTCCCTATCGAAGGGTTGTGAGTTCGAGTCCCGGGCCGGCAGGAATTGTGGGTGGGGGGAGTGCATTTACAGTGCTCTCTCCACCTTCAATACCATGACTTAGGTGCCCTTGAGCAAGGCATCGAACCCCCAACTGCTCCCCGGGCGCCGCAGCATAAATGGCTGCCCATTGCTCTGGGTGTGTGTTCACAGTGTGTGTGTGTGTTCACTGCTCTGTGTGTGTGCACTTCGGATGGGTTAAATGCAGAGCATGAATTCTGAGTATGGGTCACCATACTTGGCTGAATGTCACGTCACTTTCACTTTTTTTTTTTCACTTTCACTTTCACTTTCATAAGCCAGTCATCTTTGAGCCGGGCAATGCCAGCGGTATGGGACGGGATCATCCGCATGTCTACCAGGTATATAAGGTTCCCATATAATGCAGTTGACCAGCCAAACATTAAACTGCAATTTGCAGCGATAGCTGGTTTTCCTAATGTTATCGGAGCGATCGACTGCACACACATTGCTATAAAGGCGCAATCTGAAGAAGAATTTGCATATGTGAATCGGAAACATTTCCATTCAATAAATGTGCAGATAATATGAGATGCACAAATGCGCCTAACAAATATTGTGGCAAGGTGGCCTGGGTCAACCCATGATTCATACATCCTTACAAACAGCATGGTTGGGATGAAGCTCCAAGCTGGCAGGGTGCGTGGCTTCTTGGTAAGTGAGGCATATAAAGTTATGATTCTATCTAATTTTATTTTTTATTTTATTTTTTTTGCATGTAATTATTGAATAACCCTTCAGGAGACTGCGGTTATCCACTAAAGATGTGGCTTTTAACCCCCATCACCAACCCACAAACTGACAAAGAGCGCAGATACAATGATGCCCATTCTCGCACTCATTCAGTTGTAGAGCGGGCGATTGGGCAGCTGAAATGTCGGTGGCGCTGCCTTGACAGGACTGGGGGGATGCTGTTATACTGCCCTGACAAGGTGTGCCAGATTGTGCTGGCCTGTGGTGTGCTGCACAATGTCGCGCACAGGCATGGCATACCACTTGGTGAGGTGGCAGCACCGCCAGATGACCCTGACCCAGGACCAATGTATGTGCAGCCCAACCAACAAGCCGTTCAGGCCCGCCAACATGTGATTGCAACAACATAAATAGTAATCAGAGACAAAGTTCATTTTTTTGGCCAATTCCTTCAATGAGTGGCTTATGTCTGTGAGTGCGTCAGTGATATTTTTCAGGTGACTGTTAATTTCTCCGATGGCCATAACGATTTGCTGTTGTGACTCCAAAACAGCATGCGTCAAGACGCGACCAGATAGACGGGCGTCAGCACTGGGGGGAGCACTGGAAACGCTGGGCACAGTGGGCGCTGGCTGCTCAGGATGGGCGGACTCCGAGTGCCCCTCCTGAGCAGTGGATGTTTCAGCTGTTGCACCATTTGAGTCAAAATAAACAGGCACATGTTAACTGTAATTTAAGTCTGTTCCATTTTTAAGGGGCACACACATTTGCAATAAATGAAATGGATCCGTAAAATCTCTGGTGTACTTTTGGTCCGCTACACTGCATGCATTTGACAATGAAATAGGTACGCTATATGTACCAAAGTAAAAACAAATGAGATATTGGTTACCTTCGTGGCAGTCTCCCACAGCAGCAGATACTACTCCAGAGAGTAAAGTGTCACCCATAATTGAGGCAACTCTCTGCTCAAATGCTGTAAGTTCATCGACCCCTTTACCACTGCCTGTTCTTCCCACACTTTGTCGGTGCGCAGCAGTTCTCCGTTTAACGTTCACCTTTATATCAGATCATTTCTTTTTAAGGTCATTTACAGTGCGACTTACAGATCCCACTGCATTGACGGCTTCAGCCAAACTCTCCCACTCATATTTTTTCCTTGTGTTATTAATTCCAGAGGACAAAGTTCCAAATAAAATATTTTTTCTAGTCTCTACCTCCGATAGTAGCACCTCCAATTCACTCCAATTCATTTTCTTACTGCTATCTTTTGCCAAAGTGGATTCATTACCATATTTAAATTGATTTAATTAGGGGAGGAGACTGGGTGGGGCGTTGTGCTCGTGCATGTGCGCTCAATTTGACGTTAATTGGGATGTACAAAGAGAATATGCGTGGAATCCTTCGTACGCAGAGATTCATACATCTGTTTTTTTTTTGTGCGTACGCACATTTACAGCTTTGTCCGTACGCAATGTTTTAGTATGATTTCAACGCAAGTCTTTGTACATGAGGCCCCAGGTGTCTGTTCATGTAGCTGAGCAGTTGTCCAGCAGTGACATTGACCTTCCATCCTGCAAGGGACTTACTGAACAGGAATCAGAGCTGGCAAAGCAACTATTAAATAAATATCAGGTCATGTTTTCCACGACTGAGGCGATATAGGTATATATATATATACAGCTCTGATTAAACATGAGATTCTGTTGGAAGATGATAAACCAGTGAGACAGCCATATAGATGAATTCCTCCCTCCCAGTATGAGTCCGTAAGGTCTCATATTCAACAGCTTTTGGAAAGTGAGGTGATAAGGGAGAGTAGTAGTCCTTACACGTCCCCGATTGTCCTGGTGCAGAAGCAGGATGGAACCATTAGGATGTGTGTTGACTATCGTCACTTAAATTCGAAAACTAGAAAGGACGCCTATCCACTGCCGAGAACTGAAGAGTCTTTGGATGCTCTGACTGGGGCAAGGTGGTTCACCACCTTAGATTTAGTAAGTGGGTATAATCAGGTTGAGGTAGCGGAGGCAGACAAGGCAAAGACAGTTTTGTACTCCATTTGGGTTGTTCGAATTTAAACGTATGCCCTTTGCCGTGGAAGTTGTTGCCTAATGGTTAGAGAGTTGGACTCGCAATTGAAAGGTTGTGAGCTCGAGTCTCGGGCCGGCAGGAATTGTAGGTGGGGGGAGTGCATGTACAGTTCTCTCTCCACCTTCAATAGCATGACTTAGGTGCCCTTGAGCAAGGCACTGAACCCCCAACTGCTTCCCGGGCGCCGCAGCATAAATGGCTGCCCACTGCTCTGGGTGTGTGTTCACAGTGTGTGTGTGTGTGTTCACTGCTCTGTATGTGTGCACTTCGGATGGGTTAAATGCAGAGCACGAATTCTGAGTATGGGTCACCATACTTGGCTGAATGTCACTTCACTTTTTGGGCTGTGTTATGCCCCAGGGACATTCCAAAGAATCATGGAATGGCTGTTTGGGGATAAGCGGTTCTCTTCTTTGCTTTTGTATCTGGATGATATAATTGTATTTTCCGCTTCCGTACAGGAGCATTTGTCACGGTTGGAGGAGGTCTTTAAGCGATTGCAGCAGGAAGGTCTAAAGACTAAATTGAGCAAATGCAGTTTTTTTTTCAAAAGCAGGTGAAGTATTTGGGGTACCTAGTTAGTGCTGGTCGGTAAAATGGTTCATACCCAAAACCGGTGTATATTTTCGTTACGATGTCAATTTTGAATATACCGCCATACCGGTGTATTTAATTACTCAGCATTCGGAACGAACGTTATGCTGCGCCGCGGCCGCGAGACACTGTTTCAGATGGACCCTTTACAATGTTGCACTTCTAAGCAGCGACTGCGAGGCGTGGTGAGGGTAAACTCAGTAGTGCTCTTGTGTTACGTTATAACGCCTGTTTCACACAGTCCGTCTGCAGTGTGTATTAACCATAGACAGTAAAAGATTAAAAGGTATTAACGGATTCCAGCAGCACGAGGTGTCAAGGAGCGGTGCTCTGCCGCAGTGCAGCGATTGTTAACGTAGTGAGTCTATTTTTGCTGTGCTGCAGGCGCTGAATTAAAGTGAAAGTGCATTGTTCGCGGGAAAAATGAACATGGATTGACATGGAAAGGCAGTCACATGGGTTTTTGGCTAGGTTTAAAAAAAGAAAAAGGGTACTTTTAGATAAACAAGGAAAACAATATATATGTTCACTTTTATGGAAGCAGAAAAACAAAGTTCATCAAGACCTGTGGGATTGCTTGTGAAAAAGATTTAAATGCAAAATGCACAAGACTATTTCTGTCTTTGGTGTTTTAATTTTAAATATTTTAACAAGAAAAGTAGGCTAATTATTGTGTTTACACGTTTTGCTGCTTGCTTGAGCAGCTTATTATACAAACCTAGAAGTAAAATGCATGAATAATGCGTTGTTTATATTTGAGTTTAAACTAATGTCTATATGAAAGATTGTTACTGTTCTATGATAAAAGACTTACGATGCTGAAAAAAAATATATATTTTGTTTTACATGATATGAAATCAAAACAATGAACAAATGTTTTGTTTGTGGACTAAACAGACACGGATCAGTAGTGGACTGTAAACACGTCCTGTGTGAAAGCACAATGAGTCCGTGCTGCGGACTGGTGCACGATCAATTTGCTCCAGCACCTTAGCCGCAAGCACGTCTTGGCATATCAACCAGCAGAAAATGCATTGTACATCTGATTATGCATGAAAAAAAAAAACCCGTTATAAACCGGTATAAAAAAAAAAAAAGAAACGGTATATAAATATTTGGTCAAACTGCCCAGTACTACACCTAGTGTCTGAGCAGGGGGGTTCTATGGACCCTGACAAAGTGGCAGCAGTAAAAATAATAATAATAATAATTCATTACATTTATATAGTGCTTTTCTAGGCACTCAAAGCGCTTTACATAGTCTGTGGGGAACCTCCTCATCCACCACCAGTGTGCAGCATCCACCTGGATGATGCGACGGCAGCCATAGTGCGCCAGAATGCCCACCACACACCAGCTTACTGGTGGAGAGGAGACAGAGTGATGAAGCCAATCAGCGGATATGGGGATTGTTAGAAAGCCATGATGGTCAGAGGCCAATGGGCGAATTTAGCCAGGATGCCGAGGTCACACCTCTACTCTTTTCGAAAGACATGCTGGGATTTTTATTGACCTAAGAGAGTCAGGACCTCGGTTTAACGTCTCAGCCGAAGGACGGTGCTTGTTGACAGTATAGTGTCAGCCCTGCTTAGCTTCAGTGGGAAACCGGTCTTGGGCTCCAGGGTGAAATGGCTGCCAACATTCAATAAAAAGATGGAGTCGTCCAGTACACTTGGCAGAGCTTCGTTCATTTTTAGGTTTTGCCAGCTATTATCACTGGTTTATTGATGGATTTGCTAAGCTGGCCAGGCCTCTTCATGAATTGGTAACCAGATTGAGTGGTTCTGCAAGAAAGCGTAAGACCCCAATGCTGCCGTTAGCTTCTGTGTGGGATGCAGAGTGTGAGAGCAGTTTCCAAACATTAAAGACAAAGCTGGTTACGGCACCTGTGCTCGCTTATGCAGACTTCCGTAAGCCATTTGTTCTGGAGATAGATGCAAGCCATCAAGATCCGTGTTTCCACTGGCGAGCTTAAACCGGGCATGCTAGTGCATGCCAGAGCCAGTCGCGTTTCCACTGTCACTTCCGGGGCTTGATCGTGCCTCGCCGGGGCTTCCTCTGGGCCAACGGCCAGGTTTTTTTAGCCCGACGAAAACCTTGGGCCAAAGCGGGCCAGCTGGGGCTAGAGGAGGTGTTCTGAACAAAGGTGGGGTTTCTCCGCGTCTAGAGAGCTCAGCGCTGCAGATCATTTCAGACCGACAACAGCTTTAACACCGGTATTAAAGACTTTTTAAAATAAGTTGAGCTCAAAACTCACTCTTAGTTAGCAGCAATTGTTTGAAATAACTTGATCCGATGTGGATTATAATCACTAAACAAGGCAGAAATATTTATAAGCGATGTAAAAGACTATGCACGCTAAAAATTTACATTACCATAGTAAACATGGTAAATATGACCGCTTGGATTAATCAGACGTCAGCTTCTTATTCTCTATCACAATTGTGTATTTATTAAGTAACATTTTATCTGTCGTCTCGTTTCGTGAGTTTAGCTCCACGTTGCATATCATCAAAATATAATAATGATTTTTGTTCGGGAGCTTTTATAAAAATAGAGAGCATCTGCGCTGCGGATCATTTCAGAAAGATAACATGGTTTAACACCAGCATTAAACACTTTTTTAAAATAAGTCAAGCTCAAAACTCACTTTCAGTCAGCAGCGAGTGTTTGAAATAACGCAATCCGATGTGGATTATAATCACGTAAACAAGGCAGAAATATTTATAAGCAATGTAAAAGACTGTGCACGCTAAACATGTTACCATAGTAAACATGGTAAATATGACCGCTTGGAGAAATCAGATGTCAGCTTCTTATTCTCTTTCACAATCGTGTATTTATTTAGTAACTTATATTATCTTCTACAAGCCTCGTCTCGAGAGTTTAGCTCACGTTGCCTATCATAAAAAAATATAATAATGTTTTTTTGTTCGGGAGCTTTTATAAAAATAGAGATATTATCATTCATTCTAAATGTGACGTATAGGCTACTGTGGCTACAAATAAACAGAAACAGACTCGACTAAATAAGCAGGCTATTTTCATAAGCGTTAAAAATAAATAAATAAAATAGAAATAAGTGTATTTATGTGTGATTAATTTTGAGTCCTGATAAATTAAATCAATATGATCAATGTATCACTTATTCTATTGTTAAAACATCGATGCTTTTGAATTTGAATATTTAACAAAGCATGCAAACAAACGGCAGCTTTTATCATGTTCGTTTTGTGATTGCGCATGTTCCAGTGACTTCTTAGTTTTCAAATAACTTCTCTTTGTTGGTAAAATGATGAGGTTGCATGACGTTGTTCTGAGAGGCGTGTAAAGGGCGTGTTTTAGTGACACGCAGCGGAGCTTCAGGCCCTGACTGTGGAAACCCTGCGCTATTCTGGCCTCGGTGCTACTGGCCCGAGGCTATGAGCCCGGCCCGGCCCGCTTTAAGCCCTGGCTCGCACTGGCCCGACAGTGGAAATGTGGCTAAGGTTTGGGGGCAGTTTTATCCCAGGAGCAGGGTGGTAAGTTTTGTCCCATTGCTTATGCCAGTAGATGTCTGCGAAGAACAGAGCGGAATATGGAGAACTATAGCTCCATGAAACTGGAGTGTCTTGCCCTAAAATGGGCTGTATGTGATAAGTTTAGAGAGTATTTGTTGGGGAATGACTTTATTTATACTGACAATAATCCTCTCTGTCACCTGCAGACCTCAAAGTTGGGTGCTCTGGAACAGCGATGGTTATCACAGTTGGCTTCTTTCAATTTTGTGATTAAGTACCGCCCAGGAGGGTGAACCGAAATGCTGATGCACTGTCTCGGCAGGCCATGAATAATGTGTTTCCAGGAACAGTACTTCCCCAAGTGTTACAGCAGCAGGTGAAGGGAAGATCTCCAGAGCAGGTAGTGGTGAGTGCCAGTGAAGTTTCTGCATTGCCTGGATGTTCACAGGTAGATCTTTCTCATTTGCAGAAGACCGACCCAGTCATTGGACCTATTGCCAAGGCCTTGGAGGCAGGTAGAGTGTTGCATTCTTCAGAGTTGACCGGTAGGGACCGAGCTGTAAAGGAGCTGGCTAGGCAGTGGGACCGTTTGTGTGAGAAGGATGGGTGCCTCTATCGCTTAGCGTACACACCTGATGGTCATCGAGAAATATATCAGTTATTGTTACCTCAAAAACTTCAAAGAGAGGTGTTTTGTAGTTTGCATGACGGTCATGGGCATCAAGGAAAGAACCGAACGGTAGAATTAGTGAAGCGTCGTTGTTATTGGCCAGGGATGGTGAGAGATGTGGAACAGTGGTGTCGGGAGTGTCAGCAGTGTATTCTCGCTAAAGTGGTTCAACCAAAGGTGAAGTCTTTTATGGGAACACTGCAAGCATCCCTGCCTCATGAAATTTTGGCTGTTGATTTTACAGTGTTGGAGCCTGCTAGTGACGGGAGGGAGAATGTGTTGGTGCTCACTGATGTTTTTTCAAAGTTCACTCAGGCCATCCCTTCTCGGGATCAGCGAGCAAGCACTGTAGCTGAGGTGTTGGTCCGGCATTGGTTCCATTTGTTTGGGGTTCCATGTCGTCAGCATTCAGACCAAGGGCGAAATTTTGAAAGTAACCTTATTAACCAGTTATGTAAGGGGTATAGTGTACAAAAGAGTTGCACTACCCCGTACCGTCCACAGGGTAATGGGCAGTGCGAACGTTTTAATCGTACTCTCATGATTTATTTCGGACTTTGGCTCCATAGAAAAAGAGGCGGTGGCCACAACATCTACCACAGCTTGTTTATGCTTACAACACCACAGTGCATTACTCCACGGGGATGAGCCCGTATTTTTTAATGTTTGGATGAGAACCCAATTTACCAGTTGATTTCTTGTTAAATCATTTAGAAGAGACTATAGAGACACCTGATCAGTGGATTGTGGAACATCAAGGTAGGCTTCAGGCAGCATATGGGGAGGTACAGGAGAGATTGAGAGAAAAGGTTGCCCGTTGTAATCCACATGATGAGGGTAGAGTAAATGATAAGCATTTGGAGAGGGCTAGTTGGTCTATTTCAAAAGCCATCATTGTGGATGACATAAAATTCAGGATGTATATGATTCATGTCTGTATAAGGTGGTGCGTGAACCAGGAGAGCAGGGCGTGGTGTATTCTGCTGCTCCTGTGTTTCAGGTAGGGCCTGTGAAGCAGGTCCACCGGATGGAAATGAGTAAGGGGGTCTACCACAGATTCAGATAGTGAGTCGGCATCGTGTATTATTGCAAGATGATTGTTATATGTCACCACCTAGGACAGGTGAGTATATTACTTTGGAGAGTTCTCCTGTATCAGAGGCTCAACCCTTAGAGCTGAGGTGTTCTAGGAGTACAGCGGGTGAGCATTCAAACCCTTTTATGCCACATTTACACATAGCCGGGTATTTAGAGAAACGAATATTCCCCCCCCTCTGTTTTCAAAAATAACATCGTGCACACAACATCGTTTTCAAAAAAGTTGTCGTTTACATCAACCCGCATAAATACGCCGTCGAGCGCCATTATAACTATGCCAAACCTATGGGCAGCAGTGTAGGGAGAAGGATAAAGCCATGCAAGCCAATCAGAATCCTCAAAATCGAGCAACTTCCTGATCCTTTCAAAACAACATAGCAGTTGTGTTTGCAAATGCAAACAGACCAAAAGCGTTTGCACAAACGTAAAATGAGTACCACCTTAACAGCATCCATGATCAAACAGTAACGTTACCCAAACAAACTCTAAACATAGGGCGCTCGCATGACGTTAAGCATTTTCTGGTGCATAATGTGACGTTTGAGAACCTAAAACCCTGTTTCTCCCAGTTGACACGGCAACACATAACCGGCGTTTTCAGAAATCTCCACTTTGGCCGGAGTTTTTAGAAATAATCGTTTTCAGAGATAAAAACTGCGTTTTCGTGTAAATGACAGGCCAAAACGCAGGGACATATCTGCGTTTTCCCATCGTGTAAACGGGGCCTCAGATTGCCTCAGACTGCTGTTGCACCAGTAGTTGGGGAGGAGTTGTAGTCCCAGAGACAGATTTGATATGTTCTTTCTTATGGTGATGAGAACACTACTTTGTGTGTTCATAGGCGGGTCGCCGATTAATTCCTGGGGAGAAGAATAAAGCCGGTGAGGTGGCAATTAGTAGAGGGCGTGGCCAGGTAGGCAAAGGGTTTTTAAGCTGGCACCTATAGGGAGGCCAAGAGAGGAGGTCCAATCTGTGGTGTGGAATTGTGATGTTGGTAGCCTTCCCTTGTGTGTTGGTGCACAGACTTGGTCTGGTTGAGAAGGTGGGCCAAGCAAATATTGTTTGTTATTTTTGTACAAAACTCATTTCATATTCATGAAGACTTTTATTTAATTAGTGAATTGTTTTAATGCAGACGCCAAACAGTGTGCATTTATAGGCCGCTGGTCACGCCCGTTTCCATCTTGGAAGTTAGGATAAGTGGTTGTGTTGCAGGTAATTTGAGTTTTTTTTATAGTGCTTGTAAGTGTCTTGGTTTTATTTTGTAGTTATTTTTGTGTATTGCTAATTTGTATTGCTAATTCTGTTTTTGTTTTTGTATTGGGTTTAGTTGATCGCTGTTCTTCTTGAGTTTGTTTTTGTTTTGATTTCCCCATCTAGACAATTCCGATAGGTGCGCGCTGTATGCCTCCAGTGCTATGAGTGTATAGATGTTGTGAATTGTACTGGCTAGTAGGGTTTTTTTAATTTTTTTCTTGTTCGAATATCACTTCCCAACCTCATGTTGCCAGCCAACTATTGTACTCATTGTACTACATTGATGCTTTAAGTCACACAAACTATTTATTTGCATGAGACTTAAGTTTGCAGTGGAGTTGATTTCTTGGTGTTGGTCTGAGTACGTTTTGTTTTTATTTAATATGATTTTGGGGTTTGTGTCATTTACTTTGTGCTTTATTTTGAATTGTGGTGTGTGCTGGGATTGTGTAGGGATCCATAAGAGGTTGGCTGGTTATTTACATCCTTCAGGGGGGAATGAGATTTGTTCTACAACGTCGTTTCTTTTTTTGATTTGATATATGTATTGTTATCGATTTATTTGTCAATAAATTTGTTTAATTTTGTGGGTACATTGTAGTTCATTTTCTTTTGGTCTCCCCTTGCTTAAAGGAACCGGCCCAATATATATATATATATATATTTTTTTTTACTGGTATTTCTGTGAAATAAATGGGTACTGCAAGGGACCAAAATATTGAGACTTGGTCTCCTTTCCATTGGGACAGTAAGCAAATACCCAGAACAATCCAGCAACTACGGAGCCCCGCACATGGCATACAGGCAACCATACAGGAAAAAAGGATCATGCACACGAATCATGCACACGATTTACTATTTTGTTCCCTTGATTTATAAATTGTCCCCACCATTTACTAATTTGTTCCCTCAATTTGCTAAAATTGTGTACACTATTTCTAAATCGTGAGAACTAATTAGTAAATTGTGCTGACGATTTAGCAAATAGAGGGAACTAAATAGTAATCGTGTGCACGTTTTAGTATATCAAGGGAACATGACTTGCATGACGTGTGGGACTACCGTAAGAGACCACCTTACAATGGAAAAAAAAAAGTCAGAACACCTTAGCAACCACATTGTCTTAAAAGCCATCCAACATCTTAAAGGGTTAGTTCACCCAGATAGCAAATTTATGTAATTAATAACTTACCCTGATGTTGTTTCAAACCCGTAAAACCTGTTTCGGTGTTCATCTTCAGTTCTCTCTTCACAGCAGTTCAGTCAGTGTACTGTTTGAGTACATGAATTACTCCGGGATATTGGTTTGTTTGAACTCTGAGGGAGTGTCAGCCATGTTAAAGTTAACAGCTTAAGTCATTTGTGGATTAATGCGTATTAGAGATGCGTTTAAAACGATTCAGTTAAATTTGGTGAACTGAATGATTAGTTCGCGAACCGGATATCCAGACTGCTTTGATTTGAACTCTCTCTCACAACAGACACTGAAGAGAAGACATTGCTGAATAAAGTCGTAGTTTTTGCTATTTTTGGACCAAAATGTATTTTCGATGCTTCAAAAAATTCTAACTGACCCTCTGATGTCACATGGACTACTTTGATTATGTTTTTCTTACCTTTCTGGAAATGGACAGTATACCGTACACACAGCTTCAATAGAGGGACTGAGAGCTCTCGGACTAAATCTAAAATATCTTAAACTGTGTTCCAAAGATAAACGGAGGTCTTACGGGTTTGAAACAATATGAGGGTAAGTTATTAATTACATAAATTTGCTATCTGGGTGATCTAACCCTTTAAGACAAGAACTACACTCATTATCTTCAGACAAATGTAAACTCTAGTTTGACATTCTTCTCCACTCATGTCACTAGCTACTTTTATATGCAAAGAGTTCTCAAGGTGGAATTTCAGTTTGTTACATCTCCTCCCTCTCCGGGGAGTTTTTCCACAAAGTAAATGTCCAACGGAAGACGATAATTGCAATGGTAAAAACTATTTCCTGGTAGCTTATTTTAATACCACGCAACCACTGTGCTTTGGGAAGGCTGAAGAGATTGCATGATATCCATGATGAAAATGAGCATAACTCGCATGAAAATAAGTGCATTTATAAGATACTTGGAAGGCAGCGCTATAGAGATGTCAGTGATGATATGCTTTTTAAAACTCGAGGAACAAGATGATTGCGGTGATTCATAGGTTGAAGCGGATGACTTATTGTTTTCTGAGAAACAGCACAGCACACCTGTGCCGCACAGGCCATGTGTTCGATTAATCATAGTGGTCCACTGCCAGGTCTCACCACACACACAGCCATGAAAGTGATGATAAAAGAAATAGAGATGAGAGATATCATTTTTACCATTTCCACTGAGCTTTCCACAACTGAGGTTTCCGTTTAGAATTGCATGTTTTTCCGTGGACACCTACTGCCTCCACCCACTCCATACATATTTATGGACCCAATGTTTTGGTGTGTCAAATATTTCCAACTGTGCCCAGTCAGCAGATGGATCTCTTTTTGCTTCATTTCCTCAATGCGGTGTACTGGTTCCTGTTTTACAGCACAGAAGAAAGATGGAATTCTGAGTTCTTCTAGGCAATTATTACCTTTTGTGTGTGCATGGCTGAGCCCGAAACCTGAAAAATGCTGTCTTCTTGGGCAGTATTCAGAAGCAGGAAGGTATAAAGCATGTGTAACATGCATTTATGTAGCATGTCCATTAAGATGCATCTTCAGTATATATCCTGTTTATCACAATCTTATGGGTCCAAATCAGGGGCTGGTTGATTAACCCTCTGGAGTCTAAGGGTATTTTTGGGGCCTGGAGAAGTTTTGTCATGCCCTGACATTTGTGCTTTTTTCAGTTTCTTATAAATATCTAAATGGGTAAAGTCTAATCTCACTGTAATCAGCACAAACTGGGCTGTAATAATATGTGAAATTATTGTACGTACATGATTGTGTTTTTGAGAAAAAAAAAGTTATGCGTGGTTAGTGAAAAACTAAAAATGTTAAAACACTTGTATAAGGCAAAAAACACATAAAGAACAATGGTTCCCGGGATTTTTGAGAACTGGAGCTTGTAGCCTAGAATTTTTCTCTCTAAATGATGTGAAAATCATCTCGCTTACTCACTTACAGAAAACAATATATTTATTTAAATTTTCTAAGACACTTTTTGTTGGTAAAAGTCATATGCGAGTAGGCGTCAACTATCATGAATATCATTGTGATTTACACCTGATTTATCCATGTTAATCGACTCCAGAGGGTTAAATAAAAGTGTTGTTTGAAGGAATGTATCAAAATAATCTATAAATATCATCTTTTTTTTCATCCAATAATTAACTTCTTACCAAGAAGCACAATTATGTGTTTTAATGTCTTTCATGTCACTGCAGAATGTTATTGATTATTATTATTATTATTTAACATAATAATACATGAACCAGAGTTCTACTGAAAAGTGTTACATTAAGATTTATCAAATTCTGCTTTAAATACATCACTTTCTCACCAATGAGAAACTCCCACCACTGCCAAACCTTTTCTGCAGTGAATGGGTGCCGTCAGAACGAGAATCCAAACAGATGATAAAGGCATCACAATAATCCACAAGTAATCCACACCATTCCAGTCTTTAATCAGCATCTTGTGAAGTAAAAGCTGCATATTTGTAATAAGAAGAAAGAAAAAGTTAATCTCTTCTTGTCCTCCCACATAAAAATCCATAAAAACACATTTGTGTCAATCTTTTTTAGACTGTTTTCTCTTGTAAATGGTGCTTAATCTATGCATATTTCTCTGCTGAACAATAAATCAATATTATGGATATAAGACTATATTTTTGGATTTGTTTCTTACAAACGTGCAGCTTTTTATAAGACATTAACTGAACGAAACTGGAGTTTATTTTTATTTTTTGCTGTTTAGACTCTCATTCTGACAGCACCCATTTACTGCAGATGATCCACTGGTGAGCAAGTGATGTAGAGCGAAATTTATTTCAAATAGTCCTCTAAATCTTGGACAAAATATTTTCAGAACTTAAGAATTTCTCAAGAATTTCTCTTAGGAACATTCTTATTAACTTATTAGAATCTATCTAAAGATTTTCAAGCCAGAAAAGCAGCTGCCCTGTTTCATACACAGACAGTTTTTTACCCATTGAACATGTACTGACAACAATGCACCTACTGCAGATGGGTCACATAAGTATAATGATGTGATCACGAGCCTGCTTTATATGAATTATTTGTCCATGCAAACTTACTTCTCTGTTCTTCTGTTCCTCACCGCCATTATTTATTATACCACAGATCTGTGGCATGTTGGGCTTATGCCCCTTTTGTGATGCTAATGCTTGATGACGGATCTCTGTGGAGGTGACTTGCTGTTGCCCAGTTACATGTCCGGATCTGGCCTTTAGGTAGAGCAGTGCCTTATTACAGATTCTTGAGCTCGTTAGCTCTCATTCTCCGTCCTCCAGTTTTTAACAATGTATCTACAGGTGAGACGTCACATCATTTTTAAAATGTCTGCTGTTTGTCGTCCTGTTCTGATGTGTCTGCCCCGTGTCTGTGCACATTGTTTTCAAGCTTTCACCTATAATGCAGCTCACAATAATCTGTAGTGTAACAAGATAAAGTGAAACAAGAAATAATTCCCAACATGCCAGATAATAATATATTATTGTTTCTATATTTATTTATTTACTGGCAAAATTGTTATTTAAATGAATATGAATGTGAATATTTATGAAAATTTAAATGAATATGAAATATTTAAGATAATGCACTTGGTAACTAATCAAAATTTAGACACCACTTGCTGTATTTGAATATTCAATGTCAGTGAACCTGAACTGAAAGGCAAAACAAAAGAGGCATCCAATTTTATTATCATTTTTCTAGGTTTGGCTCAAAGTAGAAAAAAGCCATTATGTCCAGACTACTAATGCTTGAGTAGAAGTGCTGTCTGTTTGATGCTCGGTGCTGTACTCTATTCCATTGGGTTGAGCAAATAAAAAAGTCTCTCTCGTGTCAGCGAGCTTTGAAAACCCAATTACTCCCAAGGAACAATTATTTTCTGTTTGTGCCGGCGTGTCAGGCTGCTTGAGTCTTCCGCTTCTGTTCATTTAAGTCAAGGTAAAAAGAGGAAAATGTTGACAGTGAGATGGAAAATAATTTATGGGATGATTCCCATCGCTGTGTTATTCTATTTGTGTCTGGTTAGATTAATAAGAATAAATCAATATTTAGTTTGCTTTTTAACTCATAAACTCAAAGGTTCATTAATATTTAATATAATCTTTTATCCAAAAGGAAATATAGGCAGTGGTTCAATGATTGTACTGCATGAGAAAATAAAAAAATATATATAATTGCTTTTTATTTATTGAAACACTCTGAAGGCAGATTTTTTTTCTTCTTCTGTATGTCAAGTCTTTCTTTTTTGCTGATTGGCACATCATCTATAAACTTACATTTGTTTTTACAGATAATATGATTAAATTGTACCTGCTGAATGACAAACAGCCACCAATAAACAATAACACGACAATGCTGGGAACCCAGACACCTCCTCAGACAGCAAAAACTCTAAGACATAATCTCAACTAATGTTGTTGTTGTTTTTTTTTAGGATGCTGAAAATTATTTTCTGAGATTTGAAAAGTTTTCTTTTTAAGCTCAGTTCCTTGTTAATTAATTAAACCAGTCAGCACTGCAAATCCTTCAGTGTTTTGTGTCTGTCTGAGCATTCAACGTGGACATTTTTGCTGTTGCTATTAAGATATTGTACACACTCTTCAAAATTAGACCGAATAGATTTTTATGTGAAACTAAGGAAAGAATGTTAACGTGTTTATTTAAGCCTCTAATTTAATCTTAAGAAGCCCCTGTGGGTTCATTATAAACCTCTAGGTGTTTGCAAACATTAAAGGGAAAAGGAGTGAGGGAAAGGGAGGGAAATTATGAAAAGGTGAGTGGTGGATAAGGTAAAGTAGTTTGACTGTCAGTGACATTGCAGGGGGTAGGTGAGTGAATGTGCTCAAAGGCATAAGAAAAGGTACCGGGTCATGGCACCACTTCTTTCTGAAACCACAAGTCAGCTGCCACATATGTACAAGTTGCAGGAAATATTCACTTTTAAAGAAACGGAGGTTTAAAAGACATTAAAGTTGCAATGTAACAAATAGTAACAGATCTCTTCTTCTGTATTGAGATACATTCAAGTGAAGGCTTAACAGAAAAGAAAAAACATGGTTGGACTTAGATCTGTCTATCGGTTGTTAATCAGTGGAGGCAGATGCAAATTGAGGTTGAATTTATGAAAAAGGCAGGGATTAAGTAGACCGAATGATTCATAATTAATAACATTTCTGTGTCTGCACATACCATGTCGGTACAAATTATTAAATACATTTTATGTATTATCAACTTTATGTACATTATATAACAGGGGCCTTTTTGGCCTTTCATCAGTACTGGGTTACAGACACTTGACTAAAAACAAGGTGCCCATATTTTGATACCCTTTTTAGTACAGTTGAAAAAAAATGGATAAATTGTCTTCAACTCTGACAAATACAATCTGTACATACAATGAATAAATTTTCGAGGTTTGTGTTCTGCAATGGATTATAGAAAAATGATCCACCTAATTATGTGTTCTTTTTATTTTCCTTGTTACACTTTAGATAAAAGCATCTGCTAAATGAATTGATATAAACGTAAATGCAAAATATCCCGTTACTATTTTAGAGTGAGAAACTGCTGTGTACAGTAGATAATCTGAATGATTCAATCTGAACCGTGAACAATTTCAGAGCTTTTAGTAAACCTGTTTGTTAAAAACTGTTAAAAAACAAGTATGTGTTTGTGAAATCTGGAATAGCTACAGTAGTTTCCTTTTGAGAAAAAAAGACTAATTTTGATCAATGGGAACACGTCCAGTGTTATCTGTAACTGAAGGATGTGTGCAAATACGCCAATTCAATTGGCTGATGGCAGTCACATGATGAACAAGCAATGCCATAAAAGGGCACCTGTACATCATGGAGTCCCAAGCTTCTTTGTCTCCAGTGAGCTACTTTGTTTGATGTACATGTATCGTTTGTCATTAGATTCCATTGGTTAGGAGTTTGTTAAGGCAAGCAGTTGTCAACAGGTGAGGCTGTAGCTGCAGCCTCCCTAATTAGCTTTTGGTCTCATAACCAGGCAAGCTCAGACTGCAAGACTATTGGATGAACTTTGCTTTACAGATTTCCAAGGACTTTGACAAAACACCCAGACTGGGGCCAAATCAGTGCTCGTTGTGGTCACCGATGCTCTTTCAGTATGATTAGGTCAGCAATGTGATCTGAGCCTTTCTCGAGAAGTCAGAGGTGCTGCAATATATTCAAACTGTTTGATATTATACTTTTCCTTCATAGTAATATGGAGTAGCAAAGCAATATGGTAAAGTTATTTCCTAGTTAATCGTTTGGTGCATGTATGCAGTAGGCCTAGTCTGTGTTTAAAAACTGAGGTGCCGTAGTTGCGGTTTATTAACGGTTAATGTTTTATAACGCTAATAAAAAAAAAGAAAATACAGAAAGTTTTTCCATGTGTGGTGCTTTGGTTTAGCATTGGTTACTTCATATTATTTAAATGCAATCATGTTTAAAATCTGTTATTCTGGATGTTAACTTGAACAAATATTTAGTCTGAGTACCTATATGTGTACATTTTTCACAAGCTCTGAGATAAAGTCTGCGGGAGTGGACACAAACATTGCGGGTGGGAATGGAAGACATTGGTTGCTGGAGCAGGCAGGCCTGGTCTTACATTCAGTATGGACATGCTGCTTTGACAAGATGATGACAGATGACAAGAAACCTTGTTTTTTTTTTTTTTGTGAGCACCCCAGCAGTTTAGGTAGTCTTCAAGCCCTGTAGTGTGAACTTGCCCTTACAGGCATCTGAGCTGTGGAACGTTCTGCACCTTTTGGTGGTAAAGCTCTTGTTGCCTTGTATGCTGGTGAAGTGTGGTGTACTGCCACTATTCATTTAAGTGGCGAAGTCGTGGCCTAATGGTTTGGCTCCTAACCCTAGGGTTGTGGGTTCAAGTCGTGGGCCAGCAAAACCATAACTTAGGTGCCCTTGAGTAAGGCACCGAATCCCCAACTGCTCCCCGTGCGCTGCAGCATAAATGGCTGCCCACTGCTCTGGGTGTGTGTGCACTGCTGTGTGTGTGTGTGTGTGTGTGTGTGTGTGTGTGTGTGTGTGTGTGTGTGTGTGTGCACTTTGGATGGGTAAAATGCAGAGCACGAATTCTGAGTATGGGTCACCATACTTGGCTGTATATCATGTCACTTTCACAATGTCTTGTTTCCTCTAAAGGGATATTTTAAGGTTTTGTGTGTAACCCGGTTCCCTGAGATAGGAACAAGACTCATTGCCATATAACTGGTATGCCTGGGCATCATCTGTCAGACAATGAGTTTCCATGATGTACAGTAGATAACAATTATCTAAATTCACATGTCCTTCAGACACCAGTAAAAATGTGATTGCTAAATATTATCTGAGAAAATGTTTCTCATATCTGTATGCATCAGTTCCATTGACACATAAGGCTTTCTCAGTAATATTTTACTGAGCCAGACTAAAAAAAGTTCTATCTGTGCCCCTAGTGCAATATATGGTTCTATTTAAATCACAAAAGTTGAGTGAATTCAACTCCTCGGACCAAAGCACTACCATAAACTCACTCTTAGCTTTCACAGGGGCCCTTTGCATCCACACAAATGTTGACAGAAAGGAAGAGAGGACATAGAGTTATGAAATCATTCTGCAATAAGTGTGGAGGGGGAGAGGAACTGATGCATTACAGACAAGAGGATTACAGGCCGAGCTATTCATGAACTATTCATTTGAGATTTCAAAGCTCCTTCAATCCTCTTGGGGAGCCGCCATATCGATGGTGCTAATCTCCAGGGCGAAGTCAAAGGGTAAATTTCAAAGTCTGGGTGCATCTGTCCTGTTATCATCTCCAGTCCACAGATGGTCAAGATTTCCTAAGCAAGTGCAATTCGGGAGGTTAAAAGAGCTGCAGGAGAAAATTTAGTTATTTTAATGAAGAAGTGAGTATTATATGTAGACCAGGAGTACTGTGAACTATTTCACACCTCCGTTCTTTTTAAAGCTGAAGTGTGTAAATTTTCCCATTTTAAAGAACTTTCTATTCCAGCTTAATATGCAGCGACGTATATAAACAAGCTATTTGTATGCAGATTTCCCCAAAAAAGTCTACCACTGTGATTGTGTGCTATCAAAATATTACTCTGTTTGTTTATACATTCTGACCAGCCTGGCACAGCAACAGCTTTACCTATGGCATGAGTATGGGGGAGGGGCCATGTTCATCTGGCTGGTAAAAAGGCTTTTTGTCCTTACACCCCTCATTGAATGAAGTGTGTAATGCCAATTATATCCATTGGGTGGCAATGCTGCAAAAATATATTGATGCCGATATGCCGAAAAAAAAAAAAAAGGAAGTGTATTGACGTGATGCCTCCCTTCAAACACTAGCTACAAGATGAGATTAGTTTTTTTATTTTATTTTTTATTTATTTTTTATCAGATTTCTTGTTCTTGACCTCCTAACGGTATAGTTTGTTGAATGTCACAAACGTGATGATAAAATGTAACTCTGTGCTATCTCAGGAAAAGTGGTTCAGTTGCCCAGTTAGGGTAAACTGAACCGAACACTATCTAGCTCAGCAACGCAATTATAAATCAGCATAGTACTGCACAAGATCATAGATGAGAAGTTATTTGAACAACAAAAAATAATGCTTTGTTAAATATCACCATGTAGTATCGATAATTTGTTCTGTTAGTTGTCTAGTTTGACTATTAGTCTTTTACCATCCATTTAATACAGATTGCCACTAGATCTATTATTTATTATGTTTATTATTTGTAATCTAACTAATCATTTATAGTGCTTATTGATTTTATTATCATTAATAATGTTGTTTTTAATTAATTTATTTACTTTACAATTTATTGGATTCATATTATATTACATCGAATACTGCACTTTTTACAATGGGTTTATTGTATGCTATGAAAAAAAGTTTCCATTTGCCAAGTATGGTAACCCATATTTGGAACTGGTGCTCTGCATTTAACTCATCCAAGCACACACACAGCAGTGACTAGGGAACAAGAACAAACACACACATGGAGCAGTGGGCAGCCATTTTGCTCCAGCCCCCAGGGAGCAATTGAGGGGGTCAGTGCCTTGCTCAAGGGCACTTCACCCATGGGTGTTGAGGGTGGAAGAGAACACTGTTCATTCACTCCCCCCACCTACAACTCCTGCCGGCACTGAGACTTGAACCTGCGATCTTCGGGTTACAAGTCCTACTCTTTAACCATTAGGCCACAGCTACCCCCTTATAATAAAATGCATATTGTTAGCATAATCTAGTGTCTGTAATGTTTTTATACAATAAGTAAATAAATAAACAAACAAACAAACAAACTTCAGTTGCAGAAATTAAAAATTCCATTAATGCTTAATACTTATTAGTTCTACCTGAGAATTAACCTAAATTGGCAAGTCAACTGGCTGGTTGACTTGTGTATCTGCTTAGTGAATGGGTCATCTAATTTATATATATATATATATATATATATATATATATAATACATAGAAAAAAAAATGAGTTGCTCGATGTGGTGTCAGGATTTTTTTTTTTTTTATCTATAAATCATTTTTTGCAAATGTATTTCTTAGTGTGACTGTTAAAGGGTTAAAGGGTTAGTCAACCCAAAAATCAAAATTATGTCATTAATAACTTACCAGTGAGACCTCCGTTTATCTTTGGAACAAAGTTTATGATATTTTAGATTTAGTCCGAGAGCTCTCAGTCCCTCCATTGAAACTGTGTACGGTCTACTGTCAATGTCCAGAAAGGTAAGAAAAACATCTTCAAAGTAGTCCATGTGACATCAGAGGGTCAGTTAGAATTTTTGAAGCATCAAAAATACATTTTGGTCCAAAAATAGCAAAAACTACGACTTTATTCAGCATTATCTTCTCTTCCGTGTCTGTTGTGAGAGAGTTCAAAACAAAGCAGTCTGGATATCCGGTTCGTGAACGAATCACTCGATGTAACCGGATGTTTTTGAACCAGTTCACCAAATCAAACTTAATCGTTTGAAACGGTTCTCGTCTCCAATAAGAATTAATCCACAAATGACTTAAGCTGTTAACTCTTTTTAACCTGGCTGACACTCCCTCTGAGTTCAAACAAACCAATATCCTGGAGTAATTCATTTACTCAAACAGTACACTGACTGAACTGCTGTGAAGAGAGAACTGAAGATGAACACCGAGCGGAGCCAGATAACCAACGAAAGATTGACTCTTTCAATTTAGGGTGTTTTAAACAAGTGAATCTTTTTAAAAGTTACATGCAGTGGCCTTGCTGGAGCAGTTCCTCAGCATCAACCGGCTGAGTGAACAGCAATATGAAAGTGGCTTCACAAGACTAATGGTGAGCAAATTTACAACAGAGAGAGATTTAAATTTTGCGCTGTTATTTCCAACATGGGCTTATTCATGGCTGTATTATTTAACTCATGCAAATTTATGTCTTTATTGGGAGAGGATATTGACAGATTATCTACGTGACTCTGACTTCACGAAACTAACGATGAGCATAGACAACAGAGAGAGAATTAAATTCTGCACTTTTATTTCCAACATGCGCTCATTCTTGGCTGCATATTATTTAATTCAGGCAAAGTTTGTCTTTAAAGTTTGACTTGATGGAATATATAACATGACTCCGTGAGTTGGTCTCTATTTCTTAGAGCCAAGCTGCATAAACTACATATCAGGCATTTATGTAATGTTAAATAAAGTTTACTAACTACAGCAAATCAAGTATCTGCACGCCATAGTTGTTGTCTTGTCTCCTCTCAGACACGCTGCAATGGCCACCCTGTGCACAATTCTCAAAACACCCATTTATCTGTGAATCTTATATTACAAAACCGATTATGGTAAAATTTGTAAATATCCGGGAAAATATCTGTGTGTATATATATATATATATATATATATATATATATATATATATATATCAGTCGATCTCTAGTAAGGACAATGGTAAAATAGTCCATCCGTTAAAAAGTACATCTGATTAAATAACAACTCTATTCAACAATCTCCTCCAAGTCACCGTCCTCCACCATTATCGGGAGTACCTCGGCACTGCATGTTTTTTCTTCTGCTTCACACTGTGACAGGGTTATTATAATCATAATAGATTCATAGCAATAAAGGGCACTTCTATTAACAACATCTAAAGCTTATTTCCCTCAGTCTTCCCTTGCTGTTTAAAAAAAAAGAAAGTTGCTTACTGTATGCCAGCCTTCAGGGCAAGTGCTAGTTTGACACATTGCAGTAAATCACCTTAAAGAAATGGCCTGCAGTTTTTCCACAAAGCAAACTAGCCTAGAGGCTAAAATGTGTTCAATCTCTAGCACTCGTGTGATCATCCTTTTCTGGAAATCAGCAATGTGGTTGCCAGGGAGTGGATGTGTTTGCAAGGTTGTAAATGGTGCTGAGACTCAATCACAGTGTTTTGAGAGGGTTCAGAGAGATTAGCGCTAAAGCTGGTGGAAAATGACAGCAGCACAGAAGATTCAATAATTACAGTTTGACAGAAACCTTAGTAACCTGAAAGAACACTAAGCTTCTCCAGAGAGCCCAAACTTCAGTATTTCAGTATCTATCACATACACAAATGAAGGGAAGGAAAATAATAGGTGTTCTCACTACAATACTGTTTAAAAATTAGTGACTAGGGATCAGTTTGTCTTTTTAATCAAGTGTCCATTTGAAATCAGAAATCAGAAAGAGCTTTATTGCCAAGTATGCTTGCGCATACAAGGAATTTGTTTTAGTGACATAAGCTTCCAGTAAACAGAGACAACAACACACAGACAAAAAAAAAAAAAAAATTACAGGAGAATTACAAATTGGCAAATAAATAAGTGTATAAACAATTGTGCTATAAATGATAATGGAATAGGATTGAGTGAGATGCAGGAATGTTCTAGGATGGAGGGGTAACAAATAAATATAAGGATATTGCACATTTTTGCATAAGTTTAAGTGGGAAACATTTAACTGTTCATGAGGTAGATTGCCTGGGGGAAGAAACTATTCTTGTGCCTTGCTGTTCTTGTATTTGCGGCTCTGAGGCGCCGGCCAGATGGCAAAAGTTCAAAGATGGGGTGACTTGGATGTGAGGGATCCAGAGTGATTTTCTGAGTCCTTTTCCTCACTCTGGATGTGTACAGTTCTTGGAGGGTGGGCAGGGGAGCACCAATAATCCTTTCAGCAGTCCGAACAGTTCTCTGTAGTCTTCTGATATCTGATTTTGTAGCTGAACCAAACCAGACAGTAATTGAAGTACACAGGACTGACTCAATGACGGCTGAGTAGAACTGTTTCAGCAGCTCCTGTGGCAGGTTAAACTTCCTCAGCTGGCGAAGGAAGTACAATCTTTGTTGGGCTTTTTTCACAATGGAGCCAATGTGATTGTCCCACTTCAGGTCCTGAGAGATGGTGCCACAGTGCTGTTCATGATGGTGAGTGGGGAAAGTGCAGGGGGGTTTCTCCTAAAGTCCACAGTCATCTCCACTGTTTTGAGCGTGTTCAGCTCCAGGTTGTTAAGACTGCACCAGACAGCCAGCTGCTCAACCTCCTGTCTGTAAGCAGACTCGTCACCGTCCTGGATGAGGCCGATGACTGTAGTGTCGTCTGCAAACTTCAGGAGCTTGACAGAGGGGTCTTTAGAGGTGCAGTCGTTGGTGTACAGGGAGAAGAGCAGAGGGGAGAGAACACATCCCTGAGGGGCACCAGTGTTGGTGGAGCAGCTGTTTGACATGAATTTCCCCAGTCTCACTAACTGTTGCCTATCTGTCAGAAAGCTGGTGATCCACTGACAGATAGAGCTAGGAACAGAGAGCTGGGTCAGTTTGGTCTGGAGGGTTGTTGGGATGATGGTGTTGAAAGCCGAATTAAAGTCCACAAACAGGATCCTCACATAAGTCCCTGTTTTGTCCAGATGTTGCAGGATGAAGTGCAATGCCATGTTGATTGCATCATTCACGGACCTGTTTGCTCGATAAGCAAACTGCAGGGGGTCCAGTAAGAGTCCAGTGATGTCCTTCAGATAAGCCAGAACCAGTTTTTCAAACGACTTCATGACGACAGACGTTAGAGCCACAGGTCTGTAGTCGTTAAGTCCTGTTATCTTGGGTTTCTTTGGAATGGGGATTATGGTGGAGCGTTTGAAGCAGGAAGGCACTTCACACAACTCCAGAGATCTGTTGAAGATCTGTGAAAAGATGGGGGCCAGCTGGTCAGCACAGATTTTCAGACAGGCTGGTGTAACGCCATCTGGGCCTGGTGCTTTTCTTCTTTTGTTTTTCTTGAAGACCTGGCGCACATCATCTTCACAGATTTGAAGAGCAGGAGGTATGGAGAGGGGGATTGCAGGAGGTGTTAATGGTTGTGTAAGGAGATGGTCAGAGTGGGTGTTGGGGGTTTCAAATCTACAATAAAACTCATTCAGGTCGTTAGCAAGTCGTTGATTAGCTTTAGTGCAAGGGGATGGTGTCTTGTAGTTTGTGATGGCTCTCAGTCCTCTCCAAACTGAAGTAGAGTCGTTGGAAGTAAACTGGTCTTCCAACTTTTTAGCGTAGGTCTTTTTAGCCGCTCTAATCTCTTTGTTCAGTGTGTTCCTGGCCTGATTGTACAAGACCCTGTCCCCATTTCTGTAGGCATCCTCTTTGGCCTGACGAAGGTGTCTGAGTTTTACTGTAAACCATGGCTTATCATTGTTGAATGTTAAATAAGTCCTGGTAGGAATGCATATATCCTCACAGAAACTAATATAGGATGTTACAGTCTCTGTGAATTCGTCCAGATCGGTGGTAGCAGCTTCAAAAACGCTCCAGTCTGTGATGTCAAAACAAGATTGTAAATCCTGCTCTGTTTCGCTGGTCCATCTCTTCACAGTCTTTACTACAGGTTTAGCAGATTTAAGTTTCTGCTTGTAGGTCGGTATAAGATGAACCAGACAGTGATCAGAACGTCCCAAAGCTGCTCGTGGAACAGAGTGATATGCATCCTTTATTGTGCTGTAACAGTGATCCAGTATATTACTGTCTCTGGTGGGACAGGTAACATGCTGTCTGTATTTTGGCAGTTCACGGGAGAGATTGGCTTTATTAAAGTCCCCAAGAATGATTAAAACAGAGTCCGGGTGTTGTTGTTCTGTGTCTGTGATCTGATCAGCGAGTTTCTGTAAAGCTGAGCTCACATGCGCTTGAGGTGGAATGTAAACACTAACCAGAATGAGCGAGTGAAACTCCCGCGGCGAATAGAACGGCTTGCAGTTGATAAACTGCGTTTCTAGATCAGGACAGCACATCTTCTTTAACACAGTTACATCTGTACACCACCGTTCATTGATGTAAAAGCATGTCCCGCCGCCGCGCGATTTCCCCGTTGATTCTGCTTCGCGGTCCGCTCTAAACAACTGAAAGCCCGGCAGATGGAGTGCGCTGTCCGGTATGGCGTCATTCAGCCAGGTTTCCGTGAAACACAGAGCAGCAGAGTGAGAGAAATCCTTATTTGTCCGAGAGAGCAGAAGGAGTTCGTCCGTTTTGTTGGGTAGAGAGCGGAGATTTGCGAGATGGATGCTAGGCAACGGCGTTCGAAATCCGCGCTTCCTGAGTCTGACGAGCGCTCCCGCTCGCTTTCCCCGTCTGCGCGTCCTGAAGCGCTTGATCAGCGCCGCTGCTCCTCCGATAACAATGTTCAGTAAAACGTCTGTATAATAGAAATCCGGAAAAATATCATGTGGTGTGTTCTGCCGAATGTTCAGCAGTTCATCCCTGGTGAAACTGATCGTGTTTGTTAAACAAAAAACAGGAAAAACGAACAAAAACAGTACAAACACTGGAGAGCCAAGCACTGAAGCAGCCATGTGCGGCGCCATCTTGGATTGCTTTTGTATATCAAGATATACTGTGTCTCTCTAAAATTTAACTTGCTGGTGGAAAAATGGTGGACTTCATACTTTGTGAGGTCATATTTAATAATAATACGTTTGTTTCTTTATTGTACTGTTGACTGTTTGTATGCCTAGTAAAAATTTTATTTATGCTGATCTAGTTCACTGACATTTAATAGGTTTTGACTTGTTACAGTCTTCAGTTAGAATGAATTGAAAATAAGCAAATCACCATATGGATCTGTTTAACAGCAACATTAAATTTAGGAATTTAGGATGCAATGTGTATAATTTCCTTCCATTATTGCAAACTCTAAACCTAAACATGTTTTTTTTTCTTTGTAACTTTTTTTGTAAAGAAAACACATTTAAAATAAATGTATTTCTTTTTTTCTTAAAAAAAAAAAGAATATGTATGACACTCCCAAATTTTCATTTTTAATACGTATTTTTCATTAATTCTTACACAACAATTTAAATGCAACTCTATGATATTTTAATTTTCTGGATTTAAATTAATTGTGTAAGAATTTAAACAAAATGTCTAGGTTGTGTCATTGATTGTAATGAAAAAAAATATTAAAAGGCTTAAATTCTTGAGAGAATAATAATACAATTTTATGAGTAGTTTTTATTGGCAAAAATAAAAAAACAATTTAGTTTTTAAAAACCAATATTTGAAAGACACTAAATCAAAGTCAATGAAGCTATAAAACTATGATGTGTAGATATAAGAGTCTTCAAGGTGTAAGAAATGTTTTTTTTTTTTTTTTTTTTGTTTTTTTTTTTTTTAAGTTTTCTTTTAGTTGAGGGTAAACTGAAGCAAAACTAAACTAAAATGCTTAAGTGCATAACATAAACTGTAGTGGCAATGCATGCATTGCTTAAAATAGGCTAATGGCACGTGAAGTGAATCACATTAGCATCTCTAACGGCTCTATGGTGGAATGGTAACTAAAGTTTTCCAATTTGGCTCATTTTGGAAAAGATCTGAGGACAGAGGCAAAGTCATGTGGGCTGGAGGCCAAGGTGAAGCCGAATGTAGAACCAAAGGATTGTAGAGCCGAGACGCAGCCAAAGAACTGGAAGGCCGAATCGACAGGACAAGGGACCAAGGTGGAGCCAGAAGGATGATTGACAACAGAGGTGCCGATGAAGTGATGATCTATGAAGAAGGGCCGAGGTGTAGCAATAGGCCATTACAATTTTCGTCAAAATAATCACAATTATTTTTGACCAAATTCTGCTGTTCATGCCATAAAATATCTTGTGACACTTTGCTAAAAGGATACATTTGCTATAATTAATCAATGCACTATTCATCAAAAAGTATCAAAAAAAGAAAAAAAAGAAAAAGAAAACCTTGAAAAACACTACAAATGTATTAGTATATGTAAAATGAACTTTAACCAATATCAATAAATGCTGTCAAGTACTGTTTAGTCTTAATTTTTAAGTAAATTTTCAAGTTTATTGTAATCTTGACAAACTAAAATCTTATAGTGTTATTAAAATGATTGTCCCCAAATTTCAACACCTTTGCTGTAACATTTACAATTCATTTGTAATAATCGGCTGGCTGGCCAAGGTGTCCGCTAATGCAGCACTCTGTCCTAGTGAACGTACTAACAAAATATGGTTAAGAAATCATCCTCAAGCCCCTGGGCTATAGTTATACCACTTCCTCTATTTCAAAGCAAGGTAGATTTAAAAATAATTTCCTACAAGTACTTCTCAGAAGGCTTCATATCTCATAAGAGTCAACCTACCACTATTACTGTACCATGTGGAACTCGCTTGGAGGGCAGAGGGGTCACAGCACTCAGTGAACCATAGGATCAACAGAGCAAGTCTAGGGACTCTTCTTTAGAGCGAAATTAAAAAAAAAAAAATCATCTTTCACAATTTTAATTACATTATCTGCTCGGTTTGGCAGATCTGTCACTATAAGGGTCTGATAATGCCATTAGCATTCAAGATGCATGTGGGCTAGTTTCCACCCATGCATTCATGAATCCTCAGTTCCCACGATTCATGGACTTTCTCTTCTTCCTGTGTTTATGAAATCAACGTCCTGATCAACGTCAACACTGCTATCTCACGATCATGTTTTGTGCTACTACCAAATAACTGCCTAAAACACATTGTGTTTGAACTGAATAATTTCAGAGTTGTGTTCATGTATCTGAGCTCTTGTTGGCTTAAATCAAGGGGGAATCCTTTGGTAAAATCCTGATATTGCAGTAAATGCCCCAGTGCTCACTCTTTTCCCAGTTTTACTGAATGGTGGCCCATTTTCTACATCATGCAGATCCATCCAGCTCGCCATTTACTAATGCACCAGACAATTCAGTCAGTTTGAATTCAGCCGGCGTTTAACTGGCAATAGTTATTTGGTCTTTGAGTACAAGCCTACCTTCCCTGGGGTATTTGCATAGAGTGATCTAGATTCCTATGTAAGCAGTGATAGGGGGTTCGATGATGGGCCCAATTACCCTTAATCATGTGCTATAGCTGTGTACAAATGGAAATGCTGAGCCTGACTGCCACGTGAAGTTTTGACTGCCCTTCCGCCCCCTTTTAGATGACGTGATTTGAATTATTTTGATATGTGACTACACTTATTTTATTGTGCTATTTTAGTGTGCTGAAATATTTTCAAGTTGTTGACAGGCCAGTGATTTCAAGTACACACTAATGACATCAGGGAAATGTGGAAAGAGTAAAACCTTCACCCAGGAATAGTTCACCCAAAAATAAAATTTATGGCATTTACTCATCTCAACATGTTGTTCTAAAGTAGTCCAGTATGACTAGTTTAGAATATATCTCACACAAAATATTATGGCACATTGCATCTTGATGCACTAAATTTGAAAAATGTTCTTAGAGAGATTTTCGATGAATAACTAACTTTATTCTGTATACATACTTGATGTAAATTTTATATGGGTTGATTGGTGTATTTATTAGATTTAAGAGTGAATTGCTTAAATTGAGATCTTTTCATTGTGCAAAGTGAGTGTCATTTCACACCACATTTGCATCCTTTTTGAAACTTGTAAATTTGGAGTCGTATTGAATTCGATTATACTGATACGAGCTCTCTCAAGTCATAAAAGTTTAGTTCTTTTCAGTGTGTGTAAAAGAGCAGCACTGAGATTCATTAAAAAGTCTTATTTTATATTCCATATAAACAGAAAGTCAAATTATTTTATTATTTTAAAAATATCTTCTGGCTCTTATGAAAGCAGTTCTTTCTTTTCAAGTTGTCTTTATAGCACCACAGTTACACAACCTCATTTAACACAAAGGTGCTTTTTGCTGTTTAATGCATTCCTTTATTACACCTCAAGTGCTGACTCACTGCTTTTAAATAAAGGTGCTTGAATGGTGACCATTGCAACAAAGTATATAACAGCTTTGCAGGTGATACCGATGCATGTACAAGGAGACAAGTGGAAAGACGAATGGAGCGTAACAGACCGATCAATATGGGTGGTGGAGTGGGGGTAAACCGTTTAGAGTTGTACTTTTTACAGTTTTTACTGTTTACTGTAACAGGTCAGTTTTTTTTTTTTTTTTGTATGCTATTTAAAAAAAAAAAAAAAAAACCTCCAGTACACTTTAATTAAACTTCAGTACACTTCAGTATAGGGCTGGGCAATATGAGCAACAATTCATGTCTCTGTATATTTTGGCTGATTTGTGGTACACGGTAGCCTATTTATCTTGGTATTTTGTATTTGGATTAAACAAATAGAATGTAAGCATGTAGTAATATATCATGTGCAAAAAAAAAGAAGAAGGTTAAAATCACATTACATTATAGCATTGCAATCTAAAAAACAAAACAAATAAAAACTTAAAATAGCACAGATTGAATACAATAACTCATGCATGTTCAAATTCCCCACTACCGTAATGTTAACAGTTTTATTAAAATGCTATGCATGCCCTATGTGACATCTGTTTGTTTATCAACTGTACATTTTTATGTATACAGATATGAATGTGTATTCATAACCATATTGGAAATAAGTAAATATTGTTAGCTGATGCTAACTGTCTAGCTAACAAGCTTGCTGGTGCTAAGTTGAGGTAATTTTAAAAAATAAAGTCCAAATATACAGCATATATTTTGTAATTTTTACAGCTTATTCTCATGTCTATACTTGTAATAAAGAGCTTAAAAGTGCAATAGGAGATCTTGTAAAATGCTAACATTAGACTGATAGCACTGAAAGCAAACGTCCCACCCTCCCTGCAATCACCATCCAAAGCCACGCCCCCTGAACGCATTTATGCTCAGACCAGAATACCAGAGACAACATTACTACAATAGGCTACATCAGAGGTTCCCAATTCCAGTTCATGTTCCCAAGCAAATTAAACCACTGTTCAGGGAGTAGGGAGCAATGAACACGGTGTAGGGATCATATAGACTGGAACACAGTTCATTCACATAGCTCACTTCTAACGAGTTGAATTGGCTGTGTTAACTAAGTGAGACATGCAAAATATGTGTGTGAGCACTGAAATTGGGAACCGCTGGGATACATCATGTTTCATTCACCAGTGAGAAAACTTTACTACAATACCAGGAAGGAAGACCAGGTTGTTGATGTTTGTCTTCCATTCTAGCTCTGTCTACACAACAAGATTGAACGCGGTGATTACGTATTCTGTCTTAATGAAAGCTATTTAAAATGTTCTTTCTGACATTTCTTGGTCCTACGCCTTCCACAGAGTATATAAATGCAGATAAATGCATTTAGACCACTTAACTTAAAGGGGGGGTACAATGGTGTTTCGTGTATTCAGAGTTGTTCACAGTGTTAAAGAAATGGATTCTCATGCTAAACATGGCCAAAGTTTTAAAAAATAAATTAGAAGAATGACTGAGAATTTCTGTACCAATAATCTTACTTCCGGGTTGGTACAAATTTCGGCTGTTTTTTTTTCGAACGTGGCTCTAATGACGTAGACGAGAACGGAACTCCTTATATGAGCATTTCTACCGGAAAAGCATGCCCGTGCACACACATTGACCAGAGGAGAGTGAGACCGCGCACATCAACACGCTTCAAAATCGTCGGCGGCGCTCAATAGGATTTGTTCGAGAATGCCTCCAAATAAGTGCATTTTTGGATGTGAGGGAAAGTTTACCGTGTTCAGTTTCCCCAAGAACCTAGCGTTACATGAACAGTGGATGCAGTTTGTTTTTCCGGGGCAGCAACAGAGTGTATCAAGTGCGTTTGTGTGTTCTGGTCAATTTGAGTTACGACTGTTTTATAAACAAGGCCCAAGTCGACGCTGGATTTGCACATCGTTTGCTATTAAAACATGGAGCTGTCCCTGTGATAAAAGACCCCATTCATGTAAGTACAGTTGCATCAGATTTCTGTATTTTGTTGGAAATCAGCACATAAGTGAATATATGTTAATCGGAAAGCTGTATTTTTCTTTTATAAATATGATAAAACTAAAGACTTTTTGGATATATGAAGGATGCAGTACTACTCTATAGGTACTCAAGATTAACATGAGATTAGGTGAAACCATATATGTTATGTACCCTTTAATTATTTACTAATATACTAATCTTATATTAAGGCACTGGACTAAAAATACATTCATCAGTCATTTCTTTCAAAATGAATTCAACAAATCATCTTGTTAATGCATAGCGTGTCAGTGATCTACAGCTCTGGGTATTCAATGCATCTGAATAATTTCCATCTGAAAGCTACATTATAGTACAATTGTAATTTCTGTCAATTTCTTCAAGTTAAAAAGCAGACTTATATTTGGACGGGTTGTATTGAAGAGCTTTGAGTGTCAATGTATTTGTTTTTGACATTATATTTTACAGCTTTGTTTTTTATTTATTCATCAATCCATCAAATCGCACATTTTATGTGACATCTGCAGAGTAGCTAGCTACTGTAAATTCATTGCCATGCCTGAATTCTGTGCTTCATTCCGCATCACAGAAATCACAATGCATTTACCTTAAATTATAAATGGGACATAGCTGTATCTGCACGTGATAATGATGTTCTGAATAGGTAAACATGTTCGATGCGTTTCCTCATTTTTTTGCAAACTGTGTCTACCCTCGAGGACAAATAAGCATTTGTCTTTTCTATACAAAAAGTATTCCCATACTAGTGCCAATTTTAACTCATATTTTGACGTGGGATAGAGAGTAGAGATAACAGATAGTAATAGATGTCTCCGCTGTACGTGTGGGTGGAGCAAGAGAACTGTCATGATTCTGCCTTCTTGTCTCTGATTTTCCCTGGTCTTGAGGCAGGATCATGACAGGCCCATGTTTTATGTGCAAGCACATGGCCATTTGTTTGGGCCATGTGCTTGCGTTGTCTTGTCACCTTACCCCGCCCCCTTGTCATCATCTTGTTATCATTAGATTGTTGCTTTCACCTGTGTCACCTGTTCCTGATTAGTTTGCTCCCCATTTAATCCCCGCATGTTCTCTGCCCTGTGTCGGTACATTGTCTAACATTGCGTGTCAATCTATGTGAGATCTGTCCATGAGTAAATCTATTGAAAGTCTTGTCTAAGTAGAAGTTTGATCCTGTTTTTGTTATAGTGTAGTTTGTCAAGTGTTAGTCTAGTTTTGTCTTCTCTTGTCAGTCTTGCCCTTGTTTTGCCCCCTCGTGGGCTTTGTTTTTCCTGTTATTTGTACAATAAACTGTGTTGCTGTGACTACTGTCTGCAATTGGGTTCATCTCCTGCATCTTCATAACAGAATGTACCGACCAAAGCAGAACCCAGCAGACAGTTTGCCTTCCCCTGGCGATCAGCAATTGGATCCTCTTGAAGACTGGTGGTTCAAGACCATTTCTGACTCGAGGGGGGGAGAGCTCCCAATTCCCCCTCAGGGTGAGCTGCTGTTGAAAGAGTACGCTCGAGTCACAGAAGAAAGGAGGTTTTTCTTACCTGACATCCTCCTAAATCGCTACTTCCTTGCTGGCCTCAAGGTTCCCCCACCTCTGGCTGAACGGGAGAAGCTGGTCCACCGCCCGTTCCGGGACATGGTGAACTGTCTATGTCGAAAGGAGCCGCAGGGTCCCACCGTGTTGTCGCCACCAGCCAAGCTGCCCGTGATCCTGGAGGGTCGGGTCCTGGCTGTTGTTTCTCAAGGGGACCAGGCTCACTCCACTTCTTCCGAGGTCCCATCCACTCCTGTTGATATTCGTGGCAAACGAGGGAGACGGACTTCGTGGGATTCTTCGTCGGAGTCATCCTCGACTGAGTCAGCGCTGCCTGAGACTGCCCTTCCAACTCAAGTCACAGATCCCGCTGAGCTTCTCCAGCCTGTCACAAGTCCAGCTATGACTTCCACACCGCGACCTAAGAGAAAGAAGAGGAGAAGGGGAGCCTCTCGTCCTTCATCTCAGCCCGTCCCAGAGCCCGCTACTTCAAGCGCTGTTCCAGAGCTCGCCACTGCAAGCGCTGTTCCAGAGCTCGCCACTGCAAGCGCTGTTCCAGAGCCCGCTGCTGCAGGCGCTATCCCCGGATCTGCTGAGAGAGTTGCGGCCGACTTAGCAGCTAGAGAGGTTCTACAAGCTGTTTCTGCCCCTAAGATGATGCCTGTCGTCTTAGCTGCTCAAGCTGTTTCAGATTATCTTTCCGCTCTGGTCAAGATCCTCGAAATGCCACCCAGAATCAATCTTCTAAGTTCCGAACCCACGACATCAGACAGCGCTTCCCCTGAGCCAAGTGGATTAGGTCTGAAGGATACAAGAGAATCATTTACGTCTAGCCTGAAAGATTCTGATGAGTCAAGTCCTGTTCTGAGTCCTGTTCAGAAGTCAGCTCTGAGTCTAACGCGGCCTGGAGTCATCGGCCCAGAGGGACTAGTCCGGTCCGTCTGTCCTCTCAAACAGGGTCCTGTCTCACAGTCACCCGCTTCATCCCCTGCTTTGTCTCCCGTGTCGTCGCCTTCTGTACCCCTGTGTGTCTGTACCCCAAGGAAACCTGCCCGGATTCCTTGTCCACAGCCCTAGTCCGGAAGACCCAAGACTTCAGTTCCACCCACCCACCCACCCTGGACTTTCCCCCATGAACTTTGTTGTTCCTCTGCCCCCCCTCCCGTGTTTGTTATTTTTATTGTTTCATCCCAACCCGGTTGTCGTGTTTTCGTGTCTGCCTTTGTTAGTTTTTGTCATGTTTTGTTGGTTTGTGTCCTGGTCTCAGTCTGTCATGTCACGTGTTTAGTGTTCCCTTAGGGAGCGTCTGGAAGCCGCTCCTTAGGGGAGGGGTTCTGTTATGATTCTGCCTTCTTGTCTCAGATTTTCCCTGGTCTTGAGGCAGGATCATGACAGGCCCATGTTTTATGTGCAAGCACATGGCCATTTGTTTGGGCCATGTGCTTGCGTTGTCATGTCCTTACCCCGCCCCCTTGTCATCATCTTGTTATCATTAGATTGTTGCTTTCACCTGTGTCACCTGTTCCTGATTAGTTTGCTCCCCATTTAATCCCAGCATGTTCTCTGCCCTGTGTCGGTACATTGTCTACCATTGCGTGTCAATCTATGTGAGATCTGTCTGTGAGTAAATCTATTGAAAGTCTTGTCTAAGTAGAAGTTTGATCCTGTTTTTGTTATAGTGTAGTTTGTCAAGTGTTAGTCTAGTTTTGTCTTCTCTTGTCAGTCTTGCCCTTGTTTTGCCCCCTTGTCATGTTTGCAATAACAAGGCCCTTCCACACCAAGGATGACAAATATAAGGATAAAGATAATAGTTTAAAATATCTTTCTAAATTTAAAAGAATAGCAGTGCACATCCCAACTATAATGATAATGGCACAGAGGAATAATATCATTGGAATCACTTTCACAACAATTTGTTTCCAGCTAATGAATAAGACCATTGAGCCAATCAGAATTCATCCAACTTTAAAGAGTTTGACCATTTAAAGCAACGTACTACATAACTGTGCTACATGTGCTTGTAATAAACAGAACATGATTATGCGTTAATAAAAGCAAATGTGAGATAAAAACATTTGCTTAAGCAACCTTTGCCTGAACCAACATCTCTAGCGATGCACCCTGCATGCTGTGGCTAGAAATTATACGAATCTGAGCTTAGAAAAAAATAATTCAGGGGATAACAATTTCTTAGTCATTTAATTTTATTAAATTTGAAGCCCTTCGCTGATCTCTCTGTAAACAAGTATACATTGAAGATCTTATTATTCAGATACAATCGCTGCATCTTGAGCATCACAATGACACTATTCTATGCCTCACTTTAGATTCCCTGGCATTGTGGTCTGGTCTGTATACAATGGCACTTATGGCTTGGCTTCACTGCTTTGGTTGGTTTCCTTGACAACTGTGCATCTTATAGACCTTGTGTTTAGATAGAATAGCTTAATGTATGTAGGACTGTAAATGAAGCCAAGAAGTCAATCAACCCTTTTCACAGCATGCAGCCACTAAAATAAACTTTACAAACATTTAGGAATAGCAAACTCTTGGCCTGTGGTGACTAGCAAGACAATACTTTTAACTGAGGCTCATTGTTTCCTCAACAGGAAGAAGTTAGTTTTTAGCGATGTCAGAGGTGCCACATGCAAGCCTGGAAAGCAATCTTAATGGCAGTGAAGTGTGTCCCTGGACCATTTCTGTAAACAAAGACCTTTTGTTGCTGAAAAAATTCTGAGACAGATCAAGGCTGAAAGCCTCAACAAGACTAGAACAACAAATCAAGGTCCCATCACTTTGTGTTTGCCCTGGTACTCTATATTCAATAATACAGCACTATTCTGTAGCTCAACAGGGGGATTTGGGGAAAGTAAGTTTGAAATATATATATATATCAATGCAACAAAGTTCGTAGATCAGGGAAGAAGGTGATGGGAACCGGCAAACATTTAAACATAAAACTTTAATAATCAAATAAACAAACACAAAACAAAAGAAGTGTCAGCCCCTCACAGACGATATCTGAGAAAAAATGGGAAATTAGCCACCTGTTTAATGTCCAACCAGAATGTCCAATCTTATTTAAAACACAACTGTGTAAATTTAATGGTAGATATCGACTTCGTAACAAGCAGATTCATTGGTGGTAAATAAAAAAAGCATTGTAGAGAAATGTGAGAGAATGTCTCAGAACGTGTAAATGCACTGGAGGCAAGTGAGCTAATCCTATCAAATAAGGGGAGCAGAATAAATCCATGTCAAACATAACCAATTAGTAAGCAGATACGGAGTGCATGCTTTGCTGTGACATAAACAGCAAGGATGCTGCAGGTATATTTGTCTCCGTGAGCGATTGCATCACTTCAGTCTTAAAGTTAAGTTATTTGAGCCTCATGACATTATTTGCATCATCAGTCATAGTGATGCTAGCTAGCTAGGGACATGCACTGAACAACAACAACAACAACAACAACAACAAAAATTCTAGAACTGAGAAAATGACCCAAGTCCTGGAGGGAAAATGTTTGGTAATGTCTCACAGTAATATCTCATATTTTTTATATCATTAGAATCTGATAGTTCAGCTGATGAATTATCCTGACACTAAGAATGTTTGGATTATTTATTGTTATCAGATGTTTTGCTATCAACTGGGGTAAAGATTTCATTTGGAAAAATGCGGTATATGCTCTGTTTTGTGTTACAAACATACTGCCTAAAGGGAAACAAGGGGAAAAGTGCATCAAACTCAACAATCTAATGCTCTCACCTCCTCTGATATGCACCTTGATACTGCCAATATTATTCTTAAAAAGAAGAACAAGAGCATGTGTTTGTCAGAGTGAGTGTCTATCTCCATTTAATGCTACATATTTGAGCAGAAAGAGAAGTTGAAAAAAAGCCATGCCTGCCTTCACCATGCTAGCTTAGCAATTTGTCATGAACCTCAAGGTCTAACGCAGAGCTGCTGTTGTCTGAGCACTTGAGTCTGAGGCTGCCAGGAGAGTTAACTGACTGTAGCAGTGAGGAACTATAAGACGAGGAAAATACACACAGGGGCATCTGTTAAAAACATACCCAGTGATCTGCCACCATAGACAGCATTTAAGGCAACATAAGTTTCCCTTCGATTCAAAGGCTGTTCCAAAAATTAGGCTGCAGTTATGCTGCTCCCTAACATACCACACTTGGCTAAATTCAAATGTTGCATGTATCTCTACCAGGCAATGAGAATGCTCAGTGAAAAAAATAAAATAAAATAATAATAATAATAATAATAATAATAATAAATACAAGATGGGGGACAAAGCAACAGATGGTTGGCTGTTTCAATGTTGCAATTACATTATCAAATGTTGGCTTAGAAACATGCTAACTGCATTATTCAGTTAAATCATCTGCATGGTCTCTTGCATCCTAATTTTAAATTCATTAAAATGGCTTATAATTTAAGTTTATAGTAAATTGATTAAGCTGATATTTAGAGTGATTTTTTTTGACACATTTACGTATGACCTTAAAGTCTGTATGAACCAACTTTAGTATAGTACCATACTTTACAGAGAAAAAAAAAGAAGAAGGTTCTCTTACTCACAGGAGCTTGATGGTTGGACGGAAGGGTTAAATTATCAGCTGCACATCCATCACCCGTTCCACCACATCTTAGTAGTGGAGATGGAGTTAAGATCTGGTGACTGGGGAGGCCATTTGATTATAGTGAACTCATGTTAAAGAAGCTAGCTTGAGATGATTTGAGCTTTGTGAAATGGAAAGTAGTATTCACAAATGGGAACCCTGGTCACTGGTTGAGTTCCTCCAGCTCCCTTTGGTGTTTAGGTTCAGAGTATGGAAATAATGCTGGGCTCGGTATTTGTGTTGTATGCGTTTTGGTTAGCCCTTGAGCTGGGCTAGGTTCCCATACATGAGATTCCTTAGTGACAATTATGTATTTTTCCACAGTATGGTTTCCCTTCTGGAAAACCTGTATCTTTCCCTGGGGAGTTTCAATGAACAAGATGTGGAGTCACTTTTTCAGTCTCCTGATTCAAAGTATAACATCACTAAGGCCGAAAAATAAGCCCTTCACAGTTGGAGTAAAAACTCTGATGTGGTCATCAAGCTGGCAGATAAGGGGGGAGGTCTGGACTTGATGAGCACATCTGATTTTTTGGGTGAAATTAGAAGACAGCTATCTGATGATCAGTTTTATAAAAAGCTATTTGATCCTGTCAATCCTTTCAAACTAGAAATTGTCAAATTTATTTCTAAATCTTTTGAATATGGAGAGATCACTGAGACAGAGAAAGCATATTTAACATGTGAGTTTGCAGTAATGCTGGTGATTTATATTTTACCTAAAGTATATTTCACCTAAAGTCTCTTATCAATGTCCCTGGCTGAGCTATAGTGTCTGGGATTGGGTCATTAACTGAACTCCTTTCCAATTTTATTGATGCTCCTATTCAACCTGGAGTTATTCACTTGTCATCTTATATTAAAGATACTGGTAACTTTCTTGAACATTTGTCACATATTCTAGATGATCATTAATGATATCATTTATTTGGCAACTCTTAATGTTACTAGTCTATATACTAATATTCCTTAATCTATGGATTTACAGGCTTTAAAATTATGAAAATAGAGCAAACAAAATGTCTTCTTCTGATTTATTGGTTGAAATGGCACAACTGGTTCTTTCTAAGAATTACTTCAGATTTCAGAACTTTTTTTTTTTCAACTTCAAGGTACAGCTATGGGGGCAAGTTTTGCCCCTGATTATGCAAATGTATTTATGGGTTACTTGGAGTATCAGCATGTATACAATAATAATAAATTTTGTACTAGTGTTGTCTTGTATCAACAATATCTTTGCGATTTTCAAGGGTAGTGAAGCAGAATTAGTTTCCTTTCGAGACAATTTAGTCTTGAATTTAGGCCAATTAAGGCTGATTTGCGACATCCGATATATCTTGGTATTTTCTTTTTTTGTATTTGGATTAAAAAAATCTGTATTTAATATCTATTTATTTCACTTACCGCCCAATGTTGTCAAACAAAACAATACACACTAAAGGCTATGAAAACAAATAAAGTTAATGTAACCATGTAAGCTTTCATATTATGTGCAAAAAAAGGGTTACAATCGCATTTAATTCTAAAATTGTAACATTACAATCTTAAAACAAAAATAAGGCTTTAAAAGCTGAAGTTAAATACACTAAACTAAAACTGAAAATAAATTAGAACAAAAGCACAGAGTTGTGTAAGGCTATTTTGATTATTCCATTGCAGTCTCTTTACAGTCAGTGCTATCATAAAAATAGATTTACTTGTGTGATTATAGCACTCCTATTTAATTGAGCTCTGGCAGTGGTAGTTCACTGAAGTTTAGCGGAGAATCCCAGAACAGAAGAAATATTTCCATGGCTTTCTAACATTTACAGATGGCAGATATACCTGTGAAATTTAAGTTATCCATTCAGGAAGACAGCACATCTCAAACACATTAAACAGCGTGAGTAGCCTGTGTCTCAGTCAGAGGCACACGCAGCCTTTCTGTCTGAGCATATGACGGGCCGAGCCGCTTAAACTACTGCGAAACGAAACTACAAACTATGTCTTACCAGTTTTTAAAGGCCCTAGTGTGAAGCTTGTCACATGTTAAAAACAAATTGGATTAAGCTCTTTCTCCTGAGCAGCTCAGTCTGTGTCCTCGCTATATTTTCAAATGTGCTCGTAAACTAAACGGTATTTCTTTATATCGAATCGCTTATAAAGAAAATATTGATATGTCGTGCAAACTCGATATACCGCCCAGCCCTACGCTCTACTTCTCTTTATGTGAAGCGTACTGATAAAAACAGCATTTCACATGCTAAGAGTTTTCATGCAAAAACTCTAAAACAAAGTATAACCTACCCTATAGTCAGTTTTTATTATTATGTAAAATTTGTAATATATGTAATTTTGATTGACAAGCTGACACTTTATAGAATCAGTTTATTCAGACAATATCCAAAAAGATGGCTAGATTCAGCCTTGAAGAGAATGCATTCTTTTGATCATTCAGCAATGAAAGTTTGAAGATACAGTATTTTCGTGCACAATAATTTTCGCAGTTCTGTTTGGAGGAACTACTGACACAAATGATATGCCTGTACCTTGCACTTACTAAATTTGTTTTGAAGCTGATTCCTAGTGATTAACACATCTTCAGCCACAGTAAAAATGGCTCATATTTTGGCTTGCAAATTACAATACACTACACGTGAATGCATAATCAACAGCAACACAGTGGAGCAGAGGCAATGTCAACAAAACATCCACGTGTTGATTATATTTCATTACAGTCTGTTTGTTATTTGTTATCATCTGGCAATTTTCCCATTTGGTTGTCTGATTAGAAAAATATCAGCAGATGCCCACCCAAAACATTGCCACCACCTTTATGCAAAGTTATCACTAATTAATAATGCTGCATCTTTTGGAGATTTTTATTTATTTATTAATTATGGAGAATAATTAAAGTGTTCCTTGTGATAACATGATAATTACCTGCAGGCGTGTTGTAAAGTCATAATTTTCTCTCGCTGTCCAGGGTTAATATCATCAGAGTGCATTACGCCCCTTCTACACATTAGCTCGCCTTATTTACGGGTATTTTCGCCTGTTTTATGGGTATTTTTAAATGGAACACTTACAGTACCAGGCCAGACACTCATCTCTGGCATGTATAAACACTGTCATTTAAGCTGTCATGAGGAGCAATGTGTTTTGATTTTCCTGGGAGGTTAATGGGGGTAGGTGTGCTTCATTAGCGTGTGGAGAACAAGCTGATGTGGATAAATCATGCATAAAACAACACACACACTATAGAGAAAGTTGTATTTTAAATGCTATATACAGAGATTCTGGAACTTCAAAGAGATTCTGCTCTGTCTATATATATATATATATATATATATATATATAAACACAATCAAGCAGACCACCAAAGAGAAGGAAAATGTCAGACAATTTGAAAGTCTTCATTTGATCAGGGTTTTTGGGGGCTTAAGCCCAAGCACAGTTGAGGAGAGAGGTCATGTCCAATTGAACTACTTTAAGATTCTCAGATATCCTTTGGAAAATCCTGTTATCTTAGTCTTTTCACAAATAGCTCAAAACAAAAAAGCCTGTCTTGCCCAAAAAAACTAAATATTAAATTAATATAAAATTCTCTCAAAACAGTATCCTGCAGTGTTGAGGAAGGTACTGTATAAACTCTAGCTTGCCAATCATAATTTGAAGTAGTTAAACTACAGTCAAACTGTTTGGTAAAAGTAGTAACTACAGTTAGGTACTTAGGGATATTTCACCCCAAAATTTGTATCATGTCATTAATTACTAATACTTATGTTGTTTTAAATCCATAAGATTTTCATTCTATTTCAGAAAACAAATGAAGATATTTGTAATGAAATCTGAGAGCTTTCTGTATCGCTGTTAACAGCCCAAGGCCCATAAATGAAGTAAAGACATCATTGAAGTAGTCCATGTGACTCCAGTGGTTCATCCTTAATCTGAATGGGGTGACAGGAAATGTTTATTGTGTGATAGATAAACAAACAAATAAATAAATAAATCCAACAACTTTATTCAACAATTTCTTCACTTCTGCACTAATCACTGACATGCATTCATGAGAGCAGCATGACGTGTGTTGTGTCAGCGTGACAGCAAATGTTCTATATGTTATATGTATAATCATTTAATATTTGCTGGCACAATTAATTACTAAATTAATTAATATTAATCTCAATTAGGTTGTCAGTATCAAGCTTACATTGTCAAAAACAACCAATTTTTCCTAATTTATATGAATCATCAGAATAAAATTATTCACCATGATAAATTAGATTTTCCAACCCATATAAGAGTGAGAGACAGGCAGCCATTTTAAGGGCTGTCTTAATGGTGAAATCCTTCCAGTGCACTGGAAAGTTTGCACCCTGAAAAATCCCACAATGCACTGCAAAAACTAGGGAGCATCTGTACTCACTATGCTGCCTTACTGGAAATTACATCACATTTATGAATGCGCGAAACATAAACCACACAAGTCACTTTGATAAAAATAATAATACGCGATAAAAGATTTGAAAAGACAAACCGTATTTTTTTGTTGTATATTTCAACATAAACACACATATTCCAGACAGGTAATGATCACATCTAGTTAACATTTATCATTAATATACAGCTGAAATATTGTAAGAACATGTACAAGAAGAATGTGTTTAAAGAGAATAATAATGCATGAAATATTAATGCAAATATTCTACAAACGTTTCTTAAACATCCTATATCTTCAGAAATATCACATAAGAGAAATGCTATTTTCCTTGCCAAGACAGAAATTGTGATTCCTCGATTTGAAAAAATAAAAAAAATAAAAATATCTATCAACTGAATCAATAAAATTGTGAAACTCCTATATACAGGAAATACATTTTAAGTAGAATCCTCTTAAAAGAAGCACTAATGTTTGCTTTTATTTATTTATGTATTTATTTATTCATTCATTCATTCATTTTTTTATTTTATTTTTTTTCTTATATTGCTTTTAGTCATACTAGGTCCACTATAAGGATACAGTAGCAGATTTGACAAACCCTCCCTTTCCCTAACTATTAATTTATCCTTGTGCTCCATCTGGTCCCCATGAATGAGCTTGGCTGTAGAACAAGCCTCAGGTGTGGGGCAAAAGCATCCCATCTCTCGGGGTGGAAGAAGCTGTCATTCAAGCAGTGCTCCACTGCCCCACACTCTGCTCAAGGCCAACTCCACACAGGGACATTTGCTGCTCTACTTGTTTTTGATCTGCCTCTCTGCCCTTGAAATTAGATGATTTTTCTGATCTTCTATGCTCCTCCCTGACATTCAGTACTGCAAAACTCACTTTCATTTTGGTTGTCATTTGTTAAATTTGTTTCATACAGAAAGAAAGGAAAACAAGTAAGGTTAGACAAAATTGATTTTAACAGTTTTGACTGTTTATTGTTGGGACTTCATTTAGCTAAGTGTCTTCTGGCAAGATTTTGAATCCATGAAAAGTCTCTTCATCTCATTATGCCCATCCTTGCCCAGTGACAATGCTATCTCTTCGGTGCAAGGAAAGAGAGAGAGAGAAAGAGAGACTCTTGTCATTCTACTATGTCCAAAACTGTGATCCTGTCCCAGAGTAATTTAGATTTTCAAGTGTTTTGTGCCGGCCTTGCTCAACTGTGTGGATCTATATTTGGCTATCCTCAAGCGTCATGCCTGCAGAGTGTCTGATGCATACTTCACACAGAAATTACAACAGCTTATCCAAAACAGCAAGCTCCAATCCAATTGGCAGAGTAAAAGTCACATTTATAAGCTACAATGAGCTCTTTCAAGGAAGAAGTTTATAAGGTTTGTGACTGTAGCTGCATTTACATGTATCCTAAAAAATCCAGTTGTAATTAAACTAATAGACCAGTCAAAATAAAAATAGTCACATGTAACCATGTCAGTCAGAATAAATTGGCCAAAGCCTACCATTTCATTTGGATTGTAAAATGTGGTTTATACCTTTTCTAATCCATTCACCAGCACATGTACAGTAAACACATGATTGAACTAAAATGTGAAACTGGAGAGTTATGTGCATTAGCAATGATGTCGGAATGTCATAATGACGTGTGACGCACAGAATGAGCTGTTGTTAAGGAATCATACATTAAGTGTCATAAATGACTGTCATATCATTCTAATATTCTCTTTCCACTCATTGTCTGTAAAGTGTTGCAGGACAATATTGTCCCATCAGTCCTTGCTTCGGGCTGTCATCCACAGATACCTTGTTTTGGGCACGGGAAGAAGCATTTTTACTACTTGATAAATATAAGCAGCATGCCACAAAGCTTCTTGTGATCATTGTCTCCTAATTATGACTCCAAATAAATAAGTATTAAGTCTGCTGAAGAAAAGAATAAGAAGATGGCTAGCATGCACATCTTAAACTAGCAGGGAAACACTGTATATTTGTGCAGCATGTCAAAAGATAAAATCCGACTGGAGGCTTATGACATAGAAATGCACACATTAACACAATCCTTTCATTTAACACTATGTTCAGATTCATCAATCTGAATTATTACGTAAACGTAGTACTCGATACTTGACAAGACCAAAATGTTTTTATATTTTGTATCTTTGAAAAATGGAGGGATTCAATTTCAGTTCAAATTCAAGCAGCCTAAATTAGATATCCTCTATCTGTACAACATCAGCTTTTCAATCTAGAGGCTGTGTGAAGTGTCAAGAGTTTTAGACAATCTGTACAAACTGTAACAGACTATCCCTTAGTCCTGAAACATAGACAACGTAAGTAGACATGTCTGTCTGCACATGGTTGCTTTCTTGGTGTGGTCGCATTCCGAAATAGACTACAAACATGTATTCTCATTATTGTTGCAATGCATGCTATAAAAGGAATTAGCATATTGTAAGTGTCTTTTTCTATGGTAATTTTTCTCTTTTCGGTACATCTGCTTGTCTTGACAGAACATTCAATTTGAAGAGAACCTTGCTAAGTTTATTAAAATCTTATAACTAACTGCATGACTAACACATCTGATTTAATCGCACAGACACTTGAAGGTAATTCTATCAACCACCAGGGAAAGGTTTGCTCTTGCCAGACCAATGATGTGTTTTCTCACCTATGGGTTTGTATCTGTATCCAACCTGGACCAGATTTAAAGGTCTATTATTTGATCAAATGGCAAATCTGTGAGAGAACTTACAAAAATGAGATTCCCAGAAACAGGGTCAAAAATGACAATCAATTAAACCATCGACAATGCATGCTCACAAGTCTCACTGTGAAAGGCTCCCTCATTTAATAGTAAGCTGTCTGAAGTATGTATGATTTATAGAAATAAATCACCACAATCGGGCTATGGCCTATTCAGGTTGTCTAAAACAATGATTCTGATCCTGTGAACTCTATACAAAGCACAATGTGTGTTCTCTGATAAAGCAAGTTTCTCCACATCAGCCTCTGAACGCTGAGCTGAACAAGATAAAAGGATCCCACAGCCACATTACGACTAGAAAATGAGCCTGCCAATAGCACAGTTGGAAGAACAAGGCCAGTGTGATAAAAGCATACGAAACATTTTGTGTCAAAGGGTCACACCATTCAAGACAAATAAATAAATAACTACAGTATTCTGGGAAATAAATTGTTGGTTCTAGTTGGAATGTGCCACTCCAAATGAAACTTCAATCCAAATTGATTAGCCATATGTTTGCACTGTACATGGGAAAATACACAAGTGATGACACTACAGTATTGAAAAACGCATGGGGGAAAAACACATTTGTGAGCTTTTTGCAGTTAAGTTCACTTTTCAAACTCAAAATATGGGTTCAAATGAAATTAAAACTTATTGAATTCCTAAGTTGACCTAAGTTGAAAAAAAGCAATCAAACAAAAAACACCCTTAATCAGAATAATGTGTTTAATAACTGCAACCGTTGAAGTAGCAAGAGTTATGAAATACTGCAGAACAGATGTGGAGTCACACATAATGAAGATAAATCTTAAGGTGTGATAGATGAGCTAAGCCAAGCTGAACATAATGCAGCTGCTAATTTGGAATATTGCTCACACAGTCGCTGCAGCATTTGCGACATTCTCTCAGGGCCTTTATCGCAGCTAGCCAGACCTCCTACAATTGGAAATATGTGCTTCACTACATGACGCTGTCGGCAAAAAGTGGGAATTTGAGCGTTCAATTTCATAATTTCAGTGAAATAAAGCAAGCAATATGTAATGTGTCTGCTCAATGGTAACATAGCTCGGCCGAGCGCTTGAGTGTGTGTGTATGATAAATGTCAGTAAATGAATGCATGTAGGCAACTCACACCAACAAAACAGCTGCTGCGCTGCCACGGTGTGAAAAATGGGCCCATTGTTCATTTACACTGTCATTGTGATTATTTTCTTGGTAACAGGGGTCACTGCATCTCTGTCTGGTCGAGCCTGCGGAAGGTAAACTTAATTTAGCACTGTATCTCTTTCCGTTAGCAAGATTCGCATCCAATACCACATGGCTTCCAAACATAATCAATTATCTACACTGAAATGGTGAAGAATGCAGAATACTGATAAGGGTTTGTTTACTCTTCCTAATTAAGAGTGGCTAAGTAAAAACCATTTGATTTGGTACGTTTGGGGAGCCTTTTGGTCTTTCTTCAGGGGATAAAAATATCAAGAAATGTATGTTTCCTCCTAGGGATAAAGATGTAGCTTCCAATAAGTCTCAGCCTTGTCCGAGACACCATAGGGACGTAACATGAATATCTCTGTGCATGCGTGAGCAGGGATAAAGCATGTGGGTAATATGGTTGGGAGTATGTTGTAAATTTTGGAATTATAAAAAGTTTAATTTATTTATATATATATATATATATATATATATACAGTGGGTATGGATAGTATTCAGGTCAGTACCAGTACCAGCCTGCTCAGTACCTGGATGGGAGACCGCTTGTGAAAACTAGGTTACTGCTGGAAGAGGTGCTAGTGAGGCCAGCAGGTGGTGCTCACCCTGTGGTCTGTGTGGGTCCTAGCGCCCCAGTGTAGTGATGGGGACACTATACTGTCAACAAGCACCGTCCTTTGGATGAGATGTTAAACCGAGGTCCTGACTCTCTGTGGTCATTAAAAATCCCAGGATGTCTTTCGAAAAAGACTAGAGGTGTGACCTCGGCATCCTGGCTAAATTCGCCCAGTGGCCTCTGACCATCATGGCCTCCTAACAATCCCCAGATCCACTGATTGGCTTCATCACTCTGTCTCCTCTCCACCAGTAAGCTGGTGTGTGGTGGGCGTTCTGGCGCACTATGGCTGCCGTCGCATCATCCAGGTGGATTCTGCACACTGGTGATGACTATGTAAAGCGCTTTGAGTGCCTAGAAAAGCGCTATATACATGTAATTAATTATTATTATTATTATTATATTGCAGCCATATGCTAAAATCATTTAAGTTATTTTTTTCCTCAATGTACACACAGCACCCCATATTGACAGAAAAACACAGAATTACATTTTTGCACATTTATTAAAAAAGAAAAACTGAAATATCAAATGGTCCTAAGTATTCAGACCCTTTGCTCAGTATTTAGTAGAAGCACCCTTTTGATCTAATACAGCCATGAGTATTTTTGGGAATGATGCAACAAGTTATGGGGTGGTGATGGAGCAGTGGATAAGACAAATACACTTGGTGTGAGAGACCCGGGTTCGACCTGGGTTTGAATCCACTGTGAGACACCAATGTGTCCCTGAGCAAGACACTTAACCCCTAGTTGCTCCAGAGGCGTGCGACCTCTGACATATATAGCAATTGTAAGTCGCTTTGGATAAAAGCGTCAGCTAAATGAATAAATGTAAATGATTTTCACACCTGGATTTGGGGATCCTCTGCCATTCCTCCTTGCAGATCCTCTCCAGTTCTGTCAGGCTGGATGGTAAACATTGGTGGAAAGCCATTTTCAGGTCTCTCCAGAGACGCTCAATTGGGTGCGGATGCGAGGAGAGGTTTGCTAGCAGGTTGGTCAGCTCTGATATAACTGTTTCTCCTCCACTTCCATTCCCGGCCAATGAAACTGATCTCGAATCTGCTGCATGGAAGCTGCTACTTCCAAATGTCCTGCCATTTGATGCGAGGCCGAGATGGTAACCCAGCGTGCGGGGATGTTGTGGGTATCCCCATGAACCGAGCTCGTACCACCCTGGGCTGTTTCAAGGTAATTGAGCTGCCCGAGTCAAAGACAGCTTATACTGTTTCCAATTGTTCTGTGAACTGCTTTTGATGGACTTTAATTTCCGTGAGCCGGCAAATAATCTCCTGCATCCTTGGTCCCAGTAGCGTGCCGAGCGGGGAGAAAGCAAATGGGGTTCTGTGGGAACACAAACACTAAATGATACTCCAGACTTCAGGGATTTGATCACTCTTTTCTTGCCCACATTCTCCACCAATGTATTGTGGAGAGTGATTGCACAGAAAACACAAGTGCAGTAAATCCCCCGGAGAGTGCAAAAGAGCAGATACTGTGAGGCGGCGTGCTGGCATGCTTTGATGCAGCTGATCCTGGTTGTGCAGTCAAGTGTTGTGAGTGTAGAGTAGGGGTGTTGTGATATACCTGTATTGACGATAACTGTGATATTCAAAGTAACAATTATTGATATTGAGTTAATTTAGTGTGTGACGATATACCGGTATTAGCGATAAGCGTAATATTTAAAATGAACAGTTCTCTTATGATAACACCACATGTAAATAATCCATTGGCCGTACCTACACTGTAAAAAGTTGAACTATTATTTACTCAATTTTTTGATGAAACATTTTTACACTCAAAAAAATTGAGTAAATTTTTAAGCTGTGAAATCAATGAAATATACTGTTTAAATTGAGTAAATGTCAGTAAAAAAATTAAGTAAATCTGAATAACTGAATTACTTTAAATGAGAAATAAAATTAATTTGATATCATCAAAATTATAAAACAACACAACTGTAATTCTATGTCAAATAAACAAAAAATATTGAGTAGATATAATTGAAATATTAGATGAAATTTAACCAAACAAATGTGCTATATTTACTAAATGTAAAAATGAATTTAACTTAATATTGGACTATAAATTATCAAAATGTTGCATTCACTTTTTTTTACACTATTTACCCTTTAGAATGAATATAATAAAACCAAATAAAGAAAGAAACACATTTTTAATCAAACATTTATTTGTCAATTAAACATTAGACAAAATCTAAAAACAACCTTTGAAACATTTCATCCATTTTAATATTCAAGTAGATTGCAAAATTAAAAAATGTAAAGTAGCCATAAGGGAAATGACTGAACCTTATGAAACATTTCATCCATCTTAATATTCAAGTAGATTGCATGTAAGATACGATAGCCGTAAGAGAAATTACATCTTACATTGTTCCTGGTGCATACCAGCCATTTGCAGTCACACTCAACATTAAACCATAAAAAAATAAAAGCAACACTTACATCAATATTAAAGGATATTTTAAAGAATGTTGGTTAACAGACAGTTGAGGGTTGCCGTTGACTTCCATGGTAGGAATATATATATATATATATATATATATATATATATATATATATATATATACTATGAAAAGTCAATGGCAACCTTCAACTGTGTTAACCAACACTCTTTAAAATATCTTTTGTGTTCAACAGAAGAAAGAAACTCGTACAGGTTTGGGACAACTTGAGGGCAAGTACATGCATACGTGAGTCCCAAAAGATAGAAGCAGGCTTTGCTGAGATTCCCAAGATTGCTGAGGACAGTGATGCCCTCAACCACAACTCCTACATCGCTGACTGCCCCATCATTGTCCGGAAGGATGTAGATTTCTATGACCTCCTCTGCCAACACCACTTGTCCAAAGACGGGTAGATCAGCTGAATCCTACAGGCAAATTGTAAAGATAACTGGTTAGAGCTAACATTCAAACCTGAATGTTACAAGAAAGCGACAAATACACAAAACAAATAGCACCTGAAGAAGCAAACATCCTGTTCGACCAGATGACAGGTAAAATCTCAAACAAAGTTTACTAGGGGGAGGAGTTGCAAAAAATAACAGCATTCTTTTTAACAAGAGGACAGGTTAATTTTCTACATAGGGAAATTTATTTTTAACAATAAACCTAAAAGAAAAATGAAGAGACCAACTGCGAGCTTCAATGCTGTAAATAAATGGTATATGCTTTTATTGAGGTCTGCATTATTTCAACCAATTTCTTTATAAATAATCATGTTTAATATTTATGTAAAATGACAAATGGTTTTGAAACAAAAAAGCTTGTTTAATTTTCACTACTTGAAAAAAATACAACAGTTAATTTTATCTAAAATGTACAGTTATATTTTCTCTTTTTTATTTTTTTCACTAAAACAATTTAGTATTTGACTAACCAATTGTTTATTTATAATACACTTAATATATTTGTGAAATTTCTATCAAACTATTTAAGGATGGAAAATTAAACTGATCTATTTCAGGGAACACAAATATTACTTAATTCAAATCAAAATTAATATATTTAACACACTCTTAAGAAATTTTGTAAGTTTACTCAATTAAAACAATGCACCCCTCCCCCACTGTCCTTCAAATACCCACCAGGTCCGGATTTGTTGTGGAACAGCTGCGGTGACTGGAGTAATGGAATGAAAATTCAGCTTATATATCGTATTTTCCGGACTATAAGTCGCACTTTTTTTCATGGTTTGGCTGGTCCTGCGACTTGTAGTCAGCTGCGACTTATTTATCAAAATTAATTTGACATGAACCAAGAGAAAACATTACCGTCTACAGCCGCGAGAGGGTGCTCTAATGCTGCTCAGTGCTCCTGTAGACTACTACTGAAAACAAGGAGCGCCCTCTCGCGGCTGTAGACGTTAATGTTTTCTCTTGGTTTTTGGGTCTAAATAAATGAGACTTATAGTCCAGTGCGACTTATATATGTTTTTTTCCTCGTCGTGACGTATTCTTGGACTGAAGCGACTTATACTCAGGTGCGACTTGTAGTCCGAAAAATACGGTGTGTGTGTGTGTGTGTATATATATATATATATATATATATATATATATAATATCAGTCTGGCGAATTTACTAGCCAAATGGCGATAGAGGGTAGAGGGATAGACGGTTGTTTTTTCTGCATTTTTTTATTAAATAAATGCAAGGTTAATGAGCTTAAGAAACTTATTTTAGAAACATTAAAAAGCTTACGGTTTTCAAACTTTTGACTAATATTGTATGTGATCTAGGTTTCAGTGCACTAGAATGACTTTACAAAGGAGCAGGCCTCAAACTGACCGACTCCCTATAGTGGGAGCTGATTAAAACGCACCAGTCTATGTTATGTCCACGCCATTTTAAATGCTTTTGTAGTGGTGATTTAAGAGCTCATACTTGAGTTCATGTAGTAATTATGATGTTTTACACAAACGTGATCGCTTTTTACAAGACAGAATGTTGTAATCTGAACGTTCATAAATGATGTGTTTTCTCCATTGGGCATGTATAGTTATAGTTGCTGGACCACAGTTACACTAATCATTAGACTTTCAAATGGCGGTTGAAATAAACGGTGATACAAATAGCACGAACGTTAACCCACTCCAAAAAAAAACAAAAAAACTACGTTACTGGTAACTTACTAGCTAACATACTAGCAATTTACTAAGAAAACTACACTGTTATGTACACGTACACACGGTCAACGTTTAATCAACTTTTGAATAAAGTATTGCAAATATACATAGTTATAAAATGACTAATGTTACAGGAAATTCGAGTAATGCTGTTCATGTGGTTGCTGAGAAAAGCAGTCTTTCAGTGACAGGTGCCTCTTGCTTGAGCCACGAAACTTGTTGAACTAAGTGAAAGTGTGAAAGTGAAAGTGAAGTGACATTCAGCCAAGTATGGTGACCCATACTCAGAATTTGTGCTCTGCATTTAACCCATCCGAAATGCACACACACAGAGCAGTGAACACACACACACACTGTGAGCACACACCCGGAGCAGTGGGCAGCCATTTATGCTGCGGCGCCCGGGGAGCAGTTGGGGGTTCGGTGCCTTGCTCAAGGGCACCTAAGTCGTGGTATTGAAGGTGGAGAGAGAACTGTACATTCACTCCCCCCACCCACAATTCCTGCCAGCCGGGACTCGAACTCACAACCTTTCGATTGGGAGTCCAACTCTCTAACCATTAGGCCACGACTTCCCTAAAAAGATGGGCAAAATACAAACACAATTGTTAGGAAATCCTTAATATATAACTTCTGAATTAAATATTACAAACATAAGTAGTATTAGCTGGCTAAATTACATAACGTGCCAGGATATGAGAGGAGTGCAGGCCTTGCCGTTGCTAAGGAAAGCCGTCCTTCAGGTGGCTTCGATTAAAGATGACGTAAAATACAAAGACAATTGTTAGGAAATGCTTAATAATTATTAACTTTTTAATACAGTGTTACAAACGTAAGTAGGATTAGCTGACTAACGTTACTTACCAGGAGTTGCGAGGAGTATGGCTAGTTGACGTCGCTGCTGAGGAAAAGCAGACTTTTTTTTTTCCTGCGGAGCTGCACACACGATCACTTTAGCCGCGAAATTTACTCAATTTATTTAAACTGTCATTTATTACGCTGGAACTTTATTTAGGAAAATTGGTAGGAAATACTTAATTTTAGTTTCTAAAACAGATCAGTACAAGTAAATAATTATCAAATATTTCTATTAGAAATCACCAGAAATATTGAGGTTATATAAAAAATATAATTAGTTAGTTAAATACCTATTTATTTTCATTAAATAAACTTAAATTATATATGTACATTTTACAGAAATTACCTGTTGGATTTTTTATTTTTATTTTTTTAAACCTGACCCACTCAATATATCACTTAAATGATTTCAAAAGATTTTATTAAGTTAATATAGCTCTTTATTTTTGTGAAATTTACTAAGCCACTGAATCATTTTTTACAGTGTAGTTGAGCTCCCAGGTGGCAGTATTGTGCCTTAATGCTGACACCTGTCAATAAAGAAGACGGAAGTGCTCACAGCTACTCCAAGGAGAGTCGTGTTCATCAGAGTAAGTTCCCATTATTTTAATAGTCATAGAATGTGAAACGTTATATTAATGTTAACAGTGGTTTTCAGTGTTCATATATTGAAATGTTAATAAGTACAGCGTTTTCTTTACTAGTCTTGTTTTTGTATTTGCAATCAATACGACCTGTGCATAGTAACACTATATTTGTTCAAATCTATTAACAGTTACACAATTAAAACTGATCTTGAAAAACTGAGCGACCACATTGCTACATTAAACTGTAAAATGTTAAGTTGGTCACAGTGCTATGAACTTAATGCCTCATCTGCTGTCATTCTTCAATTAGGTTCATTAGTTAACATTAGTTAATTACATTAGTTATTAACATATATAAATATTATAATGGATAATAATGGACAATATTTCCACAGCATTTATTCATCTTAGATCATGATAATTTCAGCATTTACTAATGCATTTATTAAAATAACAAGTTCTGTTTGTAAACATTAATGCACTATGAATTAACATGAACAATAACCAACAATTTTACCAAAGATTAATAAATTGTGTAATAAATGTATTGTTCATTGTTCATTCATGTTAGTTAGTACATTAATGTTAACAAATGGCATCTTATTTTACATACTTTTGAACTTTTGACAGTATTCTTTCTCTTGTTATTTCATAGAAGCTTCAAAGAAGACAGAGAAAGCCAGTCTTGTGCCCTGCACTTATCAGCATTCTTATATTTGTTGGCTGAAAAAGAAAAACTTAATAAACAAAGTAAAAAATAATTTAATTAAATAAAATATTTGATAATATTGTGAATTCTTATGGCCACAATAACCGTGATATAAAAGATATAATATTGTGACAGCCCTAGTGTAGAGTGAGGTGCCAATCATCAATAGCTTGAGTCTGTAAGAGAATCAGAACACAGTGTTAGTATTGTTCTGGAGTTGAAGCTCATCTCCTTCTCTTCCTCTGCTTAAATGCTGTGCTGTTGATGAGTTTCAGGTGTCAGTGATTGGCTCGCACTCCACAGTAATTGCTGTATGAGTGCTGTTTCCTAGGCGATGCTGATACCACCTTAGCCGACTCACTATCTATCTATCTATCTATCTATCTATCTATCTATCTATCTATCTATCTATCTATCTATCTATCTATCTATCTATCTATCTATCTATCTATTTATTTTTATTATTTATTTATTTTTCTGTGGGGACATACTGTCTCCCGGAAGAAAACATCCTGGTGGTAAAGCAATGCAATTTCAGGCTAACCATTTTACCCCCAGCAATACAGACTCATTAAAACTGTAACATTTTATATCTTCCATTTGTAGCATATTTTTTAAATATGTCTGTCAATGCAACTACAATACTTGAACACTTACATCTGTTTTTTAATTATTATTATTATTTTTTTTTTTTTATTGTTTATATGAGAAAGACAACCTAGGCTCTACCTACATTTTTGCAGAACTCCAAAAACATACTATTTCGCTGCAGTTTTCAGCTGAAATGAACACTAGTGGCAGTAAAATAACTTTGATTCCTTAACACATACATTACAATTACAGCAGATTATTGATAAATAAACACCTATTTCATGTACTTATGCAATATATCAAAGCACGTTTACCATAGTACATTATTTTGTTTTTTTTTTATTAATAGATTTTCATATTTGCATCACAAAACAAGCTCCACTTGTATGGATTTTCTGATATAGTAAACTTGCTTAGAAGCTCACCTGGTACAAAGTTGCACTTGCAATGAAAAGAACTTGGGTAACATGGCATTGTTGCTTCAGAGCATGGCTTATGTTATGCTTTTGTTAACACTAATGGTTAGGTTTATAGTAGGGTTTAGTGCCAATTATAGAAGGTTTCAGTCTTCGTTCAAAATAGTAAAAGCTAGAACAGAAAGAACTGATAAAGTATAATAACAGAATAGAAAAAGTGAAGGAATGGAATTGTTTTTTTTTTTGTTTTGTCTTTTTGGATGATGCCGTTACATGCTCACATTATGATGAGTTGAGTTTTTAGTTGTTTTCAGCTGTTTCTTGCAGATTGTGAGGGATTTGGCTGTCCGGATGTAGTTAAGCAAGTCATATCACCAACTGGGTATGGTGAAAGAAAACGAGAGTGATTTTGTGCCCCTCTGCTATGACAGCACGAGCCGCCGCTCATTTACCGACCACAGGCTTCTGGAGGGGATGTTGTCTCCTAAGAGAGAGTGGAGGTTGGAGGGTTCAGAGCCTGTGGCTGTACTGAAGGCAAGCACTAATGTCTTGAGCTTAATGCGAGCTGCAACTGGAAGCCAGTGAAGAGTGATGAGAAGCGGTTTGACTTGGGCTTTTTTGGGCTCATTGAAAACAAGACATACTGTACTGCTGCATTCTGAATCATTTGCAGAGGTCTGATTGCACATGTTGGAAGTCCAGCCAGAGGAGCATTGCAATAGTCCAGCCTAGAAATGACAAGAGCATGGGCGAGAAGCTGTGTGCTCTGTTAGGAAGGGTCAGATCTTCTTCATGTTGTGTAGTGCGAATCTGCATGCTCTTTCTGTTTTTACAAAATGATATTTAAAGGTCAGCTGATCATCAAGAATCACCCCAAGATTCCTGGCCAAACTCTATGGGATTATCATTGATAAGCCCAAATTTATGGTAAACTGGTGCTGTACTGATAGGGTTGGAAAGATGAGAAGCTCTGTCTTTGCCAGGATGAGCTGCAGGTGATGTTTTTCATCCATGCTGAGATGTTCACCAGAGAATCTTTGAGCTGAGCACGTATCGGTGGATCATCTGGTTGAAATAAGAGGTGTGTCATCAACATAGCAATGGTAGGAAAAACCATGTGCCTGTTAACACCCAGGGTGCCATGGCAGGACTGCTGTTTCTTAAGCTTTAAAAATAATTATGTGTCAAATAGGTTTTCTGGCAAAAACCCTCTGAGTATCAGTCAGTCGCACATGGAGCTATGATACATTGATAAATAACTAAGGGTTGGTATAACATCATTAATTTAAAAGGTGAAGTGCACTACAAGCAGCGCAAATCACAATTTACTAGGTAAAGATGATTGATAATTTCTCCCTTTGTGCTTGGAATGATGATAAGCAACCAATAATGACATAGTATTTATTTTTTATTTATTTTACAAACCCAGTATGGAGAAATAGCAAACTAAGTATTTTCTGGTCTTTTATAGCATAGGTTTTGATGCATTTACCTTTAACAACTCTTTTAAATGGAGATTTCAAATGTCATCATCCTACTTTCCAGTGACTGGAAAGAGCTTTGCTACTACTTGAACCATCTAAAGACATGATGACAGTCTAGGAACACTGCTGGTTTAAGGGCAAATCCTAACCGTTTACGCTCCACTGGCCTGAAAGTCTGACTCAGAGCAGAAGGACATGGCACAGTCAAGGAATACCCATAGATTTATGCACAGTGTTGTGGGTTATGTGTTATAAGCAACATGAATCACATAATATATATATATATATATATATATATATATATATATATATATATATAAATATAAACAAGGTAACAATTAATTTTAATCTCACAATTGATTTTTTTCTTGAAATTCAGAATATTTATTCAGAACTATATGTATCAAAATATATATATTTTTATACTATTTGTATCAAAGTTTAAACAGTAAATAATAATAATAATAATAATAATTTGTATCTGTGACGAGTGGGGCGGGGGCCGAGGGACGTGGGAGCGAGGCCGGTGGAGTGATTGGAGATGAGCTACACCTGTTCAACCCACCGGTCTCGAGTCCCACGGAGGAGATGGAAGGATATCAAACTGGAGCGACGACAGTGAAGGACGAGAGAGGACCAGGCCTGGACTTTATTTTATGTTTTGGTTTTATTTTGTGCGCATCAGTCGTCCGTGAGGGGCTGGTGCGCTGTTTTGTGTTTATTTTGTAATTAAAGTTTCATTTGATTGTCCGCCGGTTCCCGCCTCCTTCTTCCCGACGATTACAAAGGTTTTAATTCATTACAGTGGTGCCGAAACCCGGGACAAGGAGGGACGCGCTGCTGAAGATCCTTCGCCGCTGTGGTGAATCCGCGGTGCCATCGAGCAGGCGAGGAGTGTGCCGCCATGGACGCTCGAGGTGGTGGGCTGGAGTGAGTTGCCGGGGACGGGCGAGCTCGCTGCCGGCCGCCCACGATATGGAGGGGCGGCTGCCATCCGTGAGGGAGCGGAGGAGTCGGCGCCGTTCACCAGGTGGCCGGAGCCTGCTGACATCCGCCGGAACGGCGAGGAGCAGGGAACGGGGGACTCCTGCCGGCTGCCCAAAACCGGAGGAGCCGTCGCCGTCCACCGGGCGGTGGAGGAGTGTCGTGCCGTCTGCCCAGGGCCGTCCAGTGCCACCGCCAGGCACCGCGGAGGAGATCACCCAGCTGTTGGAGGGCCGAGCAGCAGTGCGTCTGGGAACCTGAATTTTTTTTTTTTTTTTGTCTCTCGTCTCTGTCGCTCCTCCTTACATCTCCTTTTCTCTCGCCGGTGGAGTGATTGGAGATGAGCTACACCTGTTCGACCCGCCGGTCTCGAGGCCCACGGAGGAGATGGAAGGATATAAAACTGGAGCGACGACAGTGAAGGACGAGAGAGGACCAGGCCTGGACTTTATTTTATGTTTTGGTTTTATTTTGTGCGCATCAGTCGTCCGTGAGGGGCTGGTGCGCTGTTTTGTGTTTATTTTGTAATTAAAGTTTCATTTGATTGTCCGCCGGTTCCCGCCTCCTTCTTCCCGACGATTACAAAGGTTTTAATTCATTACAGTATCTTATTTATTTGATGTGATAAAAAAAAATACTATTTGTAAACTAAAATACATTCAAGTGCTTTTGCTTCAGACAAAAAAGTAGTACATGGCTGCTATAAATATTGACTTTGTCTTGATAATAAGTGCACAGTCAAAATTACTTATTGTTAATTAATAAATACATACCTACATATTTGTGTACTAATTGTATTCTTTGATTGTATAAATTGTGCTTATGCTGCATAAAAAATGACAAGACATTTAGGTTCATGTGGGTATTAAAAAGGCTTATTTCACCCTTCCGCAAACTAAGGCATTAATAAATCTTAAATCAGAGCAGAAAGACTTACATTCATATAGTCGGGACATTAAATGTTGCATAAATTGCAAACAAACAATTAAATAAATAAATAAATAATATTTACTTCTAAAAAAAAACTGAAGAAAATTAAGTGAATTTATGCTGAAAGCAAGAACAAATATCCGACTATGGGGTATGGACACTTTATTTATTTATTTTTTGGAGCCCACTGGCAGACATTTGTTCTTTTTTTTTTTATCATGCACTCACTTAATTTTGATCGATTTTGATCAATTTTGATCAAACAAGATTTATATTTAAATCTTACTCAATTTATTTAAGATTATTTAGACATTTTGTACTGAAAAACAACAAGACGTAACCCTGCGGAAGGACAAAACTTTTTTTCCTATTGCGATCAGAAGCTACAGTAAAAGTTATTTATATGTACAGTGCTAGTTTTTGACAGTAGTGCTTTTTAAGCCTTGCAGTAAACCTGGTATAGCCATTAGAATAAAAATGTTGTCAATAATTATAATAATTTAGTATTTTAACACTATTTTACAAAAAGAGTAACTTAAGTATTATTTATATTTGTTTTTTAGTTAAGCATTAGTTATTTTATAGAGTTAAGCAACATCATAATGCTTAATAATTGTTTTCCAACAGTTTTTACATTTTTTTCTTTTTTACTATTCTGTTTAAATATGCCAACACAGTTAACAATGATTTCAGAACTCATACTACTCTGTGATTACAACAGGAGCATATATCTTAAGCTGATAGCACACCATCAAACAGGAACTAAGATAATAGTCCTTATCTGTTTTTATCTGGATTCTGGTTTTGTGATGTAGTAAATCAGTAGGGTTTTACACAATTTCATATGAGACATTTATTAAAGGGTAGTTGACCATTATATATATATATATATATATATATATATATATATATATATATATATATATATATATATATATATATATATTATATATATATATTCAGTTAAGTTCTTCAAATCTATTTGGTTACCAACATTTTTCAAAATATCATCATATAGACTTGAAATGAGGAAGAATAAGTGACAGAATTTTCAGCTATCACTTCAATCCCCAAAAAGAACACTCCACCATATATGGGTGCTCTGCAAAAGAATAATAAAAGCATATTCATCTGAAGAATAAAGTAGCATCAAATACTTATTCAGTCTCAAAAGGGCTATTTGCTTATAGGCATACTGACAGACAGACAAAATGACAGAATCTGTAACTAAAACATTAAAGAATGTTAGTGTTAGCTAAACAAGGTTAAACGAAGGTAAAAACAAAAAAATACTATTACACAAAAATAAAGGAGCGCCCTTAATGATCTCTTGTACTGTATATGAAACAACTTTCTTCCACATTTTGGGTTTGCCTGTTGCTGCTACTGAAGATTCAATCCCCAGTTTATTATATATATATATATAAAGCTGGAAAAAGTTACTGTAGGCCTAACAAGAAGGCACCACAATTGTGTGGCATTATACAAAAACTCACTAAATAATAACTTCATATTGAGCTGCTTACATTTTAGTGTCTTCTATTGCTCAGACATTGATTCCAAAGTCACTGTAGAATCCATTTGTTCCTGAAATATTCTATGGTTTTGAATAAATCTGTGAAGATTTGACTCATCTGTTAGAGAATGAATCGGTTACCTGAATCATTCAAATGACTCACTCATAAATGCTCACTAAAGGAGCAACAACCTATACAAGAAACTATGTAATCCACAGAAAGAATCACTGAAAAAAATAAATGACTACAGCATATGGTGAAAATGTTTCTTTGTGAAAAGTTGAAAAGGAACATTTGAAAGCATTTTTTAAGATAGTTGAGTTTCATTCCCATTCTTCTTTTTGTAGATAGACTTATAGCTACCATGAACCTCATAAACTTAATAATTAGCACCAAACAATCACTAATCCACTTTCATTTAGCATGAGCCTAGTGTCTGACATGATGTGCACAGATCATATGAATGCTTGTACTGAAATCTATACATCTATACAGGAAGTGAAAACACATTGTCCCACCGAGTCCTTATGGGACACTGGCAAGCCATGCTACTTGTTTCTGATTAGAAAGAGACGGTTTGAGCATAGGGCTGCCAATCAATGCCTATGAATTAAGCAAATTAATAGTACATAAAAAAACACAACAGCATAAAAAAATTTTTCTTTCTTTTTTTTTTAATGGTAACTCCAATTTCAAATGAATTTCAGTGTGATATAATGTACACTGGTCAGCCAATTAGCCTAGTGACCTTGTGAAAACCATTTAGCGCTTGAAAAGTGTGTGGGTATATGTGGGTACTTGGCTGTAAGAACCATAGACACCATTCTTCCCTCCGAAATCAACAACAATGTTCATCTTCAAAAAGATAAATACTGGTCGACAGCTCTCTTGGACTGTGACAGTGGTGCAGGAAACGTGCACATTATTGAACACTTTCCAATTAGAATTCTCAAAGCACTTCTAAAAGGTCTTAGTGACATGCATAAACTGAGCAATTGCTCCATTTTAGGGAAAATAAATGGCAGGTTTGCTGGCGTGATTAGGGATTTTGAAAAAAAATATTTAGGAAGCTCGCTAAATACACCGCCCCTGAGACACTTCTCATGGCCTAGCTAACCAAGTGTGAAATAGCTTTGGCTAAGTAAGAGAGGGAACCATTAATATTGATAAAAACGGGTGAGGTGCTCTCAAGGTGGAATGGAAGTTCTAACTAAAGAAAATGATTAATGTCACCTTCAATAGATGTTAGAGAAATACATTTATTTAGGTCCACATAAACACAGTGTTGCACGCACTCTTTTTCTCTCTATGCCTGTTTACTTATATCTGTCAATATATGCTTATGTACCCCCAAAAAAAGTATTTGGGCAGTCATCATTGACATGAAAAGCCATTCAAACTCATTTTACTTTTGTAATTTGACAAATGTATAGGGTCTGAAAAAGACAGATTAATGAAGTCAGTTGAAAAAAATGAAATAAAGTGTATTACTTTATTATTGAAAAAAGCTATTACAATTAGATGAAAGAGTACAACGACTGAACAAATAAAATTAAATGAAATAAAATAAAACATGATTGAATGATTGTCAGCGTGTGTGTATCTATCTATCTATCTATCTATCTATATATATATATATATATATATATATATATATATATAAACAAATATTACATTTATTTAGAAAGGATGCATTGATGCACCACCGTCAAACTATTATCGTCATTCAAGAAAAAATAAATAAATTGTGTGCACAATTTGCTAATTTGTTCCCTCGATGTACTAAAACGTGTACACTGTTACTATTTTGTTCCCTCGATTTGATAAATCATGTGCACAATTTACTAATTAGTTCTCTGGATTTATAAATCGTGTGAATGATTTAGCAAATCCAGGGAACAAAATAGTAAATTGTGCACACAATTTACAAATCGAGGGAACAAAATAGTAATCGTGTAGATGTTTTAGTACATCGAGGGAACAAATTAGCAAATTGTGCATACACAACGACTGAACAAATAAAATTAAATGAAATAAAATAAAACATGATTGAATGATTGTCAGCGTGTATATATATATATATATATATATATATATATATATAAAAACAAATACTACATTTATTTAGAAAGGATGCATTGATGCACCACCGTCAAGCTAGGTGGGCACGGTTTCAGCAACCAGCTACCGCCTCTTTGCCCATTTTCGATTATTTGGGAGTGATGTGCAGTGACATGCTGCCAAGATGGGGATGGCCAGCTCCGCCTACTTTAGGCTTCAAAAATGATCTTCGGAAACCTGAGTGATGTCACGGACACTACCTTCATGTTTTTACACAGCCTATGATTTTGACTGCGAAATGTACAGGTTGCCGTGACTTTGCCAAGTAAGACATATTCCTGGATCAACACCATCTGATGATCCTGGATCAACATTATTGTCCAAAAATATAGACTGAACCCAATCCCAATCCCAACCCATAAACCAAACCCTACCCATAACTTATTCCTAAAATCAGTGGGAAATTATTTCTGATTAACAAAGCTGTAGAAGCATCTAACCCTGATTGTAAGCCTAAAACAGATATTTTCTGAAAAGTCATATCTCAATTCAACAAGAATGTTGATCCAGGAAAATGTTGAAATCACGCTCGCCAAAATGTACCACAGGGCAATGGTGAAACATGTTGTGACAGTCAAACAAACTACAGGCCTCTGAATGTGCCATGTGTCAGCAGCCAGGAGGAGGTTACATCTGTCCTTCAGCCTAGGGTTAAAAGCTCAAATAAACAAAAAGCCCTGTGTGGTCTGCAGAAAATATGGCCACGGCTGGGCTGTCGGCATTTGTCATGGCTTCAATGGCAAACGTATTACTGTTCGGAAACCTCATTCATATTACAGTTAGGAAACATTATTATTATTATTATTATTATTATTATTATTATTATTATTATTATTATTATTATATTCATGGGATCATTTATAAGAATTTCCAGCATTTTTCATTACATATACAATTTTCATATATATATATATAGAGAGAGAGAGAGAGAGAGAGAGAGAGAGAGTAATGGAAAATAAATATTTATTTTTATTAAACCCGTGTTGGAACTTTATTCATCTGTTTTCTTGCAACCACACTGAAAGTCAACAAAAACACATATATACCAAAATGTTTTTATTTTATTTATATGTTTTTTATGTTTTTCTAATTGTATTAACTTTCTTTTTTTATTATTATTATTTACTTATAAAGTAGTAAAGTGTTATTTTTTTTTATTTTTTTTAAGTGTAAATTTGTCAGATTGCAGGGGTAACAACTATTAGGTAGGATCTGGAGTAAGTTTACCACTTAGAAGATGCATGAAAACAACTGGATACAAGAATATGAGCCGAATTATTACAAGAGTTAATACTGCTTGTGATTAGGAGACTTTTCATTATTTTAACAAAACCGATGCAATTTGAGGACCTTCCTCAGGATCTTAAACACACAGCCTACACAAACATTTAAAAGGCACATCTCCATATTGGATTCCACATTCACAAATTAGCAACAGCTGACAAGCTTAACTGAAATCATTACATAAATTAATAGGAGATAACTATCCACAGGTAATAATCACCCAATCAGAGTAGGTTCACATCAGATCAACACGCATAAGAAAACATACTCTGCAGAACCACACATGAAACCACCATCATAGAAAATATTTAACCTGTTAGCCAGCACCCCCCATTATGGGACTCACAGCTGAAAGTGCTCTAACTAACTTATAATTGTAATAGTTTCCTACTTCAGTGTGTTACAAACATAATTGTGGTGTCTTTAGAAAGAAGACCCTTTGGGCTTCACTTTTTATCAACCAGATTTGATAATGCTCAACAATATTAAAAGTTATAGACACTGAAGTGCCTTGAATTTTTTTTTACCACTCTTAAATATTTTTTTATTTGATATAAAAATACATGAAATAAGTCCTGGAGCAATCTAGAAAAGTAATGGGTTGAAAGCCACATGTCTCATGAGTTTCTATTTCAAATCTGAATAAAATATCATGAAAAATGAGACTCCTGCAAATATTTTTCTGAGACTATGTCTACACCCCACCCCCCCAAATATAAGAAAATATATTTCCCTATAGTATTGAAGGCTTCTACAAACTATTTAGTCAGTAAACATACCACTGCATAGTTTTTTTCAATTATAAAACACTAGACATAAACTTAGACATCATATAAATGATTTATTTGAGCACTAGAAAAATACAATAAGAATAATTTGAGTAAGAAAAATAAGAATAATAAGAAAAATAAAAAAAGATTTAACATTGTTTGCCAATATAGAACATCCTGAGATTGCTAGAGATGCATATTTTACAATGAATTACGATGCAAATAAGTGCTGATGTGCTGATGGCCACTTATACAGATGGTAATAACACAAATGTGCCGAAGTAAATAATCCACTCTCTCTATTCATATAGACGCGTTCACTTTGATAGCCGTGACCATTCAGTAATAGCGATCTGATTTGGGCTGATTTGCACTCAAACAGATGGTAATCATGCACATACATTCACATTCAACATAAAACACACTCTCACATATATAAAAACTCTCTAAAATAAAAAGAAAGAAAGGAATTTGCAATCGCTGTAAGTTCCGCCTCCATCAGCTGACAGGTGCGTCAGAGCGCGTGATAATGATACATAGTTTGTCAAGATTAAATTTTTCCTGTTTCATTTAATCTATTCATAATCACTGGCATGTGCGTGTGGGAGAGGCTTTGAGGACGAGGGCGTTCTGGTGCAGGTTAACAGGTTTTAAGAGAATCATAGAAATTTTTAAGAGACAAATCCTCATTCATACATTTTGGAAACTACGGTGACCCCGCACATGACATTCAAGAAAAAATAAATAAATTGTGTGCACAATTTGCTCATTTGTTCCCTCGATGTACTAAAATGTGTACACGGTTACTATTTTGTTCCCTCGATTTGATAAATCATGTGCACAATTTACTAATTAGTTCTCTTGATTTATAAATCGTGTGAATGATTTAGCAAATCCAGGGAACAAAATAGTAACCGTGTACATGTTTTAGTACATCGAGGGAACAAATTAGCAAATTGTGCACACAATTTATTTATGCACTGAATTGAGCCCACAATTTTTTTTTATTTAATTGTTTTTCTCCTGCACGCCATGTGCAGGGCTCCATAGGAAACAGAGTTTTCAAATAAAAATAAAAAATCCAAAAAGCTTCTCATGCAATCGATGTTACCACCTTGTGAATTCTGCTTAATCTTTTCAGTTTCAAGAAAAAAGTTTTATGGTTACATTCACAAAAATGTCTTGCAACAGGACTCTTTAGATCCTTTATATTTATTGCACTTCTATTTTCTGTAATCCTTTCATTTAATGAACGGATGTTTCATCAACATACATTTTAATACATGGACACTGGATTATAAGATCACAATTTTTGTTTTGTATGTTATAAAACTCTTAATACAAATTGGATGTTTATTATCAGGATGATTAAAAAACTTTATATGTTTTGTAAATTCGGATTGCAGAAGTAAAATGGATTTTGAATGACTTTTCAATGTTGATGATGACTCTAAATATAAAACAAAACTCAACTTTATAAAAAAAAAAAAAGAATATAAAACTATAAGATAGAAGATAAAACTATAAGAATCCTGGATGAAATGACTGTTATCATGATGTCACATGGTGTACTGGTATGTGATTCCATCTGATGTTCATTACTGTTGTCGTCTATTAGACGCACAGCACATCAGCTGTGTTCTACTTGCAGATTCTTTTTTTTTTTTTTCTTGTTCATGGCGTGTGGTATATAGCCAACTCGAGGTTGCTGTGTACAGATTTTTGTAGCATAGGCAGTAAAAAATAAAAAATAAAAAAATCTTCATGCAGTGCAAGCGAGGCAGCCTAACTGTTTCCAGCACGTCCTTCCTTCTGTCAAGGCTGACACACATTAATGAGGCACAGAGCACATACAGACTTCATCATTATGTGCTTCAGGAAGAAGAGGAGGAGGGGTTTCACACTCTCTCCCCTTTTCCCCTTCATTATGGGATACATTTGAAATTACATCTGTCACTTATTTGGGTGCTAATTGGGCAAATAAACATGTTTCACATACAATACATCTAAATCGCCCTTATCAGGCCTCTAGTGAATACCTACACTGTAAAAAATGTACTGTAGAATTTACAGGATTTTACTGGCAAAGAAGTTGCCAATAAAATCCTGTAAAAATGATGTTAATTGCTGTAAAATGGATTACAGGACATTACTGCAAAGCAAATTACAGTGAATTGCTGTATGTGAAATACATTAGTTTGTAGTATTTTTTACAGTAACATTAAATTTAACTTGTAGTTTATTTTACAGCAATATTTTGTAATTTCACTAAAGTACAGTATTAACCTGGTAAAAAAGTTGTCAATAAAGTCCTGTAAATATATTTTACAGCATTTATTTGTAATTTCATTAAATTACAGTATTTAACTGGCAACAAAAGTTGCCAATAAAATCCTGTAAATACCCTTAAATACAATATGATGTTGTAATAATTTAACAATGAAACTGCTTTAAAGAATAATTTTAACAGTAAATTATAAAATACTGATATAAATGCATTATCATGAGCTCTATCTTAATACATTTACAAATGAACAAAAACCAAATCAATGATGTTGCAAATAAGTATTTATGAAAACTGTCAGAAAGACATTGCAAGGCTTTTACTGGTAAAATACAAATTTCAGTCTTTCAACAGTTAAAATATTATCATAAAAATAACAGCATCACAAATAACTACAAATGCATGTTAAAACAATAAGCCATACTCAGAGCAGAACATTAACTTTCTATAAAAATGAAGATCAATCAACAGAATTTGTATAATTTTTGTAAAAAAAAAATGTTTTAAAGAAAATTATTAAATTTAAATGCTGGAATCAACATTAAATCACAAATTCTGTTGTTTGAGCTTATGTTCTATTAAATTAAGAAGATGAGCACACACATGAGGGTTGTCGCTCTTCTCTGAGACTTTTCCACTTGTTTTGCCTCCATGTGTCCATCTTGTATCCAGTGAGGGTTGTGATTCCAAGAAAACATCTGCACATAAAAACAAGCAGAAGCATCAGGATAAAGTTAACTATTGAATGAAACTAGCTCAATAAAATAAATGTCAAAATGCCACTTCAGAACGAGCTTTATGAGCTTTATTGCCAGGTATGTTTACACATACGAGGAATTTGTTTTCGTGACAGAAGCTCCGCAGTACAACAGAATGACAGCGACAGAACATAAAACACATAATAAAAGAATATAAAAATACAAAAAATACAAATAAGTAGATAAGGAATGACAATATACAAATTGACAATTGTAGGCAGGTATATTACAAAAATGCAGTTATGTATGTACATGTATATTATGTGCAAAATGTAAGTGTATACTAAGTATGTGTGTTAGATAAATTAAGTGTATGTGTATATAAATATAAAGTGTAGTGTGTTCAGTGTGTTCAGTGTGTATCAGCTGTTCATAAGATGGATTGCCTGAGGGAAGAAGCTGTCCCTGTGTCTGGTCGTTCTGGTGCTCAGTGCTCTGTAGCGTCGACCAGATGGCAACAGTTCAAAGAGGGAGTGTGCTGGATGTGAGGAGTCCAGAGTGATTTTAACAGCCCTTTTGCTCACTCTGGATAAGTACAGTTCTTGAATAGATGGGAGAGTTGAACCGATGATTCGCTCAGCAGTCCGGACTACCCTCTGTAGTCTTCTGAGGTCAGATTTAGAAGCTGAGCTGAACCAGACAGTTACTGAAGTGCAGAGGATGGATTCGATGATGGTGGAGTAGAACTGTTTCAGCAGCTCCTGTGGCAGGTTAAACTTCCGCAGCTGGCGAAGGAAGTACAACCTCTGCTGGGCCTTTTTCACAATGGAGTCAATGTGAATGTCCCACTTCAGGTCCTGAGAGATAGTGGTGCCCAGGAACCTGAATGACTCCACTGCAGTCACAGTGCTGTTCATGATGGTGAGTTGGGGGAGTGCAGGTGGGTTTCTCCTGAAGTCCACGATCATCTCCACTGTTTTGAGCGTGTTAAGCTCCAGGTTGTTGAGAGTGCACCAGACAGCCAGCTCTTTAACCTCCTGCCTGTAAGCAGACTCGTCACCGTCCTGAATGAGGCCGATGAGTGTGGTGTCGTCTGCAAACTTCAGGAGCTTGACAGAGGGGTCCTTAGATGTGCAATCGTTAGTGTACAGGGAGAAGAGCAGTGGGGAGAGAACGCAGCCCTGGGGAGCTCCGGTGCTGATTGTACGGGTGCTGGATGTGTATTTTCCCAGCCTCACTAGCTGCTGCCTGTCTGTCAGGAAGCTGTTGATCCACTGACAGACGGAGGTGGGCACGGAGAGCTGAGTTAGTTTGGGCATGAGGAGGTTTGGCATGATCGTGTTAAAAGCCGAGCTGAAGTCCACAAACAGGATCCTCACATAGGTCCCCGGTCTGTCTAGGTGTTGCAGAACATAATGCAGTCCAATGTTTACTGCATCGTCCACAGACCTGTTTGCTCTGTAGGCAAACTGAAGAGGATCCAGCAAGGGTCCAGTGATGTCCTTCAGGTGAGCCAGCACCAGTTTTTCAAATGACTTCATGACTACGGATGTTAAAGCCACAGGCCTGTAGTCATTTAGTCCTGTAATTTTGGGTTTCTTGGGGATGGGGATGATGGTGGAGCGTTTTAAGCATGAAGGGACTTCGCACAGCTCCAGCGATCTGTTGAAGATCTTTGTGAAGATGGGGGCCAGCTGGTCAGCACAGGATTTCAGACAGGCTGGTGTAACACAATCTGGGCCTGGTGCTTTTTTCCTTTTCTGCTTCCGGAAGACCTGGCGCACCGCATCCACGCTGATCTGTATTGCAGGTGTGGGGGAGAGGGGGGATGCAGGAGGTGTGAATGGTGAGAGTGCTTGATTGGAGAGGTGTTCAGGATGGGTTGCAGGAGCTGTTAATGGTGTGAACGGTGTGAACTTATACAATACAATCAGCATTTACCAGTACCGTATTTTCAAAAATACGTCATGATGAGGAAAAAACATATATAAGTCGCACCGGACTATAAGTCGCATTTATTTAGACCCAAGAACCAAGAGAAAACATTACCATCTACAGCCGCGAGAGGGCGCTATATGCTGCTTAGTGTAGACTACAGGAGCAATAAGCAGCACAGAGCCCCTCTCGCGGCTGTAGACGGTAATGTTTTCTGTTAGTTCATTTCTCTTGGTTCATGTCAAATTCATTTTGATAAATAAGTCGCACCTGACTATAAGTCGCAGGACCAGCCAAACTATGAAAAAAAGTGCGACTTATAGTCCGGAAAATACGGTACTTAAAAGGTTACTCCATTCTTTGTTCATCTTCGGAACACAATTTAAGATATTTTGGATGCAACCGGGAAGATTGTGACCGTCCCATAGACTCTCCAGTAAATACCACTGTCAAGGCCCAGAAAAGAATGAAAGACATCATCAGAACAGTACATCAGTGATTCAACCGTAACGTTATGAAGCAACGACAATACTTTTTGTATGCAAAGAAAACAAAAATAACGATTTATTCAATAATTCGCCTCATCTGCGTCAGTGTAGTGCCATTTTGGAGAGTATCTGTTGGACACACACTACATACGCTGTTCTGTGTCAGGTGGGTCACATGGACACGCTTTTAATGTTTATTTATGCTTTGATTTGAACAAAAACAAAAATAAAGTCTTTGTTGAATAAAGTTGTTCTTTTTATTTTCTTTGCATACAAAAAGTATTCTCGTAGCTTCGTTAAATTACAGTTGAACCTCTGATGGCAGATGGACTATTCTGATGATGCTTTTCATACTTTTCTGGGCTTAGACATTGTTCATTGTTTGGCAGTCAGTGGGACAGACGCAAGCCTCCCGGTTCTCATCTGAAATATCTTAAATTGTGTTCTGAAGACGAACAAAGCTTTTACGGATTTGAAACGACATTAACCACTGTTAATCACATTAACAGTGATTAATGACCATATTGTTATTATGGGGTTGAGTAACCCTTTAAACTAAATAAGTAACCTTTTTCGCAAATGAAATTACTTAAGTAAAACTTGTTACCTTTAAAAAAATTGTGCAAGTGTGCAAAAGATGCCTGCTCCCAGGACGCCAGACTGAAGTCATAATAAGACTTCAAATCCAGCTACAAAGTTGAGGTATGAATTCACAACCATCTGACCCTCAAATAGTCAAAAGCCAATGGGTGGACCTGAAATTAAGAAATGTAAGCAATAATGTAACCTACAATGCAGTATTTCAATATAAAATGTAATTTAAATTACAATTTTATCAAATAATTTAAAGAATTAATACATTACCTAATAAAATCAGCTTCAGAGTCTTGAAGCATCAAACATTTCTCCACATCAGCACCTACAAGACATAAATAAAATAATCTTGTGATTTATTTAAGGCATTTACATAAATGAGACCAAAATTAACACCCAAAATGGCATATATTTTAGAATAAACAAACTATTATAAATTATATAAATTATAATTATAAATTATAATATTACATTGTAGAACTGTACCACCAATAAAATTAAATAATTTACAGTGAAAAATTACAACTGTGTAATGACATTAATGTTTTACATTAATTTTTGAAAATACAATTAATAAATGTTGGAAAAATGCAATGATACTTTTTAAACGTGAAACTAAACCGCCAAAAGGTGGCAGCAAATAACTTAATGAGTGAATCAACTGAGTCATTCATTGAACCGATCCGTTCAAAAAGCTGAATCATTCAGCAAAAACACCACTTAGTTTTTGTTTGAGGATGAGCAAAATAGTTTTGCTTTGGTCTTTGTTTAGAGCTATTTTCGTTGGTGAAATAGAACAACAGTTAATATTGTGTCTGAAAAAGTAAGTAACTTGTTAACCAATTGTTTATTGAACTATGTATTTGCAATCGTGATACTCACGAATACAGCTCACTTGTGATGCTACTTATATCATATGTTATAAATAAACTCAACAGTTGAACATTTACCTCATGTATTTTCCGTGAGTTTATGTGTGCCATTAAGCTTGTTTTGATGTTGAATGAAACGTTAATATAATCAGAATCAGTCTCGCGTTTCGATGCTTCCTCTGTTTTTTTTTCCCAAGGTTTTTTTTTTTTAAATCAGGCTAACTTGTCCAGTTGGGCATATAAAGATGTCTTTCACTTATTATACTAAGGCGTCACGTCAATATGGGACAGTTGAACACATATAAACAAATGAACACATATAACAAATGAAATTTTACATATTTTGCTGATCGTCAGTTATTTCGACAGATAGTAGTTACTATGACAATCGTTCGCATTGGGCTTTATGATAAAAGTTAGGTAAACACTACTTTAAATGCTCTCAATATGAAAATGTAACTTCCAAAAATCGAAAATTTAGCCTAACTATGCTATGATGGCAATTTCCAGTTTACTGCACATAAGTTACCAAGGCCACTTGTCTAAATGTCAGGATAGGAGGCTATTGTGACATGATATCGCTTATACATTAATTTAAATATAATAAAGGTATATTTCTTAAGTATAATTAAGTGAACTTACCAGGAATTATTAATAAAGCCTCTAATCTTCAATCGTTTTCGCACTGCTCCAGTCGGCTGGGTTTCAGATTTGAATGATGCGGGCGCAATCCCATAATGCCACACTACAGTAAGTTAGTGTAAAAAGCAGGAACTACAGTGACAACACCTGCTTCTTGTAAATGAATTACAGTTGACGTGGAAATATACTGCTAACAACTGTAAAACCTTATTTAACCCATAATGCATTGCGAATTACAGCTGCATCTTGTAAAATGTTTATACAGTAAAATTCTGTAAAATTTTGCTGTAGAAACTACAGCAATTTTTTACAGTGTACAGTATGTTCTCTGTAATGCATTATGGGAGGAAAGAGACAGTGTCTTGTGTCAGTGCTTCATTTGTTTACTGTGTCATATTGTGTGGCCAGTGCTATGCAGGAGAACACGTGTTTTCACACTGTTCAATTGTCCTGTATCAAGCAAGTCAATAAGGCCACAGGAAGTCACAGGACAATAAACAGAGACTTTGATGAACTTCTTGATCCACCGATGTGTCAAGATCTGTTTTCCCTTGTAAATGCCTGATACAGGACCGCCGCTCCCTATACGCAGAGTATGCAGTTAAAAAAAATAATATTATTTCTATATTAAAATTAACTTATGGATTTACATAAATACAAACATGAAAATACATAATACAAAATGCATTTTATGTTGAAAGCAGTAGTCAATAGGCTAAACACGCGACATGCTATTCCGGCCTCTGTGCCCGCTCCCATCCTCACGTCATGTTTGCAGCTGACACCAAATGATCAAAATTAATGGCCAAATATGCACGAAAAAAAAAAAAATCATCAGTAGTCCAGCACTGAAAAAAGAAACTAAAGAAGCCCACGATGAAGCCCATGTACCATATTTCATGTATGTTATAATCCTGTGAAACATTTTTTGGCTGCTGATGTTAATCATTTATTAACGTTAATTAATGTTTTAATTATCATATGAGCTCACTGACGACTTCACCTCCAGAAAAAGGAGGAGTGTGCCTTTGTAAATTCAGAAATTTCAGTGTTGATTTCCGTAGTGTCTGGCAGAAGCTATATACACTCACTCCACTAAATATAATTTACACTCAATGCGATATTACTGCATACAGTTTTATAATTTACCACAATATTGAGGTGCAGATAATTGGCACAATTTTAAATAAGTATCATAAATAGCAAAAAAAAAAAAAAGCTATTTTCATTTAGTCTAAATAGCCTCTATCGCTATTTACACAGTGCAGATACTGCTGTTGATTTTTGATTACATTTATTATTGTTTATTTTGATATTTAATCTTTTAAAATTACGTACTGTATTTAATGTGTGTAATTTTAGTTTGTATAACATACTTTAATTACAATTCATTTATTTATTAATTGTTATGATTTATTAAAGTTCTATTTTGACCCCTAATGTATAGTAGAGTTTGTACTTCTTTTTTTTGTTCATAATATTTGGGGGAGGGGCACGAAAGGCCATCCTGTCTTCAGGTCTCTGACAAGTGAAACAGCAGCAACGAGCAACAGCCAATGATATTGCAAGAAGGAAAAGAAAAAGAGAAGGGTTGAGGCACAGGGAAATAAGAGCCATAAAAGCCCATCAACCTACTGGCCTCTTGCCAACCATTGTCTTACCGTATTTTTTTTATTTTTTATTTATTTTTTTCCCAAAATGACAAATAAGAGGGTCCACAGATTTATTTGCCTTTTTAAAAAATAGTCCAAAATACAAGTTCTAACTTTTTATTGTGTTGGTTTTATTTTTATTCATTTTATATTGTGAAAAAAACGTGAATGTGCACAAGGCAAAATGCTTCATTTTTTCCCAGTAGGCTTAAGATTTATAATCATCTCCTCTCCTCTCTTTCCACACTAATCTGACTCCCAGTGCCCCCACCCTTATCCTAAACAATTTTAATCAGCCGCCTCATTGATTAATGTTTTGCCAAACCCACAAAAAGGTTAGCCGTTATTGCTAATCAAGCAGACCCCCAGTAAACAGCAATATCACAGCCATTGCCTGGAGGAAGCACTGAACTGAGATTAACAGAAAAAAAGATAGCAAGGGGGAAAAATTACTATAAAAGCAATGATGGAGCTCGTCTGTTGCTGTAAAGGGAACAAGACACAATAAATGTTTTTCCTATTTGCTTGGATTTTATTTGTTTGCTTCTGGCTGTAATAAGGATACTGTCAGGTGCATGAAAAGCAAGCTTAATTGACAGGCTGTGGTGAGCTTTGAAACAATTGCTTCTGACATGTTTGAAGATTTATTGTGTAGGCTACACTTTTTCATTTCTTATACTGGTGGCTTAAAATAGAGATAGTATCAGTGCATCAACATAACAAACTGCAGGAGCATCTTTGTGCACAGCAACACTGCTAGACTGCATGAATCTAAATGGTGAATTAATCTGTATGGCATTGTACATTCTCATAAATTAACCTGTATCTGTCAAACGCAAAGTACAAACTTAAATATTGATACATGCTAAATCTTATAAACCTTTATATTGTAAATGCAATGTCCAAACTTCACAACAATTGGGACATATGAACAACAGGACATTCCGAGGGTACTTGCTAAGTTACATAAAATTCTGCCCATATAGGGGGAGCTACAAATAAAAATAAAAATGCTCTTAAATTGATGCTTTATGATCAAACAAGTAAAAAATGTGTTGTTTTGTGGGCAAACGCTAATACATTATTAAAATATCACTAAAACAAACAAACATGGCTGCCAGCAGCCAATCAAATTTATGCATCTTGTAATGTCAAATTTGTTTGGCTGACCATTACAAAATTTGACATACACTTAGAACTTTTATTTATAATCCTAGGCTCTTTGTCTGTTTTGCACATAATTGGTTAGACACCATCTAGAGACAACATTCTGTGATTTATGTTGGTGTGTTTTATCATTGCAAAGATATTGGCCAGTATATTTGTGGATGTGTCCAAAAGTGACTAATTGGCCTATATATTGTAAATCCAATGTCCATACTTTACATAACACGTATGTTCTGAGGAAACATGCAGAATTTAATGAATTTCTGATGCTCGAATGGCAGTTTCTAAAACATAAGCTATTTGCATTCATGTGAATAAAATATGAAATTCATAATATAAATTTTAACCGCCAGGGTAAGCCAGATCTCAGACACTTAAAATGTGTACTCATGGTTTAACAGAGAGTGAGTTAGAGATTGATTGAGTTAAGTTTAATATAATCAGTTTTCAAAGAAATCTGTTATCTGCAAAAGGCTTAGTCTATAGATCAATAAATATAATGTTATGTTATTATTATTTTTTTATTTTTAAATATAATATTTAAAATATTACCCTAGTGCAGTTGACTAAAATGGCAGAATATATTGCTATTTAAGTAAAACGAAGAGACAATATTAGTTGTCTCTTTTAACATAATATATAGAATAATGCATCTATAAAGAGACACTTACATATTATATTTGAAAGGAGACATGGCATATCCTATTGTCTATATATGCCGCTTGTGTCTGTCCCATTATATTAAATGTTTTATCAATTAACACATTTGCATGTTAATGTTATATCAAATAAAACACTTAAGTTAAAATCAAATCACATACTTAATCTTAGTGTGTTAGTCAAGACATCAAAATAAGTGTACTTCTTTAAAGCCTAACAAAAGTTTATTCAAGCATACTCATTTAAAACTTTTTATTTTACATTATGCACATTATGAGGGTATACTTTCTTTATGTACACTTAAATGGCCTTTTTATTTGGTTAATATTATATTATCTTAAGTACAGGTTTTAAGTGCACAATCAATATTAAATACACTTCCTTTTCTTCCTTCCTTTTTTTCACAAGGGAAACCTGGTTGTCATATCTGAATGCTTATCCTAGGTTTCCACTTAAGAGATTAAAGGGTTAGTTCATCGAAAAAGGGAAATTATGTCAATCTTTCGTTGGTTATCTGGCTCAGCTCGGTGTCCATCTTCAGTTCTCTCTTCACAGCAGTTCAGTCAGTGTGCTGTTTGAGTAAATGAATTACTCCGGGATATTGGTTTGTTTGAACTCAGAGGGAGTCTCAGCCACATTAAAAAAGTTAACAGCTTAAGTCATATGTGGATTAATGCTTATTGGAGATGCGAATCATTTCAAACGATTCAGTTCGATTTGGAGAACTGGTTCAAGAAGATCCGGTTACATCGATTGATTCGTTCGCGTACAGGATATCACAAACTGCTTTGTTTTGAACTCTTTCACAACAGACACAGAAGAGAAGACAATGCTGAATAAAGTCATAGTTTTTGCTATTTTTGGACCAAAATGTATTTTCAATGCTTCAAAAATTCTAACAGACCCTCTGATGTCACATGGACTACTTTGATGATGTTTTTATTACCTTTCTGGACATGGACAGTATACCGTACACACAGACGGACAGAAAGCTCTCAGACTAAATCTAAAATAGCTTAAACTGTGCTCAGAAGATGAACGGAGGTCTTACGGGTTTGGAACGACATGAGGAGGGTGAGTCATTAATTACATAATTTTCATTGTTCAATGAACTAACCCTTTAACCAGCAAACCTCATTTGAGCTATAAACTATTCTGCTTGAAACATCTAGTAACCAGCACCAACCAGTCTAAAGCAGAATAGAAAATCATGCTGGTTTAAACTTATTTTTAGTTGTCACAAAGACCCTCTGAAACTGTTTCTTCCAGACAGAGTAGAAAAACTTGGATCCAATTCAGCTGTTGTTTTCTAACGCAAACACATCTTTATAATTTAAGGTCCTCCAAGGCTAACAGATCCACAGACATGAATCACAGGCTAGTCTCTTTCAGCTAGGTATATTGATTTATTTGAAGCACCTCAACCAGCGTCTTGGCTTTAACAAATTGTCAACTGGCATTTTCTGAGAGAGTACTCATGAAAAATTTACTTGTTCAGAAAAGTCACATATAGCCTATTGTTAACCAAGCTTTCTGAGCCAGGGAGTATTGACATATGGATCAATAATTTATAAGGAATAGAACCATTATCATCAACAATGTTTGATCACATTCAAAGCAATTGATGAGCAAAGCCAAGGCTAACGCTAAATCTGTCATCAGAAACTGTTTTCATAAACCGCTTATGATAAGATTCATTGAATCATCTCTTAGCCATTATTGTCTGTCATGCTACTGTTAGAAATGTCCTATAAACAACATTTGTTTCTTAGTAATCGTTATAGATTGCTGCTTTAATGCTATTTCTGCATGGCAGATTGACTGATGGTAATCTCCATGACAACTCTAAAAGATGTTATGAAGTCATGTTGCAATGGGTTCTTTTGAAATTGTTGCATGGTTCCCAAATTAGCAGGTCACCATTGCAGGGCAATCAAAGACCCTACCGGAATCAGGATTGACAACCAACTGTGTCCTTACACCACAATCAGAGGCCCAGATAAACACTTAGGCGCAACATGACAGACATACTCTGAGGCATTTTCATAATCACCCACTGCGGAGTAACACAAGAAGCAATCAGCCAGGCCAAGCACCTGACACAGCATGGACATCTCATCAGCTGCACCCGCTTCGGTTTATATTTTTATATACTTATTTATTTTGGTAGAAACTTATTATAGAGTCAGCCCAGTACATACAAAGTCTACGTTCAAAAATAGTTCTGGCTAATATGCTAGTGGAAGACTATTTACTTCCCCCAACATTATTTTCTGGAAATAGATTTTGTAGGACTTTGTTCTGGTGGGGAAATAAAAATCCTTAGACAAACGTACAATACAACATAATACCTTGACATAATTTGATACAGACAAATTATTAATTTCTAATTCAGACTGAGCACAAAGTTGATGTCTCTGAATTCAATTCAGTTCAAGTTTATTTGTATAGTGCTTTTTACGATACAAATCATTACAAAGCAACTTTACAGAAAATTACATTTATACAATATTTAGTAGTAATTTAAAAGTGGTGACTGTCAGATTGTGTGCATATGACAGGATTTTTCAGAAAAATTAATACAAGACGTAGTCACCCAAACGATAAACATGATTAACAGCAATTATTATATGATGCAATCACACTTGTAGCAATATTTGTTAGTTCTGTTTGTTGTTTCAGGGTTAGCATCATCTGGGGTCCTCTGAGGGGGTCAGCATAATCTCTTCTCAGGTGTTCTCGATCCAGACTGGAGCTTCTATAAATCCTAGTTACCACGGGATGTAGATCCTGTGGCAAAACAGAGAAACAAATAGAGACTTCATTAGCATAGCTGCTGTTCCAACAAAGTAAAATGAATTAGTTTAACCCAAGCTAAAGGATAAGAATGCAACTGCAGTCACAATTTAAGAGATGCATTATTTGAATGCTTGGCAAAAGAGATGCGTTTTTAATCTAGATTTAAACAGAGAGAGTGTGTCTGAACCTCAAACATTATCAGGAAGGCTATTCCAGAGTTTGGGAGCCAAATGTGAAAAAGCTCTACCTCCTTTAGTGGACTTTTCCATCATAGGAACTACCAAAATCCAGCGTTTTGAGACCTTAAGGAGCGTGATGGATTGTAACGTGGTACAAGACTAGTAAATTATGCATGAGCTAAACCGTTTAGGGCCTTATAGGTAAGTAATGATAATTTGTAACTGATATGGAACTTAATAGGTAGTCAGTGCAGAGACTGTACAATTGGGGTAATATGATCATATTTTCTTGACCTGGTAAGGACTCTAGCTGCTGCATTTTGGACAACCTGTAGCTTGTTTATTGAAGATGAAGGACAACCACCTAGAAGTGCGTTACAATAGTCCAGTCTAGAGGTCATGAATGCATGAACTAGCTTTTCTGCATCAGAAATGGGTAACATGTTTTGTTGCTTGACAGTGTTTCTTAGATGAAAGAATGCAGTTTTTGTAACATGGGAAATATGGTTTTCAAAAGACAAGTTGCTGTCTAATATAACACCCCGATTTTTGACTGTAGAGGAAGTATTAGTACATCCGTCTAATTGCAAATTGTAATCTACAAGATTCTGTGTACTGTTTTTTGGTACAATAATTAATATCTCTGTCTTATCCAAATTTAATAGGAGAAAAGTATTGGTCATCCAATCTTTTACATTTTTAACACACTCTGTTAGCTTAGATCCTTTATAAGTTTCATCTGGTCTCATTGAGATATATAGCTGGGTATCATCAGCATAACAGTGGAAACTAATGCCGTATTTTCTAATAATACTACCAAGGGGCAATATGTATATTGACAATAAAAGGCGACCTAGGACGGGTCCTTGTGGCACTCCGTATTTTACTGGTGATTCACGAGTTCACGCTTACATATAATTAGCTGTGGTATGGTATGCATATTTGGTGTGCTGTCCGTGGAAGGGCTCCGAGCTCGGGAATGGCCCGAACCTAGAGTACCCCCACTTCCCCGTCTATTTATAAAGTGAACTCAAAGTGAGGACATGGGGTGGAGGAGGGATGCTGATAAACCCTCAATGGATAGAGGTAAGTCAGCGATATTTATACTATGGGATTGATTACTTGATTATTACCTGTGTTGATTAGGCTAAGTATCTGACGCGATCCTCCCGAATCTTGTTAATAAAACATCATTGAATGAGATGACTCCCCATTTAAATGAACAAAATGATAGTGATCAGATAGGTAGGATCTAAACCATGTTAGAGCCTGCCCTTGAATACCTGTATAGTTTTGTAATCTGCCCATGAGTATGTCATGATCTATGGTGTGGAACGCAGGGGCGCCCCCAAGGGGTGGCCTAGGACCTAGGACGGGTCCTTGTGGCACTCCATATTTTACTGGTGATTCACGAGTTCACGCTTACATATAATTAGCTGTGGTACGGTATGCATATTTGGTGTGCTGTCCGTGGAAGGGCTCCGAGCTCGGGAATGGCCCGAACCTAGAGTACCCCCCCTTCCCCGTCTATTTATAAAGTGAACTCAAAGTGAGGACATGGGGTGGAGGAGGGATGCTGATAAACCCTCAATGGATAGAGGTAAGTCAGCGATATTTATACTATGGGATTGATTACTTGATTATTACCTGTGTTGATTAGGCTAAGTATCTGACGCGATCCTCCCGAATCTTGTTAATAAAACATCATTGAATGAGATGACTCCCCATTTAAATGAACAAAATGATAGTGATCAGATAGGTAGGATCTAAACCATCTTAGAGCCTGCCCTTGAATACCTGTATAGTTTTGTAATCTGTCCATGAGTATGTCATGATCTATGGTGTGGAACGCAGGGGCGCCCCCAAGGGGTGGCCTAGGACCTAGGACGGGTCCTTGTGGCACTCCATATTTTACTGGTGATTCACGAGTTCACGCTTACATATAATTAGCTGTGGTACGGTATGCATATTTGGTGTGCTGTCCGTGGAAGGGCTCCGAGCTCGGGAATGGCCGAACCTAGAGTACCCCCCCTTCCCCGTCTATTTATAAAGTGAACTCAAAGTGAGGACATGGGGTGGAGGAGGGATGCTGATAAACCCTCAATGGATAGAGGTAAGTCAGCGATATTTATACTATGGGATTGATTACTTGATTATTACCTGTGTTGATTAGGCTAAGTATCTGACGCGATCCTCCCGAATCTTGTTAATAAAACATCATTGAATGAGATGACTCCCCATTTAAATGAACAAAATGATAGTGATCAGATAGGTAGGATCTAAACCATCTTAGAGCCTGCCCTTGAATACCTGTATAGTTTTGTAATCTGTCCTTGAGTATGTCATGATCTATGGTGTGGAACGCAGGGGCGCCCCCAAGGGGTGGCCACGGCCACCACTGAATAAACTCTGGCCACCCCTGTGGCCACCCCTAGGATGATTTTCAGTGTGTAACCTACTATAAATTTACAATTCAGAATGTAAATTCGTAATAGTTTAAGAAGTGGGGGAAAAAATCAGGGCCGGCCGTGACCAATTTGCTGCCCTATAGGCAAGATTTTACCTGGCGCCCCATGCATCACAGCCCATTTCACCCTGTCATTGTGTTCATGATTAAGCATATATATATATATATATATATACATATATATATATATATATACATACACACACACACACACACACATTACAGCAGAACTGTTTCCAACACTCATAATAAATCATCATATTAGAATGATTTCTAAAGGATCATGTGATAGAACGGATGTCACATGTGACACTGAAGAATGGAGAAATGATGCTGAAAATTCAGCTTTGCATCACAGAAATAAATGATGATTCAAAGTGTAATAAATTGAAAACAAATTATTTTAAATTGTAATAATATATCACAATATTACATTTTTTTCTGTATTTTTGATCAAATAAATGCAGGCTTGATGAGCAGAAGAAACTTCTTTCAAAAACATTAAAAATAGTAATGTTTCCAAACCTTTGGCCTGTACTGTATCCCCCCAAAACTGCACAACTGTAGAGTAAAACATTAATAAAAAAGTGATAATAAAAAATGCGTCTTAAAACTGACATGATTGTACAAAATCACAGTCTGGGGACTCAGAACTCAGAACAACTGCTAACATTAAGTTTAAGGTAAAAATAACGGCCATGAAATTATAGTATCTTACTCCTATGCAATAAATTGTTCATTCACTACATCTCTTTACCTCTGTCTTTATCCTCTTCTCTTCTTTTTGGCACTGTATCTATCGCAGACTATGCTCATTTATAATGTGTCATGTAAATTCGGCCTTCCGTCACAATCAGGAAACTTTCACCGTGTCTAGAACTGGCGCGAGCTGCCAGGCCCGTTTCTACTAGTGATGTGTCGTTCTTGAACGATTCGTTCATTTTGAACGAATCTTTAATGTGACTCGGGAAGAACGAGTCGTCTCGGGAGTGATTCGTTCAGTCGCGCATGCGCATTATTCTATAGGTTCTGTTCTAGTAGTAGTGATTCACCATACATGTCTATGGATTCACCTGTCAGTCAATGGAGTCTTGAGCCGGAAAGAGAATTGATTAGTTCATAGTTCGGGTCTATCGGGTTTTTGACTCGTTCCTTAATCACGTGACAGCCCCATACGCTAACCCAATGCAGTCTGAGCCGGAAAGAGAATTGATTAGTTCATAGTTCGGGTCTATCGGGTTTTTGACTCGTTCCTTAATCACGTGACAGCCACATACGCTAAAACCAATGCAATATGAGCCGGAAAGAGAATTGATTAGTTCATCTCATGAGTCTTCGGGTCGGGTCGAGTCATTCCTTAATCACGTGACAGCCCCATACGCTAAAACCATAGACAGTAAAAGAATGCAGTATTGAGTCGGAGAGAGAATTGATTAGTTAATCTTTCGGTTCTTCGGGTTGTTCGTTCTTTTGTCCCGTGATGTGACAACATTGGCTAGAGTAATTATTAAATCAGATTGTCTGTATAAACCATACTTTTGTAACATATGACACTTTATAAACATTAAAAAACACTGTGTACATACTTTTGAATTGTTGTTTATTGTTTATTTTTGTGCCATTAAAGCTTTGTAACAAAGAGGACAACTATTCCAAAATAAATCAAAATAATAAAAAAGTATAATAAAGATAAAACTAAAAGATAATAAAGCCACAGGGTCTAATAACCTTAACAAATGAACTTTAAAAGTACAATATAAAAAAAGAAAAACTAAATATTGCACAACAAGCTTTGCTTTTTTTTATATAATAATTTAAAATGAATACATTTTAAAATAAATAACACTTTTGTGCCAAAATAAAAACTTTATATCAAAGAGTATAACTATTCCCCAAATAATTTTAAACCATTTAAATAAAAATAAATGAAAATGAAGAGATACTAAAGCTACGGAGCCTTATAACAATAACAAATTACCTTTAAAATCACAACAACAACAAAAATATTGCACAACAAGCTAGTCTTTTTCTAAATAAATAAAAATAAATAAGCTTTAAAATAAATAACACACTGTGGCTATATTTTTAGGACTTGCTTTAAGGCATGTTTGCATTAAAAAAAACAAGCTCCCTGACCTTGGATGGGCTGAGTCTGTTTCTTCTATCTGAGATAATCTGCCCAGTTTTAGAAAAAATTCTTTCAGATGGCACAGATGTGGCCACAATGCAAAGTCTTGTCTTTGTGACTTCAGAAAGGCTTTTGTATACTGGTGAACATCTCCTCCACCAGGCCAGAGGGTCTGATGTGCGGGGTAAGAGTGGCTCTGCAAGGTAGGCCTGCACCTTTATAGCATCTGAGGTCTTAGAAGAGGTAGCAGAAGGCCTCAAGCTTGCTACCCTCTCGTCAAAGTCTTCCCAAAACATGGCCCCTGCACTGGCAGTAGCACCAGGATCTGAAGTATCCTCCTCACTCTGAGCTGGGTTAAAACTGTTAAAGCTGAAGTTATCATAACCTTAATGTTTTAAACTAACATTAATAATTCAAATTCAAAATTTTATTTGCTTTCAATGTATATGTCATTATGTCCTTTTTTTGAGCAATCTTCTTATACATATATTACACCAATATGTCAAGTCTGCCTAGGAAAAGCAATTATTATACTAGCAAACTCAAAATTGGAGTAAAAATGAACAAACTAGTATAAATACTTTTTATTGTACGCTTGAATTATTATATTATTATATAGCCTAGTGTTTATTTACCGATAGACAGTCAAAAAGACAAATTAATCAATATTTTATTTATAACAGGGTTTTATTTATTTATAAAATAATAACAAACCACAGATCCTCAACAAACAGTAACAAAAACACAGTGACAGAAATGTCAGAAATAGCGTATGGGGCTGTCACGTGATTAAGGAACGAGTCAAACTCGACCCGAGACCCGAAAGACTCATGAGATGAACTAATCAATTCTCTTTCCGGCTCAAGACTGCGTTAGTTTTGCGTATGTGGCTGTCACGTGATTAAGGAACGAGTCAAACTCGACCCGAGACCCGAAAGACTCATGAGATGAACTAATCAATTCTCTTTCCGACTCAAGACTGCGTTAGTTTTGCGTATGGGGCTGTCACGTGATTAAGGAATGACTTAAACCCGAGGACTCTTGTCAGATAAGAGGTGAGGTGAGCTAATCACAGACTGAAGACCCAGGTAAAGAAGGAATTTTTTTTCTGTATCTTATAGCATTTTAGTTTTGTATTGTTTTTAGTGGGATCAACGTTTGTGTAAGTACTAGATGTGTTGGGGAAGTAACACATAACATTTTCATTACATTTTGCTAAAATGAACGAAATGAACGAAATGACTCGAAAAAAGATTCGTTCATTTTGCTGAACGAGACTCAAAAGTCCGAGTCGGTAAAATGATCCGAACTTCCCATCACTAGTTTCTACGAGCTGCGTGTTAACAAAAGCAGTGCTGTCTACATTGGATGCGGCGTCGGGCACGCTACACAACAAATTACCAACAACTGATCGTGCGCGCGCTCTGTTTCTGATGCACTTCAAGCACTCGATGGGCGGGGGAAGATTGAAGAGCCGGACTTTTTTTTTTTTCTTCCTTTATTTGGTAGTATTTCGAATTAATGGTTTTTAAATAGTAGCCTATTATAAAAAAAAAATATGTAAAAAAAAATGTAAAAAAAATCACTCGTTCACTCATTCTGGCGCCCCTATGGATGAGTGGCGCCCTTGCCTATACCGCCTATGCCGCGGGCCAGCCCTGGAAAAAATAAATAAAAATGCAACACATGCTGCAGCCACCAAAAAAGATCGCAGATTGGCAGCACCGGAGTAGTCCTCCCCCCGTGGCCCTCCCCCGTCCAAACAAATCACAGAGTGTGCACATACGTCTAGATGGTCTAGACTGGTTGGCATACGCATTTGTAATGCGTTCTTTCACTGGAAATTTAGAATTATCACATTTTTCAAGATATGGGGCAGAAAATGTATAGATCTATATAGTTTATATAATTTCATATAGTTATTGTCACACGAAGAGTTACATTTTTCTCTAAAAGTCAGCATAATTACAAGTGTGACATTGCTTTTATACAACAGTTCAAACAAAAATCATTCCAAACACAGCCACTGTTTTGCGTCTCTAAGCAAGATTCGTTCCTGAATAAATCAACCGTTTAAATTATTCGGTTCAATCGCAATGACTCACTTATTAACAGTGACTCACTGCCACCTACTGCTGGTTTTAATTTCATATTTACGGTACCTTCTTATTTTTTAAATAATTTCGAACATTAGTTTTCAATGTTTTATTTTTACAATATCAGAACATTATTTATTAATTTATAACTGCAGGCTAAAGTTACCATGTCCACAGAGCTGCATTAAACAGTGTGTAAAAACATCTCAATGGCACTTCAGATGCAGCTTCTGTTTTCTCTGCATTGCAAAGATCCTTTTTGTTGATACTGATTGCATTTGCTTGGTAACAGCCCAAATGCAAGTATTTGACCTAAAAGATGGTGCACACTTCTAGAAAAAAAGGCGTAAAGGTAAAAATAAAAAATTCAGGAGTCATCTGTCAGCACAATTAGAAATAAGATATCAGCACAATTAAAGTGACATTATTGTCTATTTATCGTTATCGATAAAATCCCAGAAATACCAGGGATACCATTTTTTTGTCAATATTGGAAACCCTTAATTATTTTCTCTTTATTTTGGTGTGCCACCCCAAGATTTACTGTGGCCTCATCTGGCCACCCCTGTTAAAATTTTCTGGGGGCGCCACTGGTGGAACGCAGCACTAAGATCAAGTAAAACTAGCAATGAGATGCAGCCTTGATCTGACACAAGAAGCAGGTCATTTGTAATTTTAACAAGTGCAGTTTCCGTGCTATGCTGGGGCCTGAAACCTGACTGAAATTCTTCATACAGATATATTTTTTTATTTTTTTTGCAGGAAGGAGCTCAATTGAGCAGACACAACTTTTTCTAAAATTTTAGACATAAATTGAAGATTTGAAATAGGCCAATAATTTGCCAGTTCACTAGGATCTATCTAGTTTTGGTTTCTTATTAAGATGCTTAATAACCGCCAGCTTAAATTGTTTAGAGACGTGACCTAAAAATAACGACGAGTTAATGATATTGAGAAGCGGTTCTTCGGCTACAGGTAACAACTCTTTCAGTAATTTAGTGGGTACAGGATCTAATAAACATGTTGTTGGTTTAGATACAGTGATAAGTTTATTTAATCAGTCTTGAAGGGTCAGAGCACAGCAGGGGTCTCATAATTGTAAGTCTCTTGTGAAAAACAAATAAAACTGGAGCTCTTTATGTTTAATTTAATTGGTTGTTCAGAGATTATGTCAAAAATTTCAGGTGTATTTAATCATAAACTCTGTGGTCTCGAGAAAAAAATAAAATAAAAAAAATAAAAATCATGTGTCTTTTCAGAATCATTGCTGTACCTGCCAACCGAGTCCCTGCTTGAGACACATCAACAGAACAGCTCCAAGCACACAGAAATAACTGCAGATTTATTAAAGGCTAATTCAACTGCACAGTGAAGAAAAAAAATGATAGTGCTCTAGCAATCCAGCAATCAAATCTTGGCTCTTTCAGAGAATCTGTCAGATTATTTTAAACAAGACGTTTCTCTGAGTTGGTGGTGCTTTCAAGGTCTTGACGACTTATTTATGACAGTCTTAATATTTTATTTTTTTATGCATTTTTGACTATCCATCATTTGAAAAACCACTTCTTCATCCTTCTTCACACCCCACGTTTATTTATTTGCCAGACACATTTATTTGAAGCAGCAGTATAAATAGTATCAGCTTAAAGGTGCATCTAAATATAATATATATATATATATATATATATATATATATATATATATATATATATATATATATATATATAATGGAAAAGGTCTTTTATTTTTTAAAATTTCATTTAATATAATATTATAATATAATATTATATAAATATTAATTTATTATATTCAAGATTCCTTGCACACAAACTGAAATATTTCAAGAGTTTTTTTTTTTTTCTCTCTCGTTTGTTTTAATTCTGATGGTTACACTCAGAGCTTAGGAAAATGTAAAAATCAGTTTTTCAAAATATTTGAATATTTCATTTTAAGCTTGATTAGTTTGATTAATTTACTAAATTAGTTTACATGCAACCACAATTATGGAAAAGACTACTGACTTGACAGTTGTCCAGAAGACAATCATCAACACCCTCCACAAGGAAGGTAAGCCACAGAAGGTAATTGCTGAAAGGGCTGGCTGTTCACAGAATGCTGTATCAAAATACATTATATTCATATAAAGTTGACTGGAAGGAAACAGTGTGGCTTGAAAAGGTGCACAAGCAACAGGGATGACCACAGCATTGAGAAGATTGTCAGGAAAAGCCGATTAAAAAACTTGGGAGAGCTTCACAACGAGTGGACTGAAGCCGGAGTCAGCACATCAAGAGTCACCACGCTCAGACGTCTTCAGGAAAAGGGCTGCAGCTGTCACATTTCTAGAACCAAGCCACTCCTGGACTAGGGCTGTGCAAAAAATCGAATTCGATTTTCATGCGCATCTCATCAGTAAAGGCCCTCTTATAATTAGTTGTATATCTCCAGCACGTGCGTTCAGATCAGGGTTGCCAGGTTTTCAAAACAAAGCCTGCCCAGTTGCTTCTCAAAACTAGTCCAAAACGAGTCTAATCTCATTTTCAGGGGGTTCCCCCGATAAAAATTGCGTCCCGGGGTTAAAATGCACATTTTTTGGCAGGTTTATCTTGGTAAAATTAGCATTTTAGGGGGCTAAATATCACGCCTAATTTTTATCAACATGTATCCTGTCCAACCAGAGGACCGAGTACTCTGGATCATTGCTACACTCAGTTTAAGAATGCCTTCAAAGCTCGACCATGCCGCCATTTTCCTCACACCGGAATATAAACAACGGCTCGTTCAAGATCCCTCGGTGCAGAGGGTGGTGACGCGATGGTCCGCCTTGGCCCTCCGGATCCTCTGGATCATCTGTGTCACCCTGGCTCTCCATCTGCTCGGCTTCATCCTGGGTTCTTCATCCATCGGCTCAGTCTCCGTCAGTCTGCACCCCTGGTGTTGTCGGCCCCTTCTCCAACATGGCTCCTCCCGCTGTCGAATCCATCGTGGGCTGCTATCCTGACTGGCCTCTTGAGTTCCATCTGGCTCCGCACGAGGACATGCCTTTCCAGGAGGGGGCAAACTGTTATGGTCATGATCTGGTTTGTTTTAGTTTTCTTTTTTTTTTGTCTTTTTTTCTGCCTTGTTTGTTTCTATGGTTTTTTATTAATTTGCTCATTATTCATTGTAAGTTAACTCCCCTCCACCTGTTTTCCCCTCCTCAGCTGCCTTATTTATAATCTTCTTCCGGTTTGGTGTTTTGTCTGTTCTCGTAGATTTAAAAAAAAAAAAAATTATTATTAATTGATCTAATGTGGATTTATTTACCTGTCTCCTGAATATTTTAATGAAAATACCTTTTTGTTGATCTCCTTCATCCTTGTGCGTTTATACCTCACCAGCCCGTAACAAAACCTTACATTTTAAAATTATTTATTATAAAGACAATATTTAATCAGCATATTTTCTTCACACATATGCCAAAATGTCCTAATTTGTGGCAGCCAGATTTATTAGTTTTTCTCAAAATATGTTTATAGTTTAGTTCAAAAACTTACAATTTGATTTAACATTTATATATACACAAATGTCAAAAACATTTGTACAAAGTACATATTATTTATTGCCTAATCTACATGTGTATAAACTTTACATTTATTTTTGAAAACTTCAAATTCAACTGCAACTTCAAAAGTCCTTAATGTTTATTGTGCTGTATTTGTATTAAATTTTGTTGCTGTGAGTTGGTTATATTTACATTTACATTTATTCATTTAGCAGATGCTTTTATCCAAAGCGACTTACAGATGAGGACAGTGGAAGCAATCAAAAACAACAAAAAAAGCAATGATATAAGTGCTATATCAAGTCTCAGCTAGGTTAACACAGTACACGTAGCATGGGATTTTAAATTATATAATAAATAAAAAGAAAACAGATAGAATAAAAAAAAGAATAGATCAAGCTAGTGTTAGAGGTCTTTACACATACACACACACACACACACACACACACACACACACACACACACACATACAATTGAATAATAAATTAAAAGAAAATAGACTACAAAAAGAATAGAAGAATAGTGAGTGTTAAAGTTAGAGGGTCAAATAAAGATGGAAGAGATGGGTTTTAAGCCAATTCTTGAAGATGGCTAAGGACTCAGCTGTCCGGATAGATTGGGGAGGTCATTCCACCAGGAGGGAACATTTAATTTAAAAGTCCGTAAAAGTGACTTTGTGCTTCTTTGGGATGGCACAATCAAGCGACATTCACTTGCAGAATGCAAGCTTCTAGAGGGCACATAAGTCTGAAGTAACAAATTTAGGTAATGGGTGCAGAGCCAGAGGTAGTTTTGTAGGCAAACATCAATGCCTTGAATTTTATGCGAGCAGCTATTGGAAGCCAGTGCAAATTGATAAACAGAGGTGTGACGTGTATTCTTTTTGGCTCTTAAAAATTAATCTTGCTGGCGCGTTCTGAATTAATTGTAATGGTTTGATGGAATTGGCTGGAAGACCTGCCAAGAGGGCATTGCAATAGTTGAATAAGGAGTTGTGCAGTATGTTCCGAAAGAAAGGGCTTGATCTTCTTTATATCTATTTATATTTCTAATTGCACACCTAAGATTTGTCAGTCAATCAGTTTCAAGCATTCAACAGCTCCTTAGTAACTTTAACAAACATTATATAATGCTTAATGGTTATAATACTTAGTAATATACTCAAATAGCTAAATAAAAACATGAGATAATGTGCTTGTTAAAAATGATCGAAGTCTGAATATTACGTCAAACAACACAAGAGCAAAGAAACAGCAAGAAAGGTAAAAATTTAAGTAACTTGTGTCTGTGTGTTTGTTGTGTCAGATTTTTGCACACCAGTTAACAAATTACCAGTTAACACTGAGGTAACTTTACCAAGGGAAACTGTGCTGTCCATTTAAACAACTTTTTTCATAAAGCATATTGATTTAACGTACCGATTTATTATTATTAACACTTATATTAACAAAGTTAACTAATGTGAAATTTTTAACATTCATCCAGCTAATGGTTTAATTATGGTTGTCACTGCATAATAAATTGGGGAAAGAAAAATCAAATCAGTAGTTTGCATGAACAAAATTCTAAAGTAGTTGTGCATGCAAGAATGTGAGCATATTAATACATCATTCATGTCAAATTTTAAAACGCCCTGTTGCTTGCAGCGCATCAAACAGAGCAGAATTATTTTTCTCTGTGGAGTTTGTTTATCTCAGAGCTTCACTGATCAAATCTGATAAAAAAAAAACTAATGGAATGATTAGTTAGCCAGTATTTTTCCTTTGATATTTCAAACAGCCAGCCAGTCCCTTTCATATATCTACGATGAATGACAACATTAAAGAGAAACCGGCAGAGTTAGTTATCAAGCACCTACCTGCGCTGAGTTTATTTAGAAGGCATAACATAAGAGCAAAGCCCTGTGTGTCACATACTCAGAGGGAGATCAAGGTTTGAGCTCAGCTACTCTGTGCAGGAGCTCAGGAACTCAGATCTGTTTTATTGTTTCAATGCCTCAAAAGACAACAGATGTCAATGGTGGGATTTAAATAAGAGCTAGAATAGTTCATCCTATTCGTTGGCTTGCATTACTATAATTGTGAAAAGATTCTCCCTCTGTGTTTACTTTCTCAGACTCGGAAATTGCTTCTATGAGATTGTTCATAATTAAAACATATATTGAATTATTATAAATTGAAATTACTGATTTAATCCTGTGCATAGGTTACACATGATTAATTTTAGAAATAAATGGAATAAAGTTATTATTTACTGACCCTAAAGAGTAACCTCAGTGTGTTTTTACATGCGCCTGGCATGAATAATTGTGTGTAATTTATTTTACTCAATTATATAACTAAGTTAATTATACACTATAACCAGTTAGCAAACTAGCAGCAACACCTCAACCTAAGCAAAAGCATGCCTCTCAGTTGTCATTAAAAAATAATTCAGTCCCAACAATAATGCAATAAATAAACTCCTATTTTACAAACTTGTTAAAAAATGATTAATAATTGTGGGCAAAGCAGTAATACACCAATTCATATCTATACAATGAGGAAAATATTTATTTGACCCCAGCTGATTTTGTAAGTTTGCTCACTTACAAATAAATGAAGGGTCTGCAATTTCTATGGTAGGTTTTATTGTAAGAATACCATATATTCCACAGGTTATGTGCCCAAGTGGAACACAAATTAGTCCTGCCACTTTAAGAAGTAACTCCTAATGTCAGCTTGTTAGGTGTATAAGACACCAGTCCACACGATTATTCGGAAATTAAGAAATACAAAACAAAGTCAAGTCACCTTTATTCATATAGTGCTTTTAACAATACATATTGTGTCAAAGCACTTAAAAGTATTAAATAGGAAAATAGTGTGTCACTTATCCAAAATGAAGATAGTAAGCACTCAATTTTCAGTTAAAGGCAGTTCATCATTGAATTCAGTGATGGCATCATCTAGCTCAGTCCAGTTTAAATAATATATGAGCAATCAAGTCAACAGTATCGCTGGATATTAAGTGTCCTCCTGCAAGTGAACGTCTCTTGATTGTGTCATCCCAAAGAAGCACAAAATCACTTTTCCAGACTTTCAAATTAACTGTTCCCCCCTGGTGGAAAGACCTTCCCAACTCAATCCGAGCAGCTGAGTCCTTAGCCATATTTAAGAATCAGCTAAAAACACATCTCTTCCATATTTATTTGACCCTCTATCTCTCTATTCTAATTATATTCTTTAAAAAAGGCCTTGCACTCTATTCCTTTGCTGCTTGTTTTCTCTTTTCTTTTTTATAATAATAAAAAAAACACTAGCTTTCTATTATTTTTGTATTTTATCTGTTTTCTTTTCATTAGATTATACAATTAACAAAAGCAAAAAGACCTCTAACTAGCTTGCTCTATGGTTTTTTATTATATTTGGTTTCTTTTTATTTTTAATATTATTTAAAAACCCTTGCAATGTATACTGCATTAAGCTAACTGAGACTTATAATAGAACTTGTATAGAACTCTTGCTTTTATACAATATATAAAATAATATATAATTGCTCTTTTGTTGATTTTGATTGTTTCCATTGTCCTCATCTGTAAGTCGCTTAGGATAAAAGTGTCTGCTAAATGACTAAAATGTTAATGTAAAAATGTCCCCAACTAAGCAAGCCAGAGGTGACAGCGGCAAGGAACCAAAACTCCTTCGGTGACAGAGTGGAGAAAAAAACCTTGGGAGAAATCAGTTCTCCACTGGCCAGACGAAACCATCAGTTCAAACATCAATTTCAGGCTGCAGCAAAGTCTGTTGACTCTTCTGGTTCCTGTGGTCTTGTTCTGGTGGCCGTCTAGGAGACAATGTCTTTACTTTGGATCTGTCTCTGGGCCTCATCTAGTTGTCCTGGTCTCATTCAGGGCTGTAGAGGTCATCTTTAGGTGCTGATCCACCATCTGGGCTGGATACGTTCTGGATCCGTGTGACTCTGCAATGACCCTCTGATCTAGATAGAGACTGGATCTGTTGGGCTACGGTGACCACGGAATAAGAAAGAAACTGACTAATATTAGCGTAGATACCATTCTTCTAATGATGTAACAAGTACATTGTGTGTTATTGGAAGTGTTCCCAGTTCCAGTTTTCCTAATTAATGCAGCCTAAAAATGCTTTAACGGATTTGAATATGAGAAGTGTGTCTTTAAACGATAGGGTCTATTACAGCCACCGCACTTTGCAGGAGTTACATCCTGCTCCTTAGAACCAGCGTCCTGGAACTGCTCACTCAGTCATTCAGGACTTCACCACTCAGCTCTGACCCCCGCCCTCTCTGCCAGCCTGGTTTAGCCACTGCTCACTCCTCTTCAACCATAGCCATCTGGATGCTGTCTCTGCCTGCTTTGCTATATTGTTCACCAGGTTCTTGTGGGTTGCCCTTCTAACTTCAAGCATCCTCAATGCTCTCCAAAGTGATTGTCCCGAGAACCCCTTGCAACCCACCTCCACCAGTAAATTCCAGGCTCTCCAACCCCTCTGCTGGCTCTCCGAGATGAGGGACTGATACTTCCCTAGCTTGCGTTCATGTGCCTCCTCGATCCTTTCCTCCCAAGGGACCGTCAGCTCTATAAGAGCCACCTGCCTTGTTGCCTGGGACCAGAGCACAATATCTGGTTGGAGGCTGGTAACGGTAATCTCCTCTGGGAACTTGAGTTCATATCCCAGTTTTCTGCTGTACCGAGGATCCCTAGACATCTGCCCTCCTTGCCTGCCTTCTCACCAGGCCTGAGGAAGCAAATGAAGCAGGGGCCTTTATCCTGTGCCTTAGTTCTTTTCCGCTTCCTCTCCTTCTCCAGTCCATCGGCCAGTTGTGCCAGCACCTGATCGTGGCACCACCTGAACCTACTTTCAGTCAGGCCTGTCCGACAAGAAGACAGAATGTGCTCCAGGTTTGCCGGTCTCTTGCACACTGCACAGGAAGGATCCTTTGTCAGTCTCTATCTTTGGAGGTTTGTTGGTGTTGGCGGGACATCGTACACGGAGCTATGGAGGAACTTTATTTGATGCCCCTCCATATTCCAGATGTCCTTCCAACTGAGGGTATCTTCCTCTGACACTTTCCCACCGGGGCCAGCTACCTTGCTGTTTCATAGCTACTGCCCTGGCTTGTCTACTCTCCTCCTCCACAGCCCTAATCTCCTTCTGCACCATCCCTCTCTGGTCCTTTGCCCTTGCCTCCTTCCAGCTTGCTCAGGTGGTTACTCCCAGGCCAAGCCTCCCCTGGGTCACCTTGCCCATGATGTCTCCATGCTGTAAGTGCTCCTCTGCTTCCCTCAGAGCTCTGCTGGCCTTCCACTTCTGTCCCGTCTTCACTATGATGTTGGCCTGTCGCACAGCCTGGTCATTACTGTCGTGCAACATCATGGCCAACCGAAATTTGGCTTGTCTTAAATTCCTCCACGACTGAAGTAATTGGCAATTGCAATTTGCTCCCTGAGCTGTATAGGCCTATAGAGCAAAAGCTTTTGGGGACTGACAGCCACCCCCCTGAGGAAGTTGTTAATTCTCTTTTCCAAAGTCTCCACTAATGTCAAGTGAACCTCATACACAAGCAGTGGCCACAGGAGCCTTGGAAGGATGCCGTGTTGGTAGCCTCATACCTTGTACTTGCCGGGCAGGCCACTCCTCTCCAGGGCTTTCAGCCATTCTTCTGCTTGGTTGATTATCTCCTTCACACTTGCTTTGTCAGTCAGGTCAGCTCTGTACCACCTCCCTAAGCTCATTACTGTGACTGTTGGGATGGTATCTTCACCGATCTTAAAACGGAAGCGGCCCTGTTTCAGTACTAAGATTCTCGATTTTGAGGGTTTGAGCTCTACCAAATCTTCCAAGATCCATCTGCCCCCCCGGGACTGACCTCACTGTTATTGTCAAGTCATCCATAAAGGCCCTGACTGGGACCTGTTGGACTCCACTTGACAGCACAGCTCCCCGTCTGGGCTTCTCCCCTGACTTGATGAGAAGGTTCATCACTGCTTTGAACAGAATCACAGAGAAGGTACATCTGGTAACGATTCCGAGCTCCAATCTCTGCCAGTTGGTGGTGAAGTCACCAGAGGTGAAGCGCATCTTAAAGTTCCTGAAGTAGTTCCAGAGGAGCAGCCGCACCTTCTGGGGGACGTGATAGGCTCTGCACATGTGGTCGACCAACTTGTGTGGCACTGTGCCATAAGCATTCATTAGGTCAAGGGGCAGGACAGCTAAATCTCCCTGGTTCCTCTGCGCGTCCTTGATGATCTTGGAGATGATGCTGTTGTGTTTGATGCAACCGGGAGCTCCTGGTGCTCCACCTTTCTGTACAGAGGTTTCGATGTACTTGTTGTTAATCAAGAACTGGGTCAACCTCTTCACCAAAATTCCAAAGAACACCTTCCCCTCTACATTCAACAGTGAGATTGTGCGGAAATATTTCAAGCTGGAAGAGTCCCCCTGCTTTGGGATGAAGCAGCCCTCGGCAATAATAAAACTGTCTGGCAGATGGTTCTTCATCCACACTACCTTAAGTAGCCTCCAAAGATGTCTCCTCAGCCTCTCACAGTTCTTGTAAACTCTGTACAGAATTCCATTCGGCCCCGGTGCAGGTCTTCCCCTCAAAGTCGTTGACTTCCTGCCATCTGGGTTCTCCGTCATCAAAGGAGATGGTCAGCTCATATGGGCTGCACAGCTTACCTTCCATGCGAGTTCCTCCTCTCACCTTGGGTCACTGTGCTCTTCTACCTCCTCCTTCGGGGCCTTTAGCACTCCTGATCTTTTTACTCCAAGGAGCCCTTATAGGTGCTTGAAGGGTTTTTTTTGTGAACTTGAACCTCTCCTTTTCCTGCCTCCTATCCCCTTTGCTGGCACTTCAAGAGCCTGCCAAAAGACCTTCCTCAATCTTCTCAAATCACCTCTGAGTTTAGCAACTTCCCTTGAGCACCTGTTCTCTCCAGCCTGCTGCGGACCTTTGATCTGTCTCTGCTTGATGTTGCTTGTCGTCTGATACATTGTTGGTATTTGCTTACTCCTTCATTGTTACTCCTTCATCAATCCCTGGAGATTCTGGGTGCTATGGTCGGACACCTGACCCTCCTCTGTCTCACCAGGTCAGAAACTGCGTCTTGGTAATCGGCATGATTACCATCTGTTTTGAGTGCAAATCAGCTCGCTATTACTGTGTAATCAAGACTATCACGGCTATAGATTTACATTTTTTCATTTTAGCTGATGCTTTTATCCAAAGCGACTTACAATTGCTGTATATGACAGAGGTTGCACATCATTGGAGCAACTAGGGGTTAAGTGTCTTGCTCAGGGACACATTGGTGTCTCACAGTGGACTCGAACCCAGGTCTCTCACACCAAATGCATGTGTCTTATCCACTGCGCCAACACCACCCCCAGATGAACAGATGAATTTATATGAATAGGGAGTGTGGTTTATTGACTTTATGACGCATTTGTATTATTACCATCTCTATAACTGGTATTACTTGTATTATTACCATCTCTTACACATCAGCACATATTTTCATTGTAATTCATTGTAAATGCTGCATTTCTAGCCATATCAGGATGTTCTGATGATTCTGATGAATCTCATTGTTCATGAATTCTTCTTCAAATTTGAAAGAGAAACTCATGAGACATGTTACTTTCAACCCATTAATTTTCTAGATCGCTCCAGGACTGATTTCATGTATTTTCTTATCAAATAATAAAAAAAATGTGGTAATAAAATTCCAAGGCACTTCAGTGTCTTTAACTTTTAATATTTTGAACATTATAAAATCTGGTTGATAAATAGTAAAGGCCAAAGGGTCTTCTTTCCAAAGACACAAAAACGATGTGTGTAACACACTGAAGTAAGGAACTGTTACAATTTTAAGTTAGGTAGGGCACTTTCAGCTGTGAGTCCCATAATGGGGGGTGCTGGCTAACAGGTTAAACCATAGGTTCTATCGCAGCCAACGCACTTGGCAGGAGTTACATCCTGCTCCTTAGGTGGGTGGCTAGCATAGAAGTCGCTCCCCTCAAATGTCTTCAACTGAGAGCAGAGCTGCATGGTTAATTAATTTCTGCTCGTCAGCGGTGGGCTTCAGTCTGACAGAGCAGCGATAGAGGCATCTGTTCACTCTTTAATTGCAGATCATTTTTCACAAGTTCATCAAACAACCGCAGTAAGAATATTTCATCAAGCACGGTGAGTAATGGCTTCTCCCGTCATTGTTACTTGCACCTCTTGTCACATGTACAGTTTATCTATCTCTGTCGCTGATGAGGGATTCACATGTGATAAATGCAGGGAAATAGTTAGGCTGACAGAGAAGATTTCAGAATTAGAGACACGCATCCAAACTTTAATTGAGGACAGTAAGAATGTTAGGGCTCTAGATACGGCTTTGGATGCGTCTAGCTCAGGGATTCCTGTACATTGTTCGGTTCCGGAAACAGAGCCCCAGCAGCAGGGCAACTGGGTGACGGTGAGGCAGCGTAGTCGTGGGTCAAAACACCGCTCTTCTGTTCCGATCAAAACATTAAACAGGTTCTCCCCACTCAGTGATGCACCCACTGAGAAACCTGATGAAAGTGCTCTAGTTATTGGTGATTCTATTGTACGGAACGTGAATATAGAGACACCAGCCACCATAGTCAAATGTTTACCGGGAGCCAGAGCGCCTGACATCTTGGCAAATTTAAAAGTGCTGGCTAATGCTAAACGTAAATACAGTAAGATTGTTATTCATGCCGGCGCTAATGATGTTCGACTTCGCCAGTCGGAGATCACTAAAAATAACATTAAAGAGGTGTGTGAACTTGCAAGCACGATGTCAGACACTGTAATATGCTCTGGTCCCCTCCCTGCTTACCGTGGTGATGAGATGCATAGCAGATTGTCATCACTCAATGGCTGGATGTCTAAGTGCTGCCCACAGAATAACATAGGTTTCATAGACAATTGGACGAGCTTTTGGGGCAGACCTGACCTGTTTAAAAGAGATGGTCTTCATCCCTCCTGGGGTGGCGCCACTCTTCTCTCTAGAAATATGGCAAATAGTCTTAGTGTTTATACTTGACTAACTGGGGCCCAGGTCAGGAAGCAGACAGACTGGCTAAACCGACCGTCTGCTAGCTGCCTCCCGTCACAGAGGTCAGTTAATTCTCAGCACATAGAGACTTTTTCACCTAGATATCACACTATAGAGACTGTGTCTGTTCCCCGAACTAGAAAAAACAAAAACGTCCAAACCAAGTTAAGATTAACAATTTAATTGAGGTTCAACAAATAAAAAACAGAAGCAATATGGATAAACAAATGATAAAGCTTGGCTTGTTGAATATCAGATCCCTTTCTACGAAAACACTTTTTGTAAATAATATGATCACTGATCATAATATAGATGTACTCTGTTTGACAGAAACCTGGCTAAAACCTGATGATTACATTATTTTAAATGAGTCCACCCCCCAAGATTACTGCTATAAACATGAGCCACGTCTAAAAGGCAAAGGTGGAGGTGTTGCTTCAATTTATAACAACGTTTTCAGGATTTCTCAGAGGGCAGGCTACAAGTATAACTCGTTTGAAGTAATGGTACTTCATATAACATTATCCAAAGAAACAAATGTTAATGATAAATCCCCTGTTATGTTTGTACTGGCAACTGTATACAGGCCACCAGGGCACCATACAGACTTTATTAAAGAGTTTGGTGATTTTACATCCGAGTTAGTTCTGGCTGCGGATAAAGTTTTAATAGTTGGTGATTTTAATATCCATGTTGATAATGAAAACGATGCATTGGGATCAGCATTTATAGACATTCTGAACTCTATTGGTGTTAGACAACACGTTTCAGGACCTACTCATTGTCGAAATCATACTCTAGATTTAATACTGTCCCATGGAATTGATGTTGATGGTGTTGAAATTATTCAGCCAAGTGATGATATCTCAGATCATTATTTAGTTCTTTGCAAAATTAATATAGCCAAAATTGTAAATTCTACTTCTTGTTACAAGTATGGAAGAACCATCACTTCTAACACAAAAGACTGCTTTTTTAAGTTATCTTCCTGATGTATCCAAATTCCTTAGCATATCCAAAACCTCAGAACAACTTGATGATGTAACAGAAACTATGGACTCTCTCTTTTCTAGCACTTTAAATAAAGTTGCTACTTTACGCTTAAGGAAGGTTGAGGAAAACAGTTTGACACCATGGTATAATGAGCATACTCGCACCCTAAAGAGAGCAGCCCGAAAAATGGAGCGCAGCTGGAGGAAAACAAAACTAGAGGTATTTCGTATTGCTTGGCGGGAAGGTAACATATCCTACAGAAAAGCATTAAAAACTGCTAGATCCGATTACTTTTCTTCTCTTTTAGAAGAAAACAAACATAACCCCAGGTATTTATTCAATACAGTGGCTAAATTAACGAAAAATAAAGCCTCAACAAGTGTTGACATTTCCCAACACCACAGCAGTAATGACTTTATGAACTACTTTACTTCTAAAATCGATACTATTAGAGATAAAATTGCAACCATTCAGCCGTCAGCTACAGTATCACATCAGACAGTGCACTATAGACCCCCTGAGGAACAGTTCCACTCATTCTCTACCATAGGAGAGGAAGAATTGTATAAACTTGTTAAATCATCTAAACCAACAACATGTATGTTAGACCCTATACCATCTAAGCTCCTAAAAGAGGTGCTTCCAGAAGTCATAGATCCTCTTCTGACTATTATTAATTCCTCATTGTCATTAGGATATGTCCCCAAAACCTTCAAACTGGCTGTTATTAAGCCTCTCATCAAAAAACCACAACTTGACCCCAAAGAACTAGTTAATTATAGACCAATCTCGAATCTCCCTTTTCTGTCCAAGATACTAGAAAAGGTGGTATCCACACAATTATATTCCTTCTTAGAGAAAAATGGTATATGTGAGGATTTCCAGTCAGGATTTAGACCGTATCATAGTACTGAGACTGCTCTCCTTAGAGTTACAAAAGATCTGCTCTTATCATCTGATCGTGGGTGTATCTCTCTATTAGTTTCATTGGATCTTAGTGCTGCGTTCGACACAATTGACCACAACATTCTTTTGCATAGACTTGAACACTTTGTTGGCATCAGTGGAAGTGCTTTAGCATGGTTTAAATCGTACTTATATGACCGCCATCAGTTCGTAGCAGTGAATGAAGATGTATCCTATCGATCACAAGTGCAGTATGGAGTACCTCAAGGCTCACTACTAGGGCCGCTACTCTTCACGCTTTATATGTTACCCTTGGGAGATATCATCAGGAAACATGGTGTTAGCTTTCAATGTTATGCTGATGATACTCAGCTCTATATTTCTTCGCAGCCCGGTGAAACACACCAATTTGAAAAACTAATGGATTGCATAGTCGATATAAAAAACTGGATGACGAGTAATTTCTTACTGCTAAATTCTGAAAAAACAGAGGTGTTAATTATAGGACCTAAAAACTCTGCTTGTAATAAACTAGAACACTGTCTAAGACTTGATGGTTGCTCTGTCAATTCTTCGTCATCAGTTAGGAACCTAGGTGTGCTATTTGATCGCAATCTTTCCTTAGAAAGCCACGTTTCTAGCATTTGTAAAACTGCATTTTTCCATCTCCAAAATATATCTAAATTACGGCCTATGCTCTCAATGTCAAATGCAGAAATGTTAATCCATGCATTTATGACCTCAAGGTTAGATTATTGTAATGCTTTATTGGGTGGTTGTTCTGCACGCTTAGTAAACAAACTACAGCTAGTCCAAAATGCAGCAGCAAGAGTTCTTACTAGAACCAGGAAGTATGACCATATTAGCCCGGTCCTGTCAACACTGCACTGGCTCCCTATCAAGCATCGCATAGATTTTAAAATATTGCTTATTACTTATAAAGCCCTGAATGGTTTAGCACCTCAGTATTTGATTGAGCTCCTTTTACATTATAATCCTCTACGTCCGATACGTTCTCAAAACTCAGGCAATTTGATAATACCTAGAATACCAAAATCAACTGCAGGTGGCAGATCCTTTTCCTATTTGGCGCCCAAACTCTGGAATAACCTACCTAACATTGTTCGGGAGGCAGACACACTCTTGCAGTTTAAATCTAGATTAAAGACCCATCTCTTTAACCTGGCTTACACATAACATACTAATATGCTTTTATTATCCAAATCCGTTAAAGGATTTTTAGGCTGCATTAATTAAGTAAACCGGAACCGGAAACACTTCCCATAACACCCTATGTACTTGCTACATCATTAGAAGAATGGCATCTACGCTAATATTTGTCTGTTTCTCTCTTGTTCCGAGGTCACCGTAGCCACCAGATCCAGTCTGTATCCAGATCAGAGGGTCACTGAAATCCCCCGGATCCAGTACGTATCCAGACCAGATGCTGGATCAGCACCTAGAAAGGACCTCTACATCCCTGAAAGACAGTGGAGACCAGGACAACTAGAGCCCCAGATACAGATCCCCTGTAAAGACCTTGTCTCAGAGGAGCACCAGGACAAGACCACAGGAAACAGATGATTCTTCTGCACAATCTGACTTTGCTGCAGCCTGGAATTGAACTACTGGTTTCGTCTGGTCAGAGGAGAACTGGGCCCCCAACTGAGCCTGGTTTCTCCCAAGGTTTTTTTCTCCATTCTGTCACAGATGGAGTTTCGGTTCCTTGCCGCTGTCGCCTCTGGCTTGCTTAGTTGGGGACACTTCATCTACAGCGATATCGTTGACTTGATTGCAAATAAATGCACAGACACTATTTAACTGAACAGAGATGACATAACTGAATCCAATGATGAACTGCCTTTAACTATCATTTTTGCATTATTGACACTGTTTTCCTAATGAATGTTGTTCAGTTGCTTTGATGCAATGTATTTTGTTTAAAGCGCTATATAAATAAAGGTGACATTGACATTGACATTGGTTCAGACTTGTTGACTTCACCGTATTAGTGTGTTATGTGTAAGTCAGGTTAAAGATATGAGTCTTTAATCTATATTTTAACTGGCAGAGTGTGTCTGCCTCCCATACAATGTTAGTTAAGTTATTCCAGAGTTTTGGTGCTAATAGAAATATTATCTGCCACCCGCAGTTGATTTTGAAATTCTAGGTATTATCAAATTGCCAGAGTTTTGAGAATGCAGCGGACGTTGAGGACTCCGTAATCTAACCTTGAGGTCATGAACGCGTTAACGTTTCTGCATTTAACATTGAGATTATAGGTCAAAATTTAGATATATTTTTTAAATGGAAAAATGCAGTTTTACAAATGCTAGAAATGTGGCTTTCAAAGGAAAGATTGCTTCCTAGCAAATGATAAAGAATTGACAGAGCAGCCATCGAGTCCTAACCAATGTTTTAAGTTATTACATGTGGAGGTTTTAGGTCCAATAAATAACACCACAGTTGTTTTTTTTTCAGAATTTAGCAGTAAGGAATTACTCATCATCCAGTTCATTTATTTATTTATTCATGTCGACTATGCATTCCCTTAGTTTTTTAAAGTGGTATGTTTTGCTGGGCCACAAAGTGTCTTTAGGTTACGTATGTAACCCTAGTTCCTCGAGGGAAAGAGACGCTGCATCAAATGTGCTTTGGGGAACGCGCTTAGCGTGAGCAACTCTGAATATCATGTGTAATCAGTCCAATGGAAGAGCGTGACGTCACATGCGGGGTGACATAAGCGACCAGGAAGCTATAAAAGCATGTGCCGCACAGCTGGCATTAGCTTCGAGTACCAGCAAGCGCTGGCAGGGGTGCCGGGGGTATGGCTCCGAGATGCAGCGTCTCATTCCCTCGAGGAACTAGGGTTACATACGTAACCTAGAGACGTTCCTCTTCAGAGCTGCGAGCTGCGTCAAATGCGCTTTGGGGAACGAGTACCAACGCCGCCAGACTACCAAACCCCTGCCTAGTGTGTATCCGAAGAGCTCAGCTTAGGACAAGAGGACAGAAGCACCTGGAGTGACTGGCATATCTAGGCCATAGAATTTAACAAACATAGAGGGCGTGGACCACCCCGCAGCATTGCAGATGTCCAGCATGGATACACCTGCTAGGAAGGCCTTGGAGGCCGGCATACCCCGAGTACAGGGGATATGACAGCGGGGGATGACCAGAGGACTCATAGGTGGCGTTGATAGCCTCGACTATCCAACGACTAATAGTCTGCTTAGAAGCAAGAGAACACCTCTTGGGGGGACCGTAGCACACAAGCAATTTGTCAGTTTTTCTCCACAGGGCAGCTCTGTGGACGTATGCGTCCAGCGCTCGAACTGGACATATACAATTTAGCTTTGCTTGGTCGGGCTCCCGGAAGGGAGGAGGACAGAAGGCCTGCAGCACTACAGGTCGTGGTGTAACAGAGGGAACCTTGGGAACATATCCCGATCGAGGGTATATGAACGCTTTGGTCATGCCAGGTGCAAACTCAAGACAGAGAGGGCCTGAAGATCTCCTACTCTCCGCAGAGAGGTGATAGCCAACAGAAAGGAGGTTTTAAGTGTAAGATGTCTGTCTGAAATATCTTGAATGGGTTCAAACAGGGGTTTGCACATTGCCTCTAACACCACAACCAAGTCCCACGGGGGAATATGGGACCGTACTGGAGGTCTCAGCCTCAGCACACCGCGGAGGAAACATGTAACTAGGGGGTGTCTTAACTAGGAGACTGGCCATCGAGAAGGGCGTGGTAGGCCGCAATGGCCGCCACGTAAACCTTCAGCGTGGAGTGGGTCAACCCTGCAGAGAGCCTAGCCTGTAGAAACTCCAGAACTGTACCAACTGGGCAGTTTGCTGGGTCTAGCTGGCGGTCTCTGCACCATGAGGTGAAGAGTTTCCACCTCAGGGCGTACAGTTTCCTCGTTGAGGGAGCTCTGGATTGGAGGAGCTCCCTCAGTTGAGAGACCAGCTGCTAACAGTTGTGCCCCCTCAGGGGCCACACCCACAGCTTCCACAACTCCGGGCGAGGGTGAATTATCGTGCCCTGTGCCTGTGAGAGTAGGTCTGACCTGATTGGTATTTCCCATGGAGAGCCGCTGAGGAGCGAGACCAGGTCTGCGAACCATACTCGGCCCGGCCAGAATGGGGCTACTAATAACAGACGGACCCCGTCCCGGCGTACTCTCGCCAGAACTCCCGGGAGCAGAGCAATAGGGGGAAAGGCGTACAGACGAAGCCTCGGCCTGGTCTGTACCATAGCGTCCAGTCCCAGAGGAGCTGGATGAACTAGAGAGAACCAAAGGGGACATTGTGATGTCTCTTGAGTCGCAAAAAGGTCTACTTGAGCCCTGCCAAATACTCTCCATATCTGCTTCACCACCTCTGGGTGAAGCCTCCATTCCCCGGGCCTCGGTCCCTGCCTCAACAGTATGTCTGCTCCCATATTTAGTTTCTCAGGAATATATACTGCTCTTAATGAGAGGAGTTTGCTCTGGGACCACACCAGGATCTGGTGCGGCAGCTTGTACTAGGGGCGCGAACGCAGACCTCCCTGGTGGTTGATGTAAGAGACCACCGATGTGTTGTCGGTGCGCACCAACACATGGTGACCCCTTAGGTCTGGGAGGAAGTGCTTCAGTGCACGATAAACTGCTAGCATTTCTAGACAATTGATATGCCATGTTAGATGGCGACCACTCCACAGACCATGGGCAGGGTGGCCACTCATGACTGCACCCCAGCCGGTAAGAGATGCGTCCGTCGCTAGTACTACACGGCAATACAGGGAGCTCCCAGCACCGGGCCCTGATTCAAGAACCAAGGATTCTTCCACATGTCTAAGGCATGGAGGCAGCGCCGTGTGATCTTTATAGTGGGAAGTAGATTGCCCCTCGGTGAAAATCCCTTGGTCTTGAGCCACCACTGTAAGGGTCTCATGTACAGCAGGCCAAGAGGTATCACGTTGGACGCAGCTGCCATCAGACCCAACAATCTCTGAAATAGTTTGACAGTAAGTGACTGGCCTTCCGTGACTCTCTCGACTGAGAAGAGGATCGACTCGATACGAGCAGGGGACAATCGTGCCTGCATCACGGTCGAATCCCATACTACGCCTAGATAGCTGGTTCTCTGAACCGGAGAAAGTACACTCTTCTTGGCTTTCAGTCTCAAACCCAGCTCCCCCATATGTGCAAGAATGTCATCTCGATGCCGAGCCGCAACCTGCTCTGACTGAGCTAAAATCAACCAATCGTCGATATAGTTGAGAATGCGGATGCCCTGCATGCGCAGGGGGACCAGAGCCACGTCTACACATTTTGTGAACGTGCGGGGCCTATTGGTAAGCTTCGCCCCTGAAAGCGAACCTCAGAAACTTCCTGTGTTGTGGAAGGATGGATATGTGGAAGTATGCATCTTTGAGATCTATTGTGACAAACCGGACTCCCTGTCTTGAGGAGGGACCACCTCGATGGCCTCCTTCTCTAATAGGGTTTTCACTTCCTGTTCCATAACCAGACCCTGCCTGGGGTCGACTATCGTCAGGATGCCCCCGTAGAATTTTGGCGGCGCAGAGCCGAACTGAATATGGTAGCCTTTTTCTACTATGTGCAGGACCCATTGAGATACATTTGGCAGTAGTTTCCATGCTGCTAAATAATCTACTAAGGGAATCAATCTCTTGAGACTGACTTCTGGTGTAACAGGGGCGGCGAGCGTCTCAGCCCGGCTACGTGCATGGGTGGAAGATACTGAGACCGATGCTCGCTGGGGACCGCTGCGCCCTGGAACACTGGCAGGGTTGGCAGACCGGCCCCCAGAGGGCGCTGAGGCGAGACGGGCACCGTGTACTGCGGTATGTACCGCTGTACCCCAGCAGAGGCTGCCCTCTGAAACCCTGGGCTTTTGGCGTCAGGGTTTCTTGGCCGAGGACTTCTTAGCTTCTATGACTGCCCTGAGATCTTGTTTGGGCCAAGAAGACCTCGGCCGAGAGCGTCGCTGGGACTCTCGTTCCCGACGCAGAGGATCCCGAGAGGCAACGTTCTGTTTTTGTGCCTCGCGGTATGAGGAGCTAGGGTGCGGCTGGGGCATCTCCCACCCAGATGCCCCGAGGGTGCGGCACGTGCTTTTATAGCTTCCTGGTCGCTAACGTCACCCCGCCTGTGACGTCACGCTCTTCCATTGGACACACGCTATTCAGAGTCGCTCACGCTAAGCGCGTTCCCCGAAGCGCATTTGACGCAGCCCGAGTTCATGAAGAGGAATTATAGTTATATATATATATATATATATATATATATATATATATATACACACACAACAACCATCAATTAGCTTTGGTCTGGAGCTCCTTGCAAGATCTTGCCTCATTGGGTAAGGATGATAATGAGAAAGGTGAGGGATCACCCCAGAACTACACGAGAGGAGCTTGTTAATGATCTTAAGGCAGTTGGGACCACAGTAACCAAACAAACCATTGGTATCACACTACACCGCAATGGACTGAAATCCTGCAGCGCCTGCAAGATTCGCCTGCTCAAAAAGGCACATGTACAGGCCCATTTTAAGTTTGCCAAAGAACATCTAAATAATATCAGAGAAGGCTTGGGAGAAGGTGCTGTGTCAGATGACACCAAAATTTAGCATTTTGGCATTAACAAGCTAATTAATAAGATTATGTTTTGGGGCTGCTTTTCTGCTAAGGGTAAAAATCAACTTCACCACGGGTCATGGATTGGTCTTCCAGCATGACAATGACCCGAAACATACTACCAAGGCAAGCATGGAGTGGCCTAGCCAGTCTCCAGACTTCAATCCTATAGAAAATCTGTGGAGGGAAATGAAACTTTGAGTCGACAAATGACAGCCAAGAAATCTTAAAGATTAAGAGAAGATCTCTAAAGAGGAGTGGATCAAAATCCCTTCTGAGATGTGTGCAAACCTGGTGACCAATTACAAAAAAACTTTTAACTCTGTGCAAACAAGGGTTTCTGCCCCTAATTCATGTTTTGCTTGGTGATCAAATACTTATTTCACTCTCTGAAATGCAAATAATCTTTTTATCATCAAATTGTTATTATTATTTATTTTATTATTATTATTACTATCATTATTATTTATATTATTATTATTATTATTTATTTTATTCTTTGGTTGGTATTCTGTCTCTATATGTAAAATAAAACACTATAAAAATTACAGTCCCTTCATCTTGCAAACTTACAAAATCAGAAGGGGATCAAATACATATTTTCTCAACTGCTGACTTACCTCTATCCATTGACGGCTTATCAACATTTGATTTGCAGCTTTTTTACAACTGCCATATATGTCAGAGTCAGCTTCTCCCATTAAGACGATGATGTCTATACTGGGGATTGTTTGGTTCTGCGGCCAATTTGCCAGCTCCACTCTTTCTCTGCCAGACACCCCATCTGTGCTCCAGGCTTCATCGCAGCCACTGCTCTCTGCTAAACCAGCCATGCACTCTCCACGACAACACTGATTGTACAGAAATACCTGAATTTACCGTATTCACACATCTTTAGTAATCATTTATCAACTATTTGTTCGTATTTCTGCAGTAGCCAATCTAAAGTTGAAGTTATTAATCATTTTTAAATGTCTATAAACAATTAATAATCATTAAGTATCTTTATGGGCACTGGACTTGTAACAGGTAATGTAACACAGTTTGTGTAAAGGGTGGCTGGTTAAGTTTAGCTATCACACTCACATTAGTATACTTCTCTTCAGTAAATCATTAAACAGGGAAAGTATTCATTGAATCATAAATAAATGGAGGGCAACACATTTTTTTTTTAAGAAAATACTTGTTCTTTCATCAAAACTATATAATATAAAAAGATTAAACTGTGTTCCATTATAATGATCAAATTGACTTTTGTACACTGTTGACCCTTTAACCAACATTGAAACCAACCTAAACTACCAAACCTCTACCTAACCTATCCATATCACACCTCAATAATAGCAGAAATGTTGTGCATTAACACAAGCTTATATATATATATATATATATATATATATATATATATATATATATATATATATATATATATTTTTTTTTTTTTTTTTTTTTTTTTTTTTTTTGTTAATGATATATTAATTAATGTTATTATAAAGTGTCACCTAAAATCTTGATTACATTTATATAAATAAAAGTTGGTCATTGTGTTCTGTAGATTATTGCTATGATAGCTTAGCATCATGCAAACATCACTTTTTTTTTTATCAACTCTGAGCATCTTGTACACTTCAGAAGTGTGTATGATGCACATGAGCATCTCATTTATAAGGTTTCACAATGTTTAATTTGCAGTTTAGAATATATTCACATGTATAGCAACTGACTGATGTTTTGGAACAAAGCTAATGTCTACCCCTAATGTATTTTTTTTATAAACTCCTCATGCCATATCTTCATTTTTGGATTGTTCGTTAGATTTTAGTGGTCTGGCACCAGAGTGTAAACGTCATAAACAGATCTTTATGAATTAATAAATTCACCTCCACCAGCATTGTGCCACCAGCAAATGTTAATAAACTGATTCATGTTGTAATGCACTCACTCAGGTGCAGCCATAGCCCTTTTATGGTGGCTGTTTATGTGCACTGTTATTTCATAGAGTCAGCTGAAAAGGGTTATGCGCAGGCAGATTATAAATTGTGTTTTTCACACTTTAATTTATAGATGTGGGCTTGTGGTGCTTGAGCAATTTTTAGTTTTCCTTTTCAGTAGCGCAGAAGGTTACTAAAGAGAGTCCTAAGAAGACTTCAGTCTTCACATGTGTCACTCTTGTTACTGACTTAAGATAGAGTACGATTCTCATTTCTGATCCTGAGGTGAGTTTACCTTCGCAAAGAAAGAGTTACAGAAACAGCAAGAATTTAAGGGGAAATAATGTTGCCTTTGCCACAGTAATGGATATATAACATCATAGTGAAGTCTGGTAATAATAAATTATTGCCTTCTAGCTTCAAGCTTTTTGTTGTAAATGACTTGATAAAAATGTATTAAATTAGTTAAGTTGCTTTTCTTTAATAAAAACAAAAGGCACTTAACAAATAGACTCTAAAGATTGTCTTAAAGTCAAAATTTTATGTTTTTTTTCTCTCTCTCTTTGGAGATTCTGCATATTTCTAAAGAGCCAACAGGATCACAGACATTTGGATGAATGCAAAATAAAAGTTCTGTGACCAACAACAATCTATTTACAGAAATGCAATATAATATAAATAATTATGTTTTCAGAGGTGTATAATACGGAAGTTCTAAGCGACCATGCATTATATATATTTTTTTCCTTCTTGTTTTCTCGTTATAACGACTTAATTTTCTCGTTATCTCGACATAATCAAAGTTGTTTTCTCGTTATAACGACTTAATTTTCTCGTTATCTCGACATAACCAAAGTTTGTTTTCTCGTTATAATGACATGACAGTTTTACTGTTGCTATAGTTACGAACTCAACTTTGACACGCATCTGATGGACAACCGTGCAGGCGCTCTTTCTGTAGCCTATATTTCAGCAAATTTTGCTTCGCCTAAGTAATAATACTGTACATAAATAAAGGCTGATCAATCATTGTTATATAATCATTAATTATAATCATTGATCATCGTTGATTTTTCCAGAGACAGTACATCAAATGTTTTGTTTTTGTAAATAACATGTTTAAATGGCAACACCGCAAACACTTCTGAAGGATGCAGAACTCTATCTTTTAGAGCTGCTTGAATTAAACTCACTTTTAATTGTCCCTTTATTTGAAATAAAACTATATATAATTTGTATTTTTTAGTAGTCATCATATGCTGTGACAGATATATCATGTGCTTTATACACTTCTGTTTGAAAAGATCATTCATGTATACCTGTAGTGTATGTGTGTGTGCAGAAAAAAATGATTACAACATTATAGTACAAAACTGAATTAAATTAGCCTATGCACTTTACATATACATCACATTTCTCATCAATGTGGTTAACAGTAAAGATTAATAATAAGGAAAAGAAGCACATCACAAATAGTCTAGTTAAATCCCGTCCTACTGTAGATAAACAGAACATTTCCGCTTATTAACTACCTAATCATGTGCCTAAAAGAAGCACAAGTAAAGATATAGGTACAAACAGAATACATTGATGTGAACCTTGGTTTTGATAAGCAGTTATTTTATGACACAGAACTTAATACAAAATAATCATATTGATTCAAGCATTTAACATTTATGAATTAATTAAATGTCATTAATGAACAAGACTGCACAAATCCGCGTACAGTAAAGTGGATAGTGTACAACACCCCATCAGTTATATTCAGGTCTGTAGTGCCACCTGCTGGTGCAGTTTTGTAACTTCTTAGAGAAAATTAAGTCGTTATAACGAGAAAACGACTTTGGTTATGTCGAGATAACGAGAAAATTAAATCGTTATAACGAGAAAACAAGAAGGAAAGTAATTATAATGCATGGCCGCTTAGAACTTCCGTAGTATAAAAACCTTTCTTAATGAACTGTTATGTTTTTATTACCTTAGATTGAGCTATTTCTATCTACATACACCGCGGGTCCCCTTAAATGGAAGTCACCACCATGTTTGTACAATAGTACTCAATGCGTGAGCAACTCACACTCAAGCCTTTGCTGAGAAGCCGAGACCAGAGATCTGGCTGTTCAGCGGAACAGCGATGTGGCAAAGAGACGCAACGTCTCTGTTCCCTCCTTCAGGGAACGAGGATTACATATGTAACCTAGATGTTCCCTTTCAGTCAGTCACGTTCTACATTACGTCAGAGCTGGCAAGGTGCTTGCCAAGGGAAGGGTCACAACCTCCGCACATGACAGGAGCATCCTTGAGCACTTGTCTGATTCCAAGTGGCAAAGAGAGCATGAGAAGGTGTGCGTTCTCGAGCCAGCTCTGCATGGAAACTGGCAAGGGGAGAGGGAAACAGGAGCAGTGAGGAAGCACTTTGCCAACTGTCGTCCGCGGCCTCTTGGGACCCGGAGGTAGAGGAAACAGCTTTTTTTGTGAAGGTTTGGGTACCACCGAGGGGAACAAAAAGGAAACGAGAACAAAGGGTTCTCCCACAGCCCTCCCCCGGGGGAAGGAGTGGTCCTGCTATCATCTCCTGACAAACTGATAATCCCAAATCTGGGTCGCCCGTCTCAGGGACGCCAATTGGCCTGACGCTTGGCAGGTTTAGGGGCAGAGACGGGCTGCGCTGCCCTTCTGTGGCCATCTCCTTGCTGCGGCCAGGGTGAAGGCTGCTGCTGTGGCCAAGCGGGAGGGGATGAGACTGCAGGGGGGCGCCCTTGGCGACGAACAGGCTGATGTAGCTGCGCCGGCAGCAGTGTGGAGGCAGCATCAGGCTGCTAGGGCAAGATGTGTTTGATGGCCTCAGACTGCTTCTGGGCGGCAGAGAACTGCTGGGCAAAATTCTCCTCCATGTCATCGAAGAGGCCAGCCTGGGAGACTGGGGATTTGAGGAGCTGAGTCCGATCAGACTCCCTCGTGTTTGCCAGGTATAGCCATAGGTGGCGCTCCTGGACCACCAAAGTGGACATCACCTGACCCAAGGAGTGCACAGTAACCTTCGTCGCCCGGAGAGCAAGGTCGGTAGCAGTGTGCGCCTCCTGCAAAACCCCTGGGTCAGCACCGCCCCCATGCAGCTCTTTGAGCACCTTGGCCTAGTAGACCTGAAGGGTGGCCATGGCATGCAGGGCAGAAGCGGCCTGACCTGCAGCTCTGTAAGCCTTGGCCACAAGCGTGGATGAGAACTTACATGCCTTGGAGGGAAGCTTGGGCCCATAGTGCCATGCTGAGGTGCTCTGAGGACACAGTTGCATCGCAACAGAACGCTTCACTGGGGGAATTCCAGCATACCCCTTATCCGCTCCGTCATCAAGGGCAATGAAGGCAGAGGAAGCACCAGAACGGTTTCGGGCAGTTAAAGGTGCCTTCAATGAACTTGTCAATTCCTGGTGTACTTCCGGAAAGAAAGGAACCAGTTGGGGGTGCTGGCGATCAGCACAAGCAGCCACCAGGAACCAATCATCCAGCCTCGAGCGCTCGGGACAGGGTGGAGGATTCCACTCAAGCCCGATGCTCTCAGCTGCCCGGGAAAGCGCGGCTGTCAGCTCAGGATTAGACTCGGGCACACTGGCACTTCCGAGGGATGCAATGCAGCCGAATCCTCATCTCCCGTGGACTCAAGCCCGCCTTGTGATGCGGTGATCAACATTAGGTCTTCCGCCCGAGCCCTGAATGAGATGTCAGGAGCCTGAGTGTGTCCAGCAAACTCATCCGGAAACTCAACCAGCTGCGGCGTTTGTGAGGGGGGTGTGGCCCGAGGAGGCTGGCTCGTCGTGGAAGCCCCCACGGTTATCCTTAGATCACCCTTGCCACCAGCTGAAGAAGCCTTCTTATGAGAAGAGGAGCTAGAACGGGGTGTGGCAGATGGGACTCTATACCTTTTAAGCTATAGTCATGTACCCGCAATGAGAACATGTATCATCCACAAGCGCAGTCTCAGCCACGTGACACAGCAATTGTGTGGCCATCACGAGGATCCATATATCTCAGCTCTGAAGTGAAAGCTTGAGTGCTAGTTGGTCGTGCTGCTCCTTATATACCTGCACGATGCAATTTCTGCAGACCAACGTACTGTATCATTGGCTCGTTTTGCTACCACTAAAAGGTGATTGGGCTCTCGGGCAAGACCCCCATTCATCAGTCTCTTTCTGACTTAACATAGAACATGACCGACTGAAAGGGAACCCAGAGTGCTAAAACACAACCTTATTTCTGTGTTTTAGGGTTATTTTCTGCAGCACACCCCAAAAAGCTGAAAATCTCTGAAAATAATTGCTTGCTCATTAATTAACCTTGCCCTGATAAGCAGATTCAGGGTTTACATGAAATAAACACTTGGGTGTGAACTCATCTGTTTCTAGGGACAGAGGGCTAGACAACAACTTGGTGACTTTCAACATTTGCCTTCATCTTAGTCAAACATGTTGCTTCTAGGGCTCCATATGCTCCTTCCACTGACCATGGTGAGGTGAAAGTGTCATACACAACCACTGAGAAAAAGCTAAGCTTTCTAATGGCCACTAATAAATTAAATATTCTGTAATGGACACATGGATATAAAAATGTGTATTTTCCTCTAACAAAACTGCACGTTATACAAAAGCTTTATGAAAACAAAAAAAACAAAAACAAAAACCAAAAAAAAAACACTTGCACTTTAAAACAGAAGGTCATTGTTAAAATTGCTGTACTTTATCATCTGGCAAATTCTAATTAAGTTGACCTTGATTTGATTATACATAGAGAAGCAATTTCTTCCATTTAGTAGATCTTTCACATACCTTGTTGGTATGTGCAAGTTTATGAGCACAGCTTGAACAGACATTTCTTCCTCTTTCTCCATCTGTCTCTCTCTGTGGCACCTACAAACAAATAATGGCAGTAAAATTATATCTACTTTCTGCCAGCTAACCTGTTGCCCTTTGTTTTGCACTTCTGAAGGGCAAAAATAATGATTTCTGATTTGGTATGCATTTTCCCCTCTCTCCTATGCATGTCTCTACTTGTGGAGAGAGACAAGAGGATTTGAGGCTGATTAGAAGTCTTCGCTGTGCTCTACCGGTAGTGTAGATTTGTGAAAAGAACAGAGAGAAGGTGAAATAGAGAAGGCACTGAAAAACAAATTGATATGTTCAAACAAACACTATGGTAATAAATATCTGGTGAATAAGTACATCTGCACTGCTAGAGTGTTTCTCCTTTGTTGTGTATAAAGAATGGGGTTTTCAGGAAGCAATCGCTATTGAATTTAAATTTAGTTGAAGTTTGTATGCCTTCCTTGACCACACTGACAGAATTATATGAGAAATGTGATATGTTTGTTAATGCATTTGGTCAGCGAATGCAATACAATGTATTCAAGATGAACATTTTATCAGCTTATTCCTAATATAGACCCTCAATAAAATTGGGAAATAAAATATCCATATATGGTATTGAGCTGAGTCATGGTAAAATCATGATTTTAACAAGATGTTTTCTTTTTTTTTTCTTTTTTTCCCATTGCTCCCAAGCTCTGTTTTACTAGTACTAGTGTCCATTCCCATAACAAACACATTTGTGTTAAAGCTCATTTTACCAAACTCACAATCTCAGTTATGGACCAAAAATCCCACAGTGGGAATCTGTTACTGTTCTGCCTGAACAAGTTTATCACTGCTTTGTGTGTACTTGATGGCAATGACAATGAAGTGCAGTTTTTTTTTTCTTTTTTCTGTGACACTGGCTGACAACAGTGTTTTTGAGAGGGAAGGCTGGAAAAGTAGGATGTCAGAATTTCAGTTACACATAATCTCACTTTAACTTCTTCATCACTGCTCATCCCCTGTATAATTTTACACATGCTCTGGCTGGGTTTGGGCTTGCGCGGTAAATGTGCGGTCAAGTGATGCATTTCGATTAATGCGAGAAAGATGTGAAAATGGGTGCTGAGGAGGTGAAACGGAGGCTTGCCTCTGGCGATTACATTTGGTTGCAACAGCAACTAAAGCAAAGTGTGAGGTGTGAAAAAGTTTTACCATGTGCATAATGAGAATAATGAGCCAGTGGGTTATGTTCCTGGATGCACCATCAGTGAGTGCAGGACTGTGCTGAAACCATCTACAGTGGATTCAACAATTTTCCTCCACAAAAACATCTAGCCTAATATTGGTGAGTAAAGGATTTTCAAATTATAACTAAATATTAATTGAGCATTCAAGGCATAATGTACACAGAGTATATATTGGTACTATTCACTGTCGCGTTGAGGCTGCATTGTAGAGAAGTGGTGAAGCAAATCCCACAAATACCCATCTTAATTTAGAATTTATCTTAATTTAATTTTTAAAGAAATACTAATTTTTATTGGCGCGTTGGCCTATTTATACACTCAAAAAATGGATTTGTGGCACTGTTCATTTTACACAGATATGTTTTGTTAAAACTACACAAATATATTTAGTTTTCCGCCAAAAAACAATTGTATTGTGCTTAATCAACTTAAACTATTTCATTTTCAATTTTACTTAATTATCAATCGTTAAACTAATGTAAAGGGTTTAATTTCGTCATTCAAAAAAAACCGGAAGTGACGATTTCCAACGCATTTGATGATGGCGCGGAGGAGAGCAAGAGGTACCGGTCAGGTAAGTAAATCTAAAGTTTTTCTTGTGTTAAGTCAAAGTCTTTAATTTCTCTTAGAGTTTCTGTTTTGGGGTGCTTTTGTTTTGCAGTCTATGTATTGTGTAATCGGTTTATTGCACCGTTAATAGATTATTTTGAGCAGTTGGGAGATGTGAAAGCGCACAACTCTCTGTAATGTATTGACTTTAGTATATATATACACTAGGGCTGAAACAATAAGTCGACATTATCGACAACGTCGACGAAAAAAAAATTGTCGGCAAACGTTTTGAGTAACGTTAGTGGTTTGATCTCGTATCTGCCTAATGTGAAAGCCTGCAATGATGCAGTTTGACCAGTGTGGCGCTGTAGCGCATGATTGTAATACACTCTCCTGATTCAATTCCAAACCGAGCCTATCCGAACCTTGGCTGAATATGTAAATATATACTGCACGCCTTCCTCTCAATAACTGCTTAAACACAACAAAAACGGACCGCGACGTAAAAGCAGCTCTTAAGAACACATTTGATTACAGCGATGTGGATGTTTGCACGAACTCTGAGGTTCTCCAGGCACTCCAGGAAAATAAAATTCCAGTCATGTTTATTTATATAACAGTACTTTATGCAACAGATAGCTTTTCAATATTAAACATGAAAATATAGTCAGTGTCGCTAGAATTATAGCTTGATTTCCTGTTATAAAGCAGTTCTCTAGTGTGGAGGTAGCTAATGATACAATAATTTTATAATTGGGGGAAATATTTCATTAAAGTTTTAGTTCTGCGCTAGATCAACCCAAACTGTTTTGATTATCATAACCCAATAAGGTATTTTAAGAGAGATTTTATTTATTAATAAAATGTTTATCCAAAAGTAAAATGTCCTATCACTTACCTTTACTTTTATTATACATATGAGATTACTTACAATAAGAGATGTTAAGAGGCAGAATTTGTCATTCAGCTACTTCCTCATATAACTAATCAAATGGCGAATAGGAGTTTCTCCCTTATCTCATTTTGTGTGCCAAATAAATTTAATTGTATAAATTAATTGTGTACTAGTAATACATAATGACTTTCAAAAGTGGAGGTAATTACATTTATTTGTTAGAATATGTATATTTTAACTAATTGCAAAAGCTAAATAATCAATAAATGTCCAACCATGAAATGTCAAGTTTGGACACCCCTGGCTCAGCACTGTGAAAGTATTTGAAGATTTATGAACATGGCGGTGTGGTCATACAATGACTTTAAACCGGACACTACTCTGAGCTATTCACATTATACAAATGCTCCAGATATGTAATCAGGTCCTCCCTTTTGGAATGGTAAACATGACACTATTCATTACTCACACAAATAAATAATTTAATATTTTGATAATTGAATAGATTTTTGCTGTTATACTTTTTTTTTTGTAACATTGAATTTCATGTGTTAACAGATTTGTGCAGAATTTGAGACATACAGAATTACCATAGGCCCATTAGAATCAACAATCTTTGCCAATCTGGATCCGCACTACAAAACTTATGAAGATATTTGCATACTGAATAAGAGTCCTTGGACAAATAATGAAACCCTCTTGGTGCCCACTACACAGGTCAAGTCAAGTCAAGTCACCTTTATTTATATAGCGCTTTAAACAAAATGCATTGCGACAAAGCAAAAAAAGCAGAAAAGCAGAAAAAAACCTTGGGAGAAACCAGGCTCAGTTGGAGGCCAGTTCTCCTCTGACCAGACGAAACCAGTAATTCAATTCCAGGCTGCAGCAAAGTCAGATTGTGCAGAAGAATCATCTGTTTCCTGTGGTCTTGTCCTGGTGGTCCTCTGAGACAAGGTCTTTACAGGGGATCTGTGTCTGGGGCTCTAGTTGTTCTGGTCTCTGCTATCTTTCAGGGCAGTAGAGGTCCTTTCTAGGTGGTGATCCACCATCTGGTCTGGATACGTACTGGATCCGGGTGACTGCAGTGACCCTCTGATCTGGATAAAGACTGGATCTGGTGGCTACGGTGACCTCGGAATAAGAGAGAAACAGACAAATATTAGCAAGATGCCATTCTTCTAATGATGTAGCAAGTACATAGGGTGTTATGTGAAGTGTTCCCGGTTCCGGTTTACCTAATTAATGCAGCCTAAAAATCTTTTAACGGATTTGGATATTAAAAGCATATTAGTATGTTATGTGTAAGCCAGGTTAAAGAGATGGGTCTTTAATCTATATATAAACTGCAAGAGTGTGTCTGCCTCCCGAACAATGTTAGGTAGGTTATTCCAGAGTTTAGGCACCAAATAGGAAAAGGATCTGCCGCCCGCAGTTGATTTTGATATTCTAGGTATTATCAAATTGCCTGAGTTTTGAGAATGTAGCGGACGTAGAGGATTATAATGTAAAAGGAGCTTATTCAAATACTGAGGTGCTAAGTAATAAGTAATATTTTAAAATCTATACGATGTTTGATAGGGAGCCAGTGCAGTGTTGACAGGACCGGGCTAATATGGTCATACTTCCTGGTTCTAGTAAGAACTCTTGCTGCTGCATTTTGGACTAGCTGTTGTTTGTTTACTAAGCGTGCAGAACATCCACCCAATAAAGCATTACAATAATCTAAACTTGAGGTCATAAATGCATGGATTAACATTTCTGCATTTGACATTGAGAGCATAGGCCGTAATTTAGATATATTTTTGAGATGGAAAAATGCAGTTTTACAAATGCTAGAAACGTGGCTTTCTAAGAAAAGATTGCGATCGAATAGCACACCTAGGTTCCTAACTGATGATGAAGAATTGACAGAGCAACCATCAAGTCTTAGACAGTGTTCTAGGTTATTACAAGCGGAGTTTTTAGGTCCTATAATTAACACCTCTGTTTTTTCAGAATTTAGCAGTAAGAAATTACTCGTTATCCAGTTTTTTATATCAACAATGCATTCCATTAGTTTTTCAAATTGGTGTGTTTTTCACCGGGCCGCGAAGAAATATAGAGCTGAGTATCATCAGCATAACAGTGAAAGCTAACACCATGTTTCCTGATGATATCTCCCAAGGGTAACATATAAAGCGTGAAGAGTAGCGGCCCTAGTACTGAGCCTTGAGGTACTCCATACTGCACTTGTGATCGATATGATAAATCTTCATTCACTGCTATGAACTGATGGCGGTCATATATGTGCGATTTAAACCATGCTAATGCACTTCCACTGATGCCAACAAAGTGTTCAAGTCTATGCAAAAGAATGTTGTGGTCAATTGTGTCAAACGCAGCACTAAGATCCAATAAAACTAATAAAGAGATACATCCACGATCAGATGATAAGAGCAGATCATTTGTAACCCTAAGTAGAGCAGTCTCAGTACTATGATACGGTCTAAATCCTGACTGGAAATCCTCAGATATACAATTTTTCTCTAAGAAGGAATATAATTGTGAGGATACCACCTTTTCTAGTATCTTGGACAGAAAAGGGAGATTCGAGATTCGAGGTCTATAACAGTGGTTCCCAAACCTGTCCTGGAGTACCCCCAACACTGCACGTTCTCTTTGTCTCCCTAATTAAAAACATCTGATTCAACTCATCAGCTCATTAACCCATGTGATAATGAGCTGATGAGTTGAATCAGATGTGTTTAATTAGGGAGACAAAGAAAACGTGCAGTGTTGGGGGTACTCCAGGACAGGTTTGGAAACCACTGGTCTATAATTAACTAGTTCTTTGGGGTCAAGTTGTGGTTTTTTTATGAGAGGCTTAATAACAGCCATGTGACGAGTGGGGCGGGGCCTAGGGATGTGGGACTTGAGACCGGTGGGGGGTTGCAGGTGTTGCTCATTTCCCAATCACTCCACCGGCCTCGCTCGTTCCCACATCCCTCGGCCCCGCCCCACTCGTCACACACCCCCATCGCCCCTCGCAGGCCGGGGGGTACCCTCGAGACTGCGCTCTACTCCCCCCGCCCCCCTGGGGGGGGGACCGCTCACGGGAACCTGGGGGTAGGACAGACAAGGCGAGATAAAAGGAGATGGAAGGAGGAGCGACAGAGACGAGAGAGGGGAGAGAGAAAAAAAAAAATTCCGGTTCCCAGACGCACTGCTGCTCGGCCCTTCACCAGCTGGGTGATCTCCTGGAGGAGCAGAAACACAAAACAGCGCATCAGCCCCTCACGGACGACTGATGCGCACAAATCAAAACCAAAACATAAAATAAAGCCCAGGCCTGGTCCTCTCTCGTCCTTCACTGTCGTCGCTCCAGTTTTATATCCTTCCATCTCCTCTGTGGGACTCGAGACCGGTGGTGGGTCGCAGGTGTCGCTCATTTCCCAATCACTCCACCGGCCTCGCTCGTTCCCACATCCCTCGGCCCCGCCCCACTCGTCACAAGCCAGTTTGAAGGTTTTGGGGACATATCCTAATGACAATGAGGAATTAATAATAGTCAGAAGAGGATCTATGACTTCTGGGAGCACCTCTTTTAGGAGCTTAGATGGTATAGGGTCTAACATACATGTTGTTGGTTTAGATGATTTAACAAGTTTATACAATTCTTCCTCTCCTATACTAGAGAATGAGTGGAACTGTTCCTCAGGGGGTCTATATTGCACTGTCTGATGTGATACTGTAGCTGACGGCTGAATGGTTGCAATTGTATCTCTAATAGTATCAATTTTAGAAGTAAAGTAGTTCATAAAGTCATTACTGCTGTGGTGTTGTGAAATGTCAACACTTGTTGAGGCTTTATTTTTCGTTAATTTAGCCACTGTATTGAATAAATACCTGGGGTTATATTTGTTTTCTTCTAAAAGAGAAGAAAAGTAATCGGATCTAGCAGTTTTTAATGCTTTTCTGTAGGATAGGTTACTTTCCCACCAAGCAATACGAAATACCTCTAGTTTGGTTTTCCTCCAGATGTGCTCCATTTTTCGGGCTGCTCTCTTTAGGGTGCGAGTATGCTCAATATACCATGGTGTCAAACTGTTTTCCTTAACCTTCCTTAAGTATAAAGGAGCAACTTTATTTAAAGTGCTAAAAAAGAGAGAGTCCATAGTTTCTGTTACATCATCAAGTTGTTCTGAGGTTTTGGATATGCTAAGGAATTTGGATAAATCAGGAAGATAACTTAAAAAGTAGTCTTTTGTGGTAGAAGTGATGGTTCTTCCATACTTGTAACAAGAAATAGAATTTAGTTTGCACAGAGCTAAATAATGATCTGAGATATCATCACTTGGCTGCATAATTTCAACACTATCAACATCAATTCCATGTGACAGTATTAAATCTAGTATGATAGTATGATTTCGACAATGAGTAGGTCCTGAAACGTGTTCAGAATGTCTATAAATGCTGATCCCAATGCATCTTTTTCATTATCAACATGGATATTAAAATCACCAACTATTAAAACTTTATCTGCAGCCAGAAGTAACTCGGATGTAAAATCACCAAACTCTTTAATAAAGTCTGTATGGTGCCCTGGTGGCCTGTATACAGTAGTCAGTAAAAACATAACAGGGGATTTATCATTAACATTTGTTTCTTTGGATAATGTTATATGAAGTACCATTACTTCAAACGAGTTATACTTGAAGCCTGCCCTCTGAGAAATCCTGAAAACGTTGTTATAAATTGAAGCAACACCTCCACCTTTGCCTTTTAGACGCGGCTCATGTTTATAACAGTAATCTTGGGGGGTGGACTCATTTAAAATAATGTAATCATCAGGTTTTAGCCAGGTTTCTGTCAAACAGAGTACATCTATATTATGATCAGTGATCATATTATTTACAAAAAGTGTTTTCGTAGAAAGGGATCTGATATTCAATAAGCCAAGCTTTATCATTTGTTTATCCATATTGCTTCTGTTTTTTATTTGTTGAACCTCAATTAAATTGTTAATCTTAACTTGGTTTGGACGTTTTTTTTTGTATTTTCTAGTTCGGGGAACAGACACAGTCTCTATAGTGTGATATCTAGGTGAAAGAGTCTCTATGTGCTGAGAATTAACTGACCTCTGTGACGGGAGGCAGCTAGCAGACGGTCGGTTTAGCCAGTCTGTCTGCTTCCTGACCTGGGCCCCAGTTAGTCAAGTATAAACACTAAGACTATTTGCCATATTTCTAGAGAGAAGAGTGGCGCCACCCCAGGAGGGATGAAGACCATCTCTTTTCAACAGGTCAGGTCTGCCCCAAAAGCTCGTCCAATTGTCTATGAAACCTATGTTATTCTGTGGGCACCACTTAGACATCCAGCCATTGAGTGATGACAATCTGCTATGCATCTCATCACCACGGTAAGCAGGGAGGGGACCAGAGCATATTACAGTGTCTGACATTGTGCTTGCAAGCTCAGGTAAGAACAACTGCACTCAACACAAACTTGTATTAAAACATTCTCTCACTGGCCACTGGAAATTGACAAAAAAGACAGATATAATAAGATTAGGTTTATTAATACAATAAATACAAAATATGTGGTATTACTTTAAACTGACAGATTATGAATGCATTTGCCTCCCAAAAACAATTTATTTTGATGTAAGGCAGGGGTGTCCAGACCTGCTCTTGGAAAGCCAGTGTTCTGTGGAGTATAGCTCTAACACACCTGCCTGGAACTTCTAGTAAGACTTTTTTGTTTTAAAATTCCCAAGAACCTTGATTAGCTGGTTCAGGTGTGTTTAAATGGCTACATCACCCAAAAATAAACATGTCAGTAATTACTCACCCTCATGTCGTTTCAAACCCGTTGATCTTCCTTCAAAACAGGCGGTAAAAGAGTCGCACGATAACGTGCGTCATCACTACGACACGGCATTAGATCTGGCTTTTGTTCACACAGCGCTCGTACCGGGATTGAACCCGGCAATGTTACTAGGTCCCCGACCCGGGTTCAATGCCAGAATCAATCCCGGGATGTGTTTGCTTTCACCCAGAAGGCGACCCGGCAATGTTCCGACAATTTGCCGGGTCTGACGTGCAGTGTGAAAGGGGCTTAAGAGGTTTCTTAATCAGCATTTAGTATTTGTTTTAGTTTTTAAATTTGGTTTTGGTAGTCTTTACCAGTGAGACTAAATAAAAGTATGCTATATAAATAAATTTTAAAATCAAATAATTTTGGTGAGAATAAAACAAAGATCCAAAGTGTTTCATTAATCCAATTTAAAAAAATTAGGGTAATGATTTACATCTATATTTTTTTACTTGATCCAATGAAAAATAAATAAGTATTGTCTCAAGTAAAAAAATAGATGTGAATCATTACCCTATTTTTTTTTAATTGGATGAATAAAACACTTTTTTTCAGTGTGCTACATCAGGTGATTTTTACATCAAATTAAGTCGATGTAATTTCAAGGTAAAATAAAAATAATCCTAATGCAGAACTGACGTTTACTTCTGGCTTTTCAAATGTGTTTGCAAGTCATACTTTACACAAAAAAAAAGTATTTTAGTTTTGTCGCAGTTTAGTCTGTTTCGTATCTCATCCAACACGCGAGAAGTTGATTTGAACATCCCTTCACTGTCTCCACTTGTGCAGGTACAGTATACTCGCGCAGCTTCAGTAAGCGCAGGAAAGGGGCTCTTATTTTGTTCTTTTGCGCTTCCTGTTATCTGTGCCTCAGACATGTAGCTCTGCACTTCCAGTGCTGAACGGTTGCCCGTGTCCTGCGCACAGATTTCGAAATTACTTCTACACAAATTACATGATAGCAAATGATTACAATGTAGACTGAGCACGCGGGCGCACTTCCGGACAAATCGGCCGAAAAAAAGGCCAAAGACCAGCCGATTACCTAGCGCGTATTTTAAGCAAAACAGTCCGGTTCCTATTCATGGCTGGTCAACCGATGCATCCCTAATATTTTATGAAAATGCGAAAGATTTCTGAACCTCCATAAAGGCTGCAATGCAACTGAAATGTTCCCAGAGTCATAGTAAGGACATCAGTAAAACAGTTCATGTGACATCAATGCTTCAACCACACTTTTACAAAGCTACAAGAATATGTTTTTGTGCAAAGAAAACAAAAATAGAGACTTTATTCAACAATTCTTCTCCAAATTACATATGCTGCCATTATGGAGAGTAACAAGAGGCATGAACATTGCTTTCCTCTGCGTGTAATCAAGGCTCAGTGCATGTGTGTTCTAGGTCAACAGCACCATGCGCATGAATTATTTACGTGCTGTTGATAATGGTGGAAGATGCGATTTGGAGAAGAATTGTTGAATAAAGTCGCTGTTTTGGTTTTGTTTGCACAAAAAAGTATTCTTGTAGCTTTGTAAAATTATGGTTGAACGACTGATGTCACATAGACTGTTTTACTGATGTCCTTACTATGACTCTGGGTCTGGGAACATTCCAGTTCTGTTGCTTACCGTACAGGGTCCAGAAGTGTGTACCATTTTCCACTGTAATGTTTGTTAGAATCCCATCTTGACTGCTTGCCTGTATTTCCCATAAGGAGACGAATGACTGGCTTTTTTTTCATGTAATTTTAGAAAAAAAAACAAAGGCAAAATTTTGTTGTTTTCATCTTCAGACTAATTAAATTGAAGTATCCAATGAAGACCCTAGCAGTATGGAGTATATGGTGAGGTTTTCTTTTAAGGTTAATAAATGATTTGTTAAAGTTAATACACAAGAATTTGAGTTCTCCATCCTTTTAAATACTTCTAGGATACAGACGTTGCCAGCAATCAGGAGGTGATCCAGAAGACTCGTGGGAATCTATTTGAAGGTGCATCATTGAAGACAGTCCAGCAGAAGTTGGAGTTTTAAAGGATAAAGTTCTTCAGGACCTAGCAGTTTACAGTCTGCAAAACCATGTTGCTGGGACTGATATATGGACTGAACTTGAGCAACCCTCCTGAACTCAGGTACACATTTGGAATACTGAAGAAGTTATTTCTGGAGCCAGTTCCTGTTCCTGGAATAAGGTTTGATTGATAACCCATGAATGCCAATTAGAAAATGAGTAGTTTGATATTTCTGCTATTTTGTGTAATTTTTTGTAATTTTGTAATGTGGTTTCAACTGTATTTAACTGTGTGTAATTATTTATTTCTTGTTTAACAAATACACTTTGATCATTTGTGACATCTTGTCTTTTGACTCATTACAAAACAAATCACACAAAAAAATGCTTTGTTGAAGGGAGTAACTTTAAATAGAAAATATTTAGTTAAAGTAACTAGAACTAATTGTGTGGAACCACTGTCCATAATTTAAATGAGTAATTTGAAACAAACCTCCTTATGTTGATAGAGTGAAACTAATTTGGCTAGATTGTAATAAACCAAAACATGTTCAGTTAACTTAACCGGTTTAAGTTAAAGCAAAGTGAATAAATTGATTTGGTTGGACATTGCTATTTCACATAGATTCTACCTCATTCAGTTGTGTTGTCACAACACAAGGAGCTTGCATAGATTCAAAAAATTCCATTAATGTTATCAAAACACAATTTGGTTGTGTGGAACCACTGTCCATAATTAAATTGTGTAAGTTTAAAGCTGCAGTCGGTAACTTTTGATGCTCTAGCGGTTAATAAACAGAACTGCTTGCGTCTTGCGGAAGAACATTGTAGCCGGAGCTTCTTCTCTCTGTTTATGTCTATGAAGAATCACAAAGGTACCGGGTTACTCCGCCGCGGTACCCCCGAAGCAATGTAAAATAGTCAGAATATAAAAACTTATTATAGATATACCCTAGTGATTCAGGACGGGCTAAAAACACGGTTCGGAAAATGGATTCATGGTGTACTCGCTTATTATATACATTTTGTAAATCTTGAACACAAAAAAGGTTACGGACCGCAGCTCTGATTGGTTGTTTCTTACCGGGAGCGGTCGAATTTCTGCAAATGGCAATAGGACCACTGGGAGGAGCCAGAGGAGCTTGATTTTTTCACAGATTATCTGTCTCATATTCTACTGTCAGGACATAATGACAGGTTTCACAAATACATTTTTACAAAAGTTACCTACTTCAGCTTTAAAGAGTAATTTTTTTGAGTGTAGGCTAAGTGTATACCTAGGCCTATTTAGAGTGCAGAGAGGTCACAATGTTACAGAGGACTTATTTTATTTCTTTGTTCCAACTTCCAAGTGGCCTATAGTACACGTTAGTCATGAATAAATTGTTAAAATGTATAAATTACTCATTCTTGACAAAAGAAAAAAGAGCTGTGTGCATGCGCACATTTGAAAAATGTTGTGCTGTAAATTGGTTCAGGCTTTTAAAAAGCTGTCGATTCAGGCCCAATTCTGTCAGGCTCAGGCTCTATCAGGCCTAACTTTTAAGGCCCGCTTAGAGCTGTAATGCCAGCAGGATGCACTATGGGAAGAACGCAGGCCTGCAGACATAGTGTTATGATCTGGCAGATATTATGCTGGAAAACCTTGGGTTTCTGCCATTCATGTGGATGTTACTTTTACACGTAAAAACTACCTAACAATTATTAAAGTCCACTATTCCCCCTTCATGGCAATGGTGTTTCCTGATAGCATTGCCCTCTTTCTGTAGGATAATGAAACCTGCCACAATGCAAAAAAAAAAAAAAAAAAAGCAAAACACACCTGTTTAGATATGGGTTTGATTAGCATGGTTTGACAAGATGATACTTTGGCCCCATTCCTTTGTGTGATTGAGTTGTTGTAAAATAGCTAATACCTGACCAATGGGAAACTCAGAATTGTCAATGCAGTTGTTTGGATATTTTAACAGCGGCAAGGCCATTTGGAAGATTTAAAAAACAAGTTATAGAGTAGCAATTAAAACTTTTTCTATTAATAACTTCTTAAACCAATCTGTCTCCTTCACTATTCTATACTTGCCAGTGTGGAAACCCAGTATGCAAACCCTGTTAATTGTTAGACCTATATTTAAGTGATTTAGATAAGTTACTCTAATATTCAGTGAGTTTATTCACTGGAAGAAAGAGGTGAATTAGGTGAGTCATTTTGAATCATTCATTAAAAGATCCTACAGACTCATTTGTTCATGAATCAGAATAAGCTGTCTTTTTTTGATTCACTGAAAAGCACCGGCTTTTGAGAGTCACTTGTTCATGAAACTGACTTGTTTGTTGCTTGCGCCACAGGGCAAATTAATAGAAACACCTGTGTCATCCACATTTTCTGTCAGCTGATTTTAATAAGAACTAGTGATTGCCGATATGTGAATCATTCTTTTGAGTCAGTTCTTTTTAATTAACAAATTTAAACCAAGTTAAATTATATTCAGGCCACACTTGTCTATATCACTATGTGGAAATATTTGCGTAATGCCACCCAAATCTTCACGCAAAGAATGAGTGGTTTCAGTAACCACAGTTCCCTTTCAGTTAGTCACGTTCAATGTTATGTCACCTTCGAGTGTTAACAAAACAAGCCAATGAATGTTGGCATGCAAGATTTCCATGTATATAAGGAGAGCGCATGCAGTTGCACATTCAGCTTTTCGCTTCAGAGCCAAGCCTTTCAGCTACCAAGCAAGAGTGTCGTCAAGACAGCCTGTTGACAGATGAGTGTTGGTGTTACGGTGCATCAGCGGGAGTTGCCAGTGCTGCTTGATCTTGGCGTGCTGCAGCTTCCCATTCTGCAGTCATGCTGCAACTCCTCCTGGGCCCTTCAACACTTCGGTGTTTCTTAAAGAGCAATTCTAAAAGAGCAGTTACCAAAAGAGCTCCACGAGTGACGTGGCATCTTTCTAAAGATGTCTTTCCACTCGTGCATTTCTGGATGTGGTCGCTTCCTGGCTCCATCTGATGGTCACGATCGCTGCATCGCGTGCCTGGGCCTAGTGAGTCATGTTCTCACTGCGGGAACTTGACCATTGCAATGTTGCGATCACAGCTCCACATCGGCAAACGAGGAGGAGTCCCCCTCCAAATGCCCTTTCTAGTTCTTCCGCTCAGAGGAGGACTACTTCAGCTCATGGCCAGGGTGATCTGAGGATTACAGTGAGGGCTTCCCTGCCAAGTGAGTCCCCACAGGCCTTTCACTTATCCAGTGCATTGTACCCTCTGGTATACCGGGATGCGGATGCTGAAGCCTCAGACAGGGCGGGGCTCAGCACTTCATCTGGGCCACCGGCAGATGACCAGATGTCGATCACTGCATCGGGGGATGAGCTAGGCTCTGGAGATGAGAATTCGGCTGCGTTGTCTCCTCCTGGGAGAGCGGCATTGCCCGAGTCAGATCCAGAGCTGACAATATGCTTGCCCTCACTACCCTCGATGGCGGGGCGGCTAAGGGGTATGTGGAGATCCCCCAAGTTGAATGCGCTATTGTGATGCAGCTTTACCCACAAAGCACTGCCGCTTGGTGGGGTAATCCGTGCCTACTGTCCAGGGCCAGCTGTTGTACTTCAGATAAGCCAACACCAGTCTTTCAAATGACTCCATGAGCTACAATGATCTGTTAAGATCGGTGGAAAAATGTGGGCCAGCTGGCCAGTACAGGATTTCAGACAGGCTAATGAAACACCAAATGGACCTGGTGCTTTCTTTCTCTTCTGATTCACTTATTTGAAGTGCAGGAGTGGGGGAGGGCAGTTGCTGGAGGTGTTGATGGCTGTGTAGAGAGTATGTCAGGGTGGGTATGGGATGTTGGCCAGTAGTTTCAAATCTGTAATAAAACTCATTCAGCTCTTCAGCAACTTGTTAATTCGCCTCAGTGCTTGGGGATGGTTTCTTGTGGTTTGTGATGTCTTTCAGACCTTTCCACACTGAAGCAGGGTCATTAGCTGAAAACTGTTTTTCCAGCTTTTTAGCATAACTCCTCTTAATCACTCTAATCTCCTTATTCAGTGTGTTTCTGGCCTGATTGTACAATACTCTGTCCCCACTTCTGTATGCATCCACTTTGGTCTGATGAAGCTGTCAACCATGGTTTGTCTTCTTTGTCTGTTAAATGAGCAGGGTTGGGAGGGGTTACTTTTAAAATATATTCCATTACAGTTATAAATTACTTCATTAAAAAAGTATTCAATAACATACTCCAAGTAATAATATAAATGTAATGTAATCGGATTACTTTTGGATTACTTCAAGTAACATATGGAAATAAAGTAAAAAAAAAAAAAAGCAATATATAAGTACTTTTATTTAACTCTGACTTTTAATGACTTAATATTAATACAAACTATAGTAAAAATTATTTGAAACTATTGCAAACTGTGTCTATATATAGTGGGGAAAATAAGTACTTAGTCAGCCACCAATTGTGCAAGTTCTCCCATTTAAAAAGATGAGAGAGGCCTGTAATTTTCATCATAGGTACACTTCAACTATGAGAGACAAAATGTAAAAAAGAAATCCAGAAAATCACATTGTAGGATTTTTAATGAATTTATTTGCAAAGTATGGTGGAAAATAAGTATTTGGTCACCTACAAACAAGCAAGATTTCTGGCTCTCACAGACCCGTAACAAGTTCCTTAAGAGGCTCCTCTGTCCTCCACTTGTTATTAGTATAAAAGACACCTGTCCACAACCTCAAACAGTCACACTCCAAACTCCACTATGGCCGAGACCAAAGAGCTGTCAGAGCACACCAGAAACAAAATTGTAGACCTGGGAAGGGAAGATTTGTAGACCTTCAGGCTGGGAAGACTGAATCTGCAATAGGTAAGCAGCTTGGTGTGAAGAAATCAACTGTGGGAGCAATTATTAGGAAATGGAAGACATACAAGACCAATGATAATCTCCCTCGATCTGGGGCTCCACACAAGATCTCACCCCGTGGGGTCAAAATGACCACAAGAACGGTGAGCAAAAATCTCTGAACCACACCGGGGGACCTAGTGAATGACCCGCAGAGAGCTGGGACCAAAGTGATAAAGGCTACCATCAGTAACACACTATGCCGCCAGGGACTCAAATCCTGCAGTGCCAGACGTGTCCCCCTGCTTAAGCCAGTACATGTCTGAAGTTTGCTAGGGAGCATTTGGATGATCCAGAAGAGGATTGGGACAATGTCATATGGTCAGATGAAACCAAAATATAACTTTTTGGCAAAAACTCAACTTGTTGTGTTTGGAGGAGAAAGAATGCTGAGTTGCATCCAAAGAACACCATACCTACTGTGAAGCATGAGGATGAAAACATCATGCTATGGGGCTGTTTTTCTGCAAAGGGACCTGGACGAATGATCCGAGTAAAGGAAAGAATGAATGGGGCCATGTATCGTGAGATTTTAAGTGGAAACCTCCTTCCATCAGCAAGGGCCATGAAGATGAAACATGGCTGAGTCTTTTAGCATGACAATGATCCCAAACACACCGCCTGGGTAACGAAGAAGTGGCTTCGTAAGAAACATTTCAAGGTCCTGGAGTGGCCTAGCCAGTCTCCAGATTTCAACCCCATAGAAAATCTTTGGAGGGAGTTGAAAGTCTGTGTTGCCCAGAAACATTACTACTCTAGAGGAGATCTGCATGGAGGAATGGGCCAAAATACCAGCAACAGTGTGTGAAAACCTTGTGAAGACTTACAGAAAATGTTTGACCTCTGTCATCGCCAACAAAGGGTATATATCAAAGTATTAAGATAAACTTTCGTTATTGACCAAATACTTATTTTCCACCTTAATTTGCAAATAAATTCATTAAAAATCCTATGTGATTTTCAGGTTTTATTTTTACATTTTGTCCCTCATAGTTGAAGTGTACCTATGATGAAAATTACAGGCCTCTCATCTTTTTAAATGGGAGAACTTGCACAATAGGTGGCTGTCTAAATACTTATTTTCCCCACTGCACAAATATATGTATATGTATATATAACACAGTATATAGTTTATACACAACATAAAAAATGTACACCATGTACATAGTCTATTTTAAAAATAAGTCTACTTGTTGAAATTTATATGAAATGCTATGATCTTTCTTTATTTCACTGACAGATCCTCGGTTGACTCTCGTGTTAATTTCTACATTTTGCAGCTCATTTCCCAGCTCAAAAACTTAATCACAACTGCAGTCATTCAGACCATTTTAAATAACTAGCAAACACTACATTTTAGCTAATATGATGATTTCCATGCTAGTCGTACCAACAAATGTTCAAGTTGGTTGGTTGGGTTGGGTTTTTATGCATAGCTTATGCTGTACAACTATGTTATTTCCTTTTGAAGACAAAATAACTGAAATTTCCAGGCATGAAAATGTTTTTCCCAGCAGTAAGTACTGTGATTACTTAAATGTAGCACGTCTCATCCTGCGTTTGAAGAGGATAATTGTAGATGAGTGTTATTTATTCACACACCAACAGGCAGCTCACTTGAGTCAACATATGTCAACAGAACCAGGAACTATGCAATGCCAATGTAAATATATAGCGTTACGTTCAAATTTATTTAATTTTAAATTAAATAACCATAATCCTGATAGTATTCCCACTTTTTACAAAATGTAACTGTAATCTGAATACTTAGTTCTTTTATGTAACTGTAACCGATTGCAGTTACTAGATTTTTGTGTCCTGATCACGTAACTCGGTGGTGTGACGGAGTAGGATGTTTGTGACTGAGTGAAAGCACCACCAAACCGAGGTCTTACTCAGCCCATATCCATCTCTAACCACCTCCAGAAAACTCCCCACAGTATAAAAACAGAGAGCCGGGGCTTAAGGGGGTAACTCCATTGAGTTTGTCTCGACAAAGTTGGACCAACAAGATGTAAAAGCTGCTGAATTTGCTCCTGTGGCAGGCAAATTTTTTGTAGAATTGTATCTTTTGACATTGTATCTATTCTGACACTATTATGAAGCAGTTCATAGGCTACACTAACTGGCTCCGCGGACACAGCCGTCTTAGGACAACTATTCGGTGTCTCGCTGCCTTGTTTGACCAAACTCCCCATCACATTCATTCCCTTTAAATAAACTCCTAACTATGTGCTGGCTAATGTTTTGCCAGCAGATGTGCCTTTGAATAGTATAATGGACAAACTAACAACCATCATTATAATGACAGTTTTATTTTTTCATAAAAAAACTTCAATTAATTGAACACTAATTGAACACTGGGTGTATTACAACTTTAAAATTGCAATATTTATTTGGTTCTGTACTTTTTCTTGCCACAGACTTACAATAGCATCACCTGAAATGTGAAGAAGCTTTTTGCACAGTGGTGACCACTAGCAGAGTGATCTGTGAACAGTGATAAGGTATAGCTAACCTTACAAACAAATCACTTACAGAAGGTATACTTAACTAAGAACAGTTCGGGAAATACGTATTAACATTAAGATACAACATAATAGAGGTCGACCGATATATAGATTTTGCTCCATTTTTAAACACTAAGCTTAAAACTTATATTTGCCTCATTGTTCATTCTTGAAGTCAACTTGTGACCCTTTGGTGAATAAATAAACTGTTTTAGACCGCTGCTCGAGTTGAATGCGGCGCGTCCGGAGTGTGTGTGATACCAGTGAGTTCTCCTAGACTCAGCGCTGCTCTTTTATTTTGATTAGATAATCATTAAGTGTTCAAGGATAAAAGCAGTTAAAGTGAGAGAGTATACATTGTGCTGGGATAAATGTAGGACCCTATAATTTCCACAATGCAGGAAACGCGGACGGAATTGTGGAATCTATTCATAAAAACAGAATTCACAGTTTAGCGCATGTGACGCTCGCATTGATTTCAGTGTCTGCCGTCTCACTAAATGAGGACGAAAACACATGAACAACATCTCCAGACCTGCTCTGAGAATCTCTTCATGAGCATTTGACCGTTTGATTTGAGCAAAAGCATCATATCACATGCACAGAATTGTAAAGGTATTCAAGGCAAACCATCAAAATAAAAGTCCAGTTTTGAAGTCTATTTTTCAGTAGAATGTACATACCCTACTACTACTACTACTACTAAAATGAAACAAACATTATTTTTCAAGGAATAATCAACACAACATTTCTTCCATGTTTTAATTTTAATAGTAAATTTAAACAGTCAGCTCACCTTGGCTACTGCAATTTTCCTCACTGTATATTTACAATAAAACGAAATAGGATATCAAATACCACTGCCTCCTTTCATTTTCATTTGAACATAATAATAGCTGCAGAAATGTACTTCGTTCAGGGAAATGTGTATATATACAGCCATTACAATGAAACGAAATATATCAATTTGCCTTTTTTATTTTCATATTAACATATAGATAAATTGAATACAGACCAAATATTACCTGTTAGATTTACCCAAAATGAATTATATGTAATATTTTACCACTAAACGCAGGGGTGCCCAACCCTGCTCCTAGCGATCGACTGTCCTGCAAAGTTTAGCTCCAATCCTAATCAAACACACCTGAAGCAACTAATTAAGGTCTTCAGGCTCACTTAAAAATTAAAGGCAGGTGTGTTTGATTAGGGTTGGAGCCAAACTTTGCAGGACAGTCGATCGCCAGGAACAGGGTTGGGAACCCCTGCACTAAAGATACATCAGAGCCAGCAGCACATATCAGAAGGTCTAGCCGAGGTGAGGCTGCTCTCGGCAGATACATGATCACTGAGCTCCCGCTGATCACGTGGATCTCTCACGTCTCCGAAATCGGCGAAACACATTTTTAAATAGGCACTGTCTTTATAAATAAACCACAGATTTGAGTTTTAAACAACTACATTCTCGCCAGAAATACTTTTAAATTTACATTTCATGACTCAATAACAGTAATATTTTAAAAATGATCCAAATAAATGGTGGTAAAAAATGCTGAACTCAACCAATCAGCATGTTTAGCACCCAAGTCCCACCCCTGAAAGTTCTGGAACTTTGAAAAAGTACTACCACGCCAGCAGGGACTTTCTGAGGGGCTTTTTTTTTACCTGGAACTTTATTTAGTTCCTGGTTCCTGTGGTGGAAACACACAGAGTAACAGGCCAAAGTCTCTAGATCCTGGGTAAAGTTCCTGCGGTGGAAACACGGCTTTGCTTTATGATTAATACACTTTAATTTAACAATTAAAAAGGAGTGGAGTCATATAAAAAAATAAAAAACAGAATCCAGAATCCAGAATCCAGAAAAATTAAATAACGGAATTTGGAAATAAATAAAATGGAATTTAGGAAACAATTAAACCGATTTCATAGGGCCCTATTAGAGTGTGGTAATTTCAACATTTACTATTATTATTACTGTTATTATTATTATTACTTTTATTACTACTACTATTAGTATGGCTCAGTCCGTTGTTTTTTTTTTTTTATAAATTATTTTTAGTTTTTTGTTCAGTATCCATTTTAAAAACTATAGGTTAATTAATCGGTATTGGCCAGTGTGGTCCAACCTAGGTATTGGTATCGGCAAAATAAAATATCAGTCGAGCTCTACAACTTAAGGTATAACTTATGAACAATGTAGCGTAAAGAAGGTTTCGAGAAATGCAATCCTGGTAGGAATGAACATATCCTCACAGAAACTAATGAATATGATGTTACAGAATCTGTGAGCTCATCCAGATCAGTGGCAGCAGCTTCAAAAACATTCCAATCAGTGCAGTCAAAACTGGTTTGTAAATCTCTCTCTGTTTCACTGGTCCTTCTCTTTATAGTTCTTAAGACATGTTTAGCAGATTTAATTTTTTTGGTTATTGTATTGAAAGAAGATGAACCAGGCAGTGGTCAGAGAGTAATAAAGCTGCTCGATATGCATCCTTTATGGTGGTGTAGCAGTGGTCAAAATATTTTTGTCTCTGGTAGGGCATGTTGTTTACATTTTGGCAGTTCACGTGTGAGGTTTGCTTTAATAAAGTCCCAGAGAATGATTATACAGAGTCCGGGTGTTGGTTCTCTGAGTCTGCGATCTGATCAGCCAGCTATTGTAGAGCTGCATTCACACATGCTTGCGGAGGAATGTAAACACTTATGAGAATAAACGAGGAAAACACCCACGATGAGTAGAAAGGCTTACAGTAGATGAAGAGCACTTCTAGATCAGGACAGCACATCTTTTTCAATGCTGTTATTTCTGAACACCATCGTTCATTGATGTAGAAGCATGTCCCACTGCCATGCAATTTCCCTATTGATTCTGCATCGTGATCCGCTCTAAACAGCTGGAAGCCCAGCAGATGTAATGCAATGTCCGGAATGGCTTCATTCAGCCAGGTTTCAGTGAAACACAGAGCAGCAGAGTTTGAATAATCTTTATTCATTCGGGAGAGCAGGAAAAGTTTGTCCATTTTGTTGGGTTCAGAGTGGAGATTCGCCAGATGAATGCTCTGCTTTGCTATTCTGAAGTCGCTTCCCACACTTGCACGTCTTTAAGCATTTGAACAATGCTGCTGCTCTGACAACTATGTCCAGCAAAACATCAGAATAATTGAAAACCAGTAGAAGATTGTGTCACGGGGTGACGAAAGAGAAGCGGAACTAAGTCCCGCTGGAATTGTGTTCCCCCCGGGACGGTGTCGCGGTAACACCGGTCCACTTCCGGGTTGCGCATTACGTCACAATAACAGCGCTAATGACAGATTGACGTCTGGTGTGGAGAGTTTGATGTGGCGATCTGTGAGAGGATTATGGAGGCGGAGTAACCATATAAAAAGGGAAGTACAGAGACCATGAGAGTTGTTGTTGTTTTCCTACTGGCTGTTCGTTCCCCCGGCTGTTCTTCCTCGTTGTCTTCTCCCCGGATGTTGTTCTTCTCTTCGGATGTGTTCCCCTGGGAGAGGTGAATCCCTTGGACGTTTTGGGCTGGCGTGTGAAGGTAGTTGAGGACTATTGTGGGGTTTCGGCTATCTGGCTGTGCAACAGATATATCAGCGATCGAGTGGAGATATTAAGGACGGAAAGGGTGCGAGTTATGGGAAGCAAGTGAAGACCAGGCCGCGCCATCATCATCAGAGGGAAGATAAGTGACCTGATCTGGGACTTTGATAAATTGTATACACCTGTACTGGGATTAATAACGTTGTGAAGTGGACGGAGCAATCGTTGGGTGAGTGCTGGCTCTAATTGCACGAAGAGTGGGTGTGCCGTGCCTGAAGTGGTGGGTTTACATAATAAATTGTTTGAAGTGAAGTTACAGAGTGTGGGGAACATATATATGGAGTTAATGCCGGACGCTCACCACTCCGAAAGCCCACCACCATCGCCGTAACCAACACCCAGGCATTCAGCGTGCTCCCTGTTTGCGGGAAGTTTGTGTGTGTACATGCTGATGACTTACTCTGCTGTGTAGATCGCAGGATTCTCTGGGCCGAACGCCGCATGTGATGTCCCTGTGGAAAGAGGTGGACACAAGAATTATTCCTTCCCCGGTCTCAACCGAAGCATCTCCCAGCCGTAAGCCCCATTACTTATTAAAGGACACATACCGCTGTTGATTACTTACTCTGCTGTGCAGATCGCAGGATCCTCTGGGCCGAACGCCGCATGTGATGTCCTGTGGAAAGAGGTGGACACAAGAATTATTCCTTCCCCGGTCTCGACCGAAGCATCTCCCAGCCGTAAGCCCCATTATCCATTAAAGAACACATACCGCTGTTGATTACTTACTCTGCTGTGCAGATCGCAGGATCCTCTGGGCCGAACGCCGCATGTGATGTCCCTGTGGAAAGAGGTGGACACAAGAATTATTCCTTCCCCGGTCTTGACCGAAGCATCTCCCAGCCGTAAGCCCCATTATCCATTAAAGAACACATACCGCTGTTGATTACTTACTCTGCTGTGCAGATCGCAGGATCCTCTGGGCTGAACGCCGCATGTGATGTCCCTGTGGAAAGAGGTGGACACAAGAATTATTCCTTCCCCGGTCTCGACCGAAGCATCTCCCAGCCGTAAGCCCCATTATCCATTAAAGAACACATACCGCTGTTGATTACTTACTCTGCTGTGCAGATCGCAGGATCCTCTGGGCCGAACGCCGCAAGTGATGTCCCTGTGAAAAGAGGTGGACCCAAGAATTATTCCTCCCCCAGTCTTAACCGAAGTATCTCCCAGCCGTAAGCCCACCACTCATTCAAGAACACATACCGACGGTGATTACTTACTCTGCTGTGCAGATCGCAGGATCCTCGGGGCACGAACTGCCCGAAGACTCCACGCCCTCCCGGCGTCCGAGGTCCGATCCCGGTCTGGTTGGGAGACATAGAGTTAGTACAGAGACTTTTAAATGCTTTTAACTAAATAAAACTTTGTTCATTTTTATACTCTCTCGTCTGTCTGGTTTCTCTGGTACGCTCCCCGAGGTGATCCTGGGTTTCAGGGGTGGGTGCAGTCAGGCTTGGCCACCCCGACCTGTGACAATTGCATAGTGTGTTCTGAAGAATATTTGGCAGTTCATCCTTGGTGAAAACTAACAAAAACAGTAAAACAACTGGAGCGCTAAGCACTGTGGCGGTCATTTGCTGCACCATCTTAATAATACCTGAATGTCAATTCCACTAATTATTTGATCCTCAAAAGCACTTGTATCATTGATGGAATGATTAAAAACAATTGTGTGACCGAAGTTGTGGACATCCAGCCAATCAGATTGAATCTCATTAGAGGATTTGATTTCCTATTTCCGGGTACATTTCAACCAACATGTAAACTTCCCATCAGGGGAATCCCTGTCATTTTTAAGGGTGTTCCAGTTCATGACATGTGCAAGGGAAGTTTATATGTACAGACCCTCGAGAGATTCTATTGGCACTTTTCCACTGCATGGTATGACTCGGCTCGGCAATGCTCAGTACAGCATGGCACGGCTTGGCTCGGTTTGCGTTTCTTTTTCTTTTTTTTTACTTCTTTATTTAAAGAAACAGGGACAGCGTACAATAAACATTAACTTCAAAGGGAGAGATGCATAGTACCGGGTTTTAGCTCAAGAGCTAATTTTCATCCGTAGTCCCTGGGCAGGCTGATGTTAAGCTACAATATATAAAACATACATGAGTAATAAGATTTACACTTGTCAAAAAATTTAATAAAATAAAAATTGTACAAAAGTTCCATGTTCACACCTTTCATATACTTAGACCTTAGAACACACACTTACACACATACACATATCTGGTCACATGTGGGGACAAATTTGATTTGATAAAAGCCATTTCTTTGCTTGGCGTGTGAAGGTGTAAAAATGTGTGCTTTTTTTAGCTCTGTAGGCAACATATTCCACTGACGAGCGGCCACACAAGGAAAAGCAGAGTTTCCAAATACTGTCCTGCGTTTAGGGATCCTGCATTCACCTCGCACTGTAGATCTTGTGGCTCGAGCTGTTGTTTCAGAGCCCAAAGATATGAATTCTTTTAGTGGAGGAGCAGCGTTGTCATAAAGTATCTTATACATCAAACACAGATTGGTGTGAATTATCAGATTTTGAAAGATGAGAAACTGGTATTTTACAAGAATATGACAGTGATGGAATCGTCTGCTTTTCTTATCGTGAATCTTTAGAGCGCTTTTATATAATGACTCAAGTGGCTTGAGGGCAGTTTTAGTAGCCTGTGACCAACTTGTCATACAATATCGAAAATGAGGAACAATCATTGCATTTAGATAGGCCCCTGAGGCCTCGATTGTAAAGGAATTTCGAATGTATCTGAACTGTGCCATATAAAATTATATTGTATTTGTTAACTTTTTTATATGCTTTTTAAAGCCTAAATTTGGTTCCAATATGACACCTAAATATTTTACCTGTTCTTGATTTGAAATGATTTGTCCATCAATTAAAATATTAGGGTAAATTTGTATTTTAAAACGATTTGTGAAAAACATAGAAACAGTCTTATCTAAATTTAGAGTGAGGCATGAGTTTTTCAGCCACAAAGAAACTTTCTTCATCTCTTTGGTCAGTTTGTGAGTGACTTCTTCCGCAGTTTTACCATGTGCATATAGCACCGAATCATCAGCATACATAATAATTTTACTCTTACACACAGTTTCCACAGCAGTTTAGTACCGTTTTTAGAGTGGGCGGGATTATTCACAACATTATAGTTGCACCACCTCTACTGCCTCTGTTGTGTCTCTGTGTTGCAAGTTCAGTCACGCAGGTAGTGATGATTCTCTCCAGCCAATTAGTGATCAGCAGAGTTTACACATTTTGTTAACGGAATGGTTCATTGGAAGCTCAACTGAAGAGTACTGAAAAAAGTAAATGGTACCAGCAAATAACAGCAAATCTTGCATAATTCACCTGTACTCCACACAACTCTAGTGTTGAGACTTAACAACATTTTTTTTTTCTTTTTGGTAAGTAATTGATAGAACTTGTTTCATGTTATAAGTTTAAATGCATGCTACCTTTTTATTTTTCTTTCACAGCTGTCGCAGTTTATTGTGTGCAGTTCCCTCTATTTTGCTTCCTAGCAGCCTTGTAAAATAATTTTTCTGTGACAACACTATATGCAGTGCTTTTCATGTGTAGGTCAAAGGTTTCTCTCTTGATAAGTGCACTGAAACACTGACACGACACATGAAAAGTTCTAGGCAAATGAACAATATAACTTGTCAAAATTGATATAATATTTACTGTTAATATAATAATATTGACAATTGATGTCTTTAATATATTACAGTTGTTGTAATTTTCTAAAACAAATAAGCGAGTTAAGGTTGTTATTCAGTGATTTTACCAGGGTTACGGCACAATGGCAAATTGTATTTAACGCATGGCCTTGCCTGTTGCTTTCCTTTATTATATAACAGTACATCTTCCCACTCGTATAGAAGTGGTCTGTTCTCTGGGCAGTTTTGTGGACTGCTTTGGAAAGTGACACAGATATCAGAGACCTTAGAGAGGTTATTATGGTGAAATCCCATAGCTGTCACATTTTACCTTACACCCTCACACACAAAAAAGGGAACAGAGGCATTTGGTGCTGTGTGCATCTTTGTGCTGTCTCTCTGGACTGTAATGTGAAAAGATTAGTGAGTTCTCCAATGATTTCCTAATCATCTTCCACATTTTAGGCTGTCTGGCTGGACATCTCAGGCCCTAGACAACTTGCCTCCACAGAAATAATCTTTGACATTCCATTAGACCAGGACGAGCCACATGGCAGAAGTCAACCATGGTCATCAATCTTGTGTCCCTGATCAAAAGCAGGTTATTTTTCACACACAAGGACGAACACTAGTGACAATAACAGTGGAACACACAACACTATTCATCCACTCATGAATTTATTTTTCTTAGTCTACACTACACAATTTTTACATAATTCACATGTGCATACAAAACTGTCTATTAGAATATACAAAACACATTATTTTTCACAAATAATTTATTATTATTTAATTATTAGAATTAAATTATTGCAGTACCTCCTCCCAGTCCGTTTCGAATTACCTGTTTAGTTCCTGTTTCGATTAGGCCCCTCCTTCTGAAATATAAAATGTACTCTGATTGGTTAGCTGACCTTGTGTGTTGTGACCAGTTCGAGCCCGATTCAGACCCTAAAAAAAAGTTTACGAACAAGAGGATCATGCAGAACCTTGGAGAAGCTCAGATTTTACAGGAAATTTCAGAGCATTTTTTTTTTTATTGTTTATAGGAAAAGTGCAAAGAGTATGTGGGTCCTGTAGCTAATTTTACATAATGATTACAAAATGTGTCTAAAAATAGTCTAATTTTTTAAAAAGGGTTTTATTTAATGAAAAATAGCCTTATTAAATGAACTATTATTTATAAGCTTTTTTGTTTTCTTGGGACTGAAATGGAGGAATTTTTGTTAATATTGATAATTTAATACTATTTTGCTAGATTAGTTTTTGTGCTAAAACCTTGGCTGGTTTAGGACCATCATGGATAAATAATGATGACAATATAGCCACCAGTAGATGGCAGGAAGCCCTTGTTTGATAATTGATTTATCGAATCATAAAAAATCAGTCAAAACGGCTGATTCAATTAGAAATGTAACAAGCCCGTGTTCCGATGTGCATAATATCCATCCTAATTTCTATGTGTTATTAGTTATTTTTCATACTATTTAGGGAAGATAGGCTGGATAGTATGCACATTTGGATGCAGGGAAAGTGTCCATCTGAATAGGCCGTTGAATCACTGGCTCAAATTGTTTAAAAACTGATTCTTTCAAGGAACAAAACCGTGTTACTATGCACTGTTGTATAAAATGAATGGCACATTTGTGCTTGCACATGTAGGCCTACTGATATTCAGAAAAGTACATCGCTTGTGCAATGAATATATAAACATAAAAAGTCATACATGGGTATTTTTTTCTTTAATTGTTTGAATTATAAGTTTTTTTTTTTTTTACCTGTATTCTAATAGGCATTAAATGCTTTTGGACTCTCAAGACGTGTTTTTGTTTGTTTTTTGCATGGTTGATGAGTCGATAATGTCAGCTCTCCTATAAGATTATGTCAGGGGAATATTTGTAAATTTTAATTAAGGAAAAATCATACATTTTCTGTTGTCTTCTTTTAAAATGAATTCATAAGTTAAAATATATATACAAAAATAACAATACAAATCATTAGACCATAACATTTCGACCAAGGTTTACCCTCCTTTTTTTTTTTTTTTTTACTCTTACCTGGTATAAGCATCACAGCTTTAGTGTATTAAAAGGAACGTGTGCATACTTGTATATACTTATTTATATTTGAGTGGCTATGTGCAGAGCCTTTGGCACAAATGATAGGGGTGCTGTGGGTGGTTATTTTGGTATCTAAGATGTTCAGAATAGTTTTTAGCACATTTGTGCGGGTGTTTTTGGCGGTTGCTAGGGCATTGTTATATGGTTACTACTGTTCTTTCAAACTTGTTACCCCAAGTGTGAGACATAGTAACAGTTAATGCTGCATTAGCAAACATGACTAATTGAACAAGTTAGAAACGTTTTCATTCAAAGCTCTTTGCTTCCTCCTTGTGGTGTTCATAAAAAAAATAAAGAAAAAAGACAGTTTATTTGTTTATATTTTATTATTTTGTACCGCAAGGATGATTTTAGATTAATGTGGTACATGGTCTTAATTCTGATGCTATAATCTGTTTCTGTCACTTATCCTCAAGGGGGCAGAATGTGGATGGGGATGTGAAATGTGTGTGTCTAGTTGTTTGTGTTTTACACTGTATATATAGCGACACCTTGTGGATGTCTGCTTAATTTTGAAGGAGTAAGGCAGGGTGGTTGAGAGTTTTATTGTAGCCTTTCCAAATGTATATGTGCACTTCCCTACAGTATGTGGACAACTGCTCAGCAACTCTTACCATGCTGCTTTGTTGGTCAGACTGGTCTGCTGGTTTTAGCAAAATTATTTATTTATTTATTTATTTAAAATACATTGTTAGAACTTCTACAGATAGGGTCAGAGGCATCATGCCCATTTAGAGCCAAGTGGATTTTGAATGCAGCTTCCAAAAGACAAAAATGACCAAATTATATTTTTAATATTTTATATATATATATATATATACACACAATCACACAGTCCTTATTAGAACGTACAGTGTAGCACCGCATCGGCTACTAAATTCAAGTTTATTTCAAAGTTTAAACAGCTTCATTGATAATAATGTTAATAATGAGTTTTTGAGAGTGCTTAAAATGTTCTTTGATAATGTCAATGCTCTTTCATTTCTGTACAATGAAAGTTTTATAATTAGTAAATTTACAATGTTTCTATTCAATTCACAAAAATATTTTATTGCATGACACCCATATCTGGTATAAGTAGTAGTAATCTATTTTATTTATTTATCTATTGTTGCTTGAATTATTATGGAAGGCATTTTCTGCCAAATTTAAATAAATAAATGAAATGATTAAAATTAAAATTAAAACCAGATTAACTATTTCATTACAGAAAACTGTACGCAAAATATGTGACAAAATTGAGAATGAAATTAAATGATTTCATTTTCACGGTGACATACCGGTCAAATTGAAAAATAAAATGCAATTGCTGATTTCACATTTCATTTTCAATACAGTCTGGAGGCAAGACTGCCAATATTAAAATGAAAAGCAAACGTGAAAAAGAAACTACACATACAGTTTTTACAAAGCTCTTTATTAACGCTCACGCAATAATAGTGACACAATTCAAATTTAAATGTAAATTTTACTTGTCATTTTAATTCCTCTTTTATTTCACGGTTTTCATTTTCGTTTTCATTTTCAAAGACAACCTGCATGCAAATTATATGTTAATGAGTGGGTGTGGCTTATTCAAGTAAATGCGCTAGAGACAATCGTCGAAGTCTCGTGTGCATGAGTTGAATGGTGGTTGAAACAATGTGTGAAACGACATTAAAATGTGAATATATTGTAATCGAGACATGGCGAATCTGTTAGTGAGCTTTTGCGGGAAGCTGCTGCAGCATTAGAACGTGGAAGAAACAACCAGCCTGACCAGCATGCGTCAAACCCTCGACCCACTGCAGTTCCTCGGCCTGAGCCTCCACGAGACTCCCCGGAAAATCTTCTGTCTGCTGAGTTTGTGACGGCTGCAATGTGTCCAAGTGTATCCAAGATTAGGGGTGCTCCGATGCGGCCGATCGTTAATGCGCATCTCGTCAGTAAAGCCGGTTCTCTAATCAGCGGTTAATTCCATCAGGTGCGTGATTTCACATAGAGCAGCTGTTACTACACAGAGCCATTGTTAACTAAGAAGATGCGCCAATAAACGCTGAAAATGAACGTGGATTTACGCATCTTCTCAGTTAACAATGGCTCTGTGTAGTAACAGCTGCTCTATGTGAAATCACGCACCTGATGGAATTAACCGCTGATTAGAGAACCGGCTTTACTGACGAGATGCGCATTAACGATCGGCCGCATCGGAGCACCCCTAATCTTGGATACACTTGGACACTTTGCAGCCGTCACAAACCCGTCACAAACTCGTGATCGGAGCACCCCTATCCAAGATAGATTCAACTCGTAGCAAAATGAAGTCATTATCATCCGAAATGTTTGCTAGCTGGTTTAATTCTGCTGCTATACTGGCCATAACCGCCATTATAGCTCCTCCACGTAACAACGTAATTGAGCCACACCCACTCATTAACATATAATTTGCATGCAGATTGTCTTTGAAAATGAAAACAGTGCAATAAAAGAGGAATTAAAATGACAAGTAAAATTTACATTTAAATTTTAATTGTGTCACTATCATTGCGTGAGCGTTAATAAAGAGCTTTGTAAAAACTGTATGTGTAGTTTCTTTTTCACGTTTGGCTTTTCATTTTAATATTGGCAGTCTTGCCTCGAGACTGTATTGAAAATGAAATGTGAAATCACCAATTGCATTTTATTTTTCAATTTGACAGGTATGTCACCGTGAAAATGAAATCATTTAATTTCATTCTCAATTTTGTCACATATTTTGCGTACAGTTTTCTGTAATGAAATCGTTAATCTGGTTTTAATTTTAATCATTTCATTCATTTATTTAAATTTGGCAGAAAATGCCTTCCATAAATTATGTCCTGTCCAGAGAATGCACAGACTTTTACAAGCCTTGACCTGGACTTCATAATGTGTAACATCCAAATCACAAACAGGACCAGACGAAGCGGCTTGGAATTGGCAAACTAGTGAACAAAGATCTGGCACCAGACGATACACAAGAGGGGAATAAATAGAGTGAGAGATGAACAAAACATTGAATTCAGGTGAGCAAAATCAAACAATTATGAGCAGTAAGGGTGTTAAAGAGAGGCAGGGAGGAACGCCACAGAGGAGCACATGGTAAACGAAAGAAAAAAAAAATATATATATATTTTAGAGCAGCAGTTCTCAATTCAAGTTCTCAAGCCCCCTGCTCTGCACATTTTGTATGTCTCCCTTTGTTAACACACCTGATTCAGATAATTAGCTCGTTAGAAGTGAGCTCCGTGCATGAACTGTATTCCCATTGACATGGTCCCTGCACAGTGTCCATTGCTCCCTGAGCAGGAGAAATCTGTTGAAGTCACCTTTATTTATATAGGTCTTTAAACAAAATATACTGCGTCAAAGCAACTGAACAACATTAATTAGGAAAACAGTGTGTCAATAATGCAAAATTACAGTTAAAGGCCGTTCATCATTGAATTCAGTGATGTCATCATCTCAGTTCAGTTTAAATGGAATTAATTTTTTTTATAAATTTAATTAAAATTTTTAATTTAATTTTTAATTTAATTTTAAATTTAAATAGTGTCTTTGCAATCATTTGCAATCAAGTCAACGATATCGCTGTAAATGAAGTGACCCCAACTAAGCAAGCCAGAGGCGACAGCGGCAAGGAACCAAAACTCCATCGGTGACAGAATGGAGAAAAAACCTTGGGAGAAACCAGGTTCAGTTGGGGGGGCAGTTCTCCTCTGACCAGACGAAACCAGCAATTCAATTCCAGGCTTTCTTAGACAAGGTCTTGACAGGGGATCTGTATCTGGGGCTCTAGTTGTCCTGGTCTCCGCTGTCTTTCAGGGCTGTAGAGGTCCTTTCTAGGTGCTGATCCACCATCTGGTCTGGATACATACTGAATCTGGGTGACTGGAGTGACCCTCTGACTTGGATACAGACTGGATCTGGTGGCTACGGTGACCTCGGAAAATAATATAGAAACAGAATAATATCAGCGTAGATGCACCTAAAAAAAATTCCCATTAGGACTGCCTATGCATAGGGCCCAGGATCTTGTGCAGCGCCCCTGTGTGTAAGACAGGTTAAAGAGATTGGTCTTTATTCTAGATTTAAACTGCAAGAGTGTATCTGCCTCCCGAACAATGTTAGGTAGGTTATCCCAGAGTTTAGCCACCAAACAAGAAAAGGTTCTGCCACCCGCAGTTGATTTTGATATTTTAGGTATTATCAAATTGCCTGAGATTTGAGAACGCAGCAGAGTGAGCAGACGTGGAGGATTATAATGTAACAAGAGCTCCTTCAAATACTGAGGTGCTAAACCATTCAGGACTTTATAAGTAATAAGCAATATTTTAAAATCCATAAGATGTTTGATAGGGAGCCAGTGCAGTGTTGACAGGACCGGGCTTATATGGTCATAGTTCCTGGTTCTAGTAAGAACTCTTGCTGCTGCATTTTGGACTAACTGTAGTTTGTTTACTAAGCGTGCAGAACAACCACCCAATAAAGCATTACAATAATCTAACCTCGAGGTCATAAATCCATGGATTAACATTTCTGCATTTGACATTGAGAGCATAGGCCGTAATTTAGATATATTTTTGAGATGGAAAAATGCAGTTTTTACAAATGCTAGAAATGTGGCTTTAAGGAAATATTGCTATCAAATAGCACCCCTAGGTTCCTAACTGATGACTAAGAATTGACAGAACAGCCATCAAGTCTTAGAGAGTGTTCTAGGTTATTACATGCAGAGTTTTTAGGTCCTACAATTAACACCTCTGTTTTTTTTTCAGAATTAAGCAGTAAGAAATTACTCGTCATCCAGTTTTTTATATCAATTATGCATTCCATTAGTTTTTCAAATTGGTGTGTTTCGCCGGGCCGTGAAGAAATATAGAGCTGAGTATCATCAGCATAACAGTGAAAGCTAACACCATGTTTCCTGGTGATATCTCCCAAGGGTAGCATTTAAAGCGTGAAGAGTAACGGCCCTAGTACTGAGCCTTGAGGTACTCCATACTGCACTTGTGATCGATATGATACCTCTTCATTCACTGCTACGAATTGATGGCGGTTATATCAGTATGATTTAAACCATGCTAATGTGCTTCCATTAATGCCATCAAAGTGTTCTAGTCTATGCAAAAGAATGTTGTGGTCAGTAGTGTTGAATGCAGCACTAAGATCCAATAGCACTAGTAGAGGGATACAACCACGATCAGATGATAAGAGCAGGTCATTTGTAACTCTAAGGAGAGCAGTCTCAGTACTATAATATGGTCTAAATCCTGACTGGAAATCCTCACAGATACCATTTTTCTCTAAGAAGGAATATAATTTTGAGGATACTACCTTTTCTAGTATCTTGGACAGGGAGATTCAAGATCGGTCTATAATTAACTAGTTATTTGGGGTCAAGTTGTGTTTTTTTTTATGAGAGGCTTAATAACAGCCAGTTTAAAGGTTTTGAGGACAAATCCTAATGACAATGAGGAATTAATAATAGTCAGAAGAGGATCAATGACTTCTGGAAGCACCTCTTTTAGGAGCTTAGATGGAATAGGGTCTAACATACATGTTGTTGGTTTAGATGATTTAACAAGTTTATACAATTCTTCCTCTCCTACAGTAGAGAATAAGTGGAACTGTTGCTCAGGGTATCAATGGTGCACTGTCTGATGCGATACTGTAGCTGATAGCTGAATGGTTACAATTTTATCCCTAATAGTATCGATTTTAGAAGTAAAGTAGTTCATAAAGTCATTACTGCTGTGATGTTGGGAAATGTCAACACTTGTTGATGCTTTATTTTTTGTTAATTTAGCCGCTGTATTGAATAAATACCTGGGGTTATGTTTGTTTACTTCTAAAAGAGAAGAAAAGTAATTGGATCTAGCAGTTTTTAATGCTTTTCTGTAGGATAGGTTACTTTCCCACCAAGCAATGCAAAATACCTCTTGTTTTGTTTTCCTCCAGCTGTGCTCCATTTTCTGGGCTGCTCTCTTTAGGGTGTGAGTGTGCTCATTATACCATGGTGTCAGACTGTTTTCTTTAACCTTCCTTAAGCGTAAAGGAGCAACTGTATTTAAAAATGCTAGAAAGGAGAGAGTCCATAGTTTTTGTCATCATCATCAAGTTTTTCTGATGTTTTAGATAGAAGCAGTCTTTTGTGGTAGAAGTGCTGGTTCTACCATACTTGTAACAAGAAGTAGAATTTACAGTTTTGGCTATATGAAGTTTGCACAAAACTAAATAATGATCATCGCTTGGCTGCATAATTTCAACACCATCAACATCAATTCCATGTGACATTATTAAATCTAGAGTATGATTTCGACAATGAGTAGGGCCTGAGATATTTTGTCTAACCCCAATAGAGTTCAGAATGTCGATAAATGCTGATGCCAATGCATCTTTTTCATTATCAACATGGACATTAAAATCAACAAATATTAAATCTTTATCTGCAGCCAGCACTAACTCGCACTAACATCGCAGGGGATTTATCATTAACATTTGTTTCTCTGGATAATGTTATATGAAGCACCATTACTTCAAATGAGTTATATTTTAGGCCTGCCCTCTGAGAAATCCTGGAAACATTCTTATAAATTGAAGCAACACCTCCGCCTTTGCCTTTTGGACGTGGCTCATGATTATAACAGTAATCTTGGGGGGTGGACTCATTTAAAATAATGAATTTTACTTCACTTCGGAACATTCATTCATCGATTTGTGCTGCGCAATGTCTTCACACACATAAGTGTGACATCATATACCTCGGTAAATAAATAAAATGTAACATTTTTAACAGTACGGTCCCACATATGGGATTCTTATTTCCGTGCCCCTGGGAGTATGGTCCCACATTTGGGATTTAGAATGTTCGGCAACGTTGCATAACTGCCAAATTCAAACTGTGGTTTGCGCGTGACAGACGTGCACTGCTTTTGTCATATTATCACTATGCAGTGTTATTAACCACATTATGGACATTTTAGGTTTCAGACATTTAAATACACATAAATACTAGTAAAACAATACATTTAGTTTGAAAAATATACGCATATGTCTATGGAAGCTACAATTATAATACATTCAAATTTAATTTGCAGATGTTTTTTTTTCATATCAAATACACACAGTGTAAGTAACTATAAAGTTCACTATATTGTTCACCCAGTTCACCGGCCACTTATTACTTGTATTTCGGGAGAAATTTATGAATTCACTTGCTGTAAATCCGACTGACAGGACTCTGAACTGCAGCGCAGTGAACGAACCATGAACAAACATGGTTGCGCATATCTCACATTATAGATCGCAATCAAGATCATTCAGAAAGGTTTTTAAACAACAAAACACACTCATTTACTCATATTTATGAATTGGAATATCAGATTGTTCATGACATGGTATGCAATTTTGTGAATTTTTTAAATAAAAAAGGAAAAACGAAATGAAAGAGATCCATCAGTTACACAGTGTTATTGTAGACGTGGTGTGTCACATGACAAACCTGACGCGTCGCCATTGAAAAAGTAAAAGGAACGTTGTAAAATAACTGTCGTCTTAAAAAAAACTCACTCTGGAGGGACCGCTAGAATATTTTAAACTCATGACTGAAAAGGTTAAATCATGTCTCGACTCTCGTACACTTAAATGCAGTTTGAATGGAACATATATATTTGCTTTGAACTAAAATGCAGGCAGAATATCCTGTGATGTCCACTTCTCAGGGCACTTATGTTCAAATAGAACAAACATCTGAAGCGATAAGAGAAACATTCAAAATATGTAAAGCAAGGGGGCGCGAGGATTGGAATTGAGAACCATTGGTTTAGAGGTAACAAGAGGGGAATACAACTAGGGCTGTCAACGAATATTGTAAATTCGAATGTATTCGAATAGTTTTAAAAAAACAAATTTCGAAGGTGAAAATTAATATTCAAATAAAAAAAAAATGTGGAAAAAAAGGCCCGCGGTAGTAGAGGCGTGGTTGTCTGCTTTGCGAGTGGGCGCGCTAGCGCGCCTGAGGGTTATAATAATTAATAATAAGGCGCCTGATAATTTCGTTCATTTGTAAGGACATGAGACCGATCAGTATCGCGGATGGGGCAGGCTTCGGGGAGTTCTGTCAAGCAATGGATCCGAGGTTTGATTATTTATCGTTTCATGTCAAGGAAAAGTTCCATGTTTACCACAGCACAGCTCGCTCGGAGCATTCAATGTCAGTTCTATATGCTGTAAAACTTCAATTAATATTAATAATATTTGTTTCAATCACTGAATGAAGCCTGCTATATTTGGGACAACAGTCGCGACGTTAAATTGCTTGCACAAAAATTTGTTTGTTCATTTAAACCATTATGCGCAGAGAACGTGAGGGTGAGAGAGCGTGAGGTCTGCAGTCTTGGCCATTAGTTGATTTCCTTGTTTTTGTGTAGGTAATACGTTGTCATATATGTTTAAACTTAAATAGACTATCAATACAAGTATTTATGTCTCTTTGTATTATTTAAGCCTGTTATTGACGTAATGCACGTCATTGACAACATGCGCAACCAGATGTTCGAAGAGTTCGAATATTCGTGTATTTTTTAGAGGGAATATTCGAACGTCAATTTTGAGCAATTTTGACAGCCCTAAATATAACACAGGTTTAACCCTCGAGACAAAAAAAACAGGGTGCACCCGACTAAGCGTGAGAGGAAACCTGTGACCGACTGAAGGGAGTTATAGGCATACTCTTCCCAGGATAGCTGTTGGCACCAGGGGCTCGGATAGCGGGATGCAAGGCAGCAGAGAGAACGTTCCAAATCCTGGTTTACCCGCTCTGACTACCCATTGGTCTGGGGATGGAATACTGATGACAGATTTGTAGAGGACCTGATCTTCCGACAGAACTCCCTACCAAACCGGGAGACAAACTGGGGAGCCCTATCACAGACCACATTGACTTGAAGACTATGAATCCGGAACACGTGATTAACCACCACCTGTGCAGTCTCATTGACTGAGGGGAGCTTGGGAAGGGGAATGAAATAGGCCATCTTGCAGATATGGTCTACCACATCGAGATGACAGTGTTGCCCTTTTCAGGGAGGCCAGTGACAAAATCAAGGGCCAAGTGTGACCAGGGGCAGGAAGGGATAGGCAAATGGTGGAGTAGACCAATGGGAGGTGCATTGGAAGTCACAAACTGCCTGACATCCTTGGCCATGTATGGCCACCAGATTCACTAATGGATGGCAGAAGTCCCTCCGGACTCCTAGGTAAAATACCTGCTGGATACTTCAGATAGTAGTTTGGATGGAACAAACCGAGTGCCTGCTGGAACCCCCTTCGGAACTGGGCTTTTAATTAAAGCCTCATCTACACATTTTTTAAAGCCCATCTTTCAAGTTGAAGATCCCTGTGAATGAACGTGTAGGTAAATAGTGTATGAACTCGATTTGCGTGAAGAAATTAATCATAAATGTGCATTAAAAAAGCTTTTTAAAAGAAATTGTGAGTAAAATTACTTCCGCTGTCAAAAATGCTCTGATCGGAAGTGACGCAACGGGCGGTAAATCTCATCTCTTCGTAATGGAGTCAGACAGTGAAGAGGTTGCAGTTTGGGTTAATGTCAACTCTTACGATGGGCCATTGCCATATAATTATGAGCCGCCTAGGCGAGAGAGGGGTCAGGCAGAGTTAAGGGGAAGGGTAAATGGACAGAGGACAGAGAGAGAGAGATAGAGTTGTGGTGTGAGGAAAATCGGTGGAGTGGCCACAGGCTATAGCTAACTGTGGCTAACGTTGGCTCCATGTTTATCACATTGCAGTATCTTTAATAAATCATATTTAGCAATATTGCTGTCGACTTTTGTTGTCACCATCTATGCCAGCAACATGTGTCTTAAAATTTTTAATTTAGAACCCAGATTTTAAATGAATGCTGTAGGCTATAGCTTACATCTGTGACGGTCAGCTAGTCTGGACAGGGATGGAAATGCTGTGCATTTCTGCACAACATAGTTTATCGTGAAATTTTGTAGAAATTGCTAGCTGATTTTTAATCAGTAACTGCTTACAGACCTAGGTGTCCACATGTTCTGCTTCTGCAGATGTCAAGCGTTTGGGCCGTATATCTGAACAACATAACTGGCCAGCTGGAATTCCGAACTTAGCCGGCTGTTATACTACTCCCCGCTTAGTATTTTCCGATGGACATTACATAAATGAGCTCACATGTACTGCGGAGTACGTGTATGAAAGCAGTTAGTGTTCCGGTTAGGACGGGAATATGCTGTTAATGTAAATATATTAATTGTTACAAAAACCTACTATAATAGAGATAACGACAAACTCTCTTTTCTGTTACCACCTCTCAGACTGCGTAAACCCGGGGTGCTCAACACTACTGGCGATCGACTGTCCTGCAAAGTTCAGCTCCAATCCTAATCAAACACACCTGATGCAACTAAATAAGGTCTTCAGGCTCACTTAAAAATTAAAGGCAGGTGTGTTTGATTAGGAATGGAGCTAAACTTTGCAGGACAGTCGATCACCGGGAGCAGGGTTGGGCACCCATGACCTAAACCCACACTGAGAACCAGGCCGGCAGCGCCTATGTTTGCCTGTCATTACGTCATATGACGCGTTCTCTGGGAAAAGGCGTTTTTTTGGAGCGTAGCTTATGAGAATTTAGAGAAACGAATATTTCCCCCCCTCCGTTTTCAAAAATAACATCGTGCACACAACATTGTTTTCAAAAAAGTTGTCGTTTACATCAACCCGCATAAATACGCCGCCGAGCGCCATCATAACTATGCCAAACCTATGGGCGGCAGTGTAGGGAGAAGGATAATGCCATGCAAGCCAATCAGAATCCTCAAAATCGAGCAACTTCCTGTTCCTTTCAAAACAACACAGACATGATATAATACAGCAGTTGTGTTTGCAAATGCAAACAGACCAAAAGCGTTTGCACAAACGTAAAAATGAGTACCACCTTAACAGCATCCATGATCAAACAGTAACGTTACCCAAACAAACCCAAACATAGGGCGCTCACATGACGTTAAGCATTTTCTGGCGCATAATGTGACGTTTGAGAACCTAAAACCCCGTTTCTCCCAGTTGACACGGCAACACATAACCGGCGTTTTCAGAAATCTCCACTCCGGAGTTTTTAGAAATAATCGTTTTCAGGGATAAAAACTGCGTTTTCGTGTAAATGACAGGCCAAAACGCAGGGAAATATCTGCGTTTTCCCATCGTGTAAATGGGGCCTTAGAATAGGTACACTTTTTTTTCTTAATTTCTGCCCGTGGGTGTTGTAAAACATATGTATTCTTATGTATGTCTTTTTAAATTATCATTTTCATACAAGATTCTGTATAAATTAAGTTATACAATTAAATTGAATGATGGCCTTTAATTGCACAGGAGAGGGATGCCACCACCACCTCTTTGGTCAAAATGGTGTCAATTGATTCTTACTAGCCAGGGGCCTCAATTAGACAGGAAAGTGCTTCAGGCTTGTTATTTTTGGACCCAGGTGAAAAAGACAGGGTGAAATTGAGTTGGCCAAAGAATAGTGCCCACCGAGCCTGTGGGGAGCTCAGCCTCCTGGCTGAATGGATATTTTTTGTGAGGTTTTTATGATCTGTCCAGACCAGAAAGAGCCGAGTTGCACCCTCCAACCAGTGATACCATTCCCCAAAAGCCAACAACTCTTAATTACCTAGGTTGAAATTACATTCTGGGGGACTGGCAAAGGGATGCAACTTCCCATTCTGGTGTGACCACTGTGATAGTACTGTGGCTACTCCGACAAGACAGGAGCAGCAACCAACATTCCATCTGAATTAGGGATGGGCGTTTTCCGCAAATATCACATTTGAATATTTGAGCTCACAAAAAAACAATATTCGAATATTCGTTTATTTAAATTAAGTTTAATGAGATGTTATTTTTCTGCAACATTTATTGTTTCCGTCATTTGGAACAGGCTTACACACAATAAGCTTGAACATCACACATCGTGTTTTGTAGCTGAAAATCTTTAACAATGCATGCAAACAAACAAAAGTACAGATTAAAAGCAAAAAAAAAAAGTGTATAAAGAAAAAACGTAAAGCAGCCTGCAGCAATTAGGCTATTGTACAGAACGTAGTCTACACATAACTTTGAAACTTTTAGATTAGATTCAACTTTATTGTCACTGCACATGTATTAGCATGATATACAGATAGGTGTACTATGAACATACTATACAGATGGATTATATAAAAGTGTATGTACACTATAGGCAGAACTATGAACATATGAACATAATTACACTTGCAATGGACAGTAAAGTGCATAGAAAATATTTCAGTGTGCAAATGGATTATTCAGTGTTCCTGGATGAACAGACAGTAGTGCAAGTAATAACAAGTTACTGTTTTTTGCTGTTGTGAATAAATAAATAAATCAGTCAGAGTGTTGAAGAGGGGGAGGAGTCTGTGTGTGTGGTGTGGGGGGTGTTGAGGCGTGTCAGAGGGCAGAGTTCAGCAAGGAGACAGCTTTAGGGAAAAAGCTGTTCCTGAATCTTGTGGTTCTTGACGGAGGCTCCTGAACCACCTCACGGAGGGCAGGAGGTTAAACAGTCCATGGTCAGGGTGAGAGGAGTCCTTGAGAATGCTGCGAGCTCGACGTAGACAGCGTTTCCTCTGGATGTCCTCAAGAGCAGGAAGTGGTGTCCCTGTGATGCGTTGGGCAGTTTTCAGCACCCTCTGCAATGCCTTGCGGTCAGCCACTGAGCAGTTCCCATACCAGACTATGATGCAACTGGTCAGGATGCTCTCAATCGCACACCGGTAGAAGTTCACCAGGATGGATTCTTCAGTGTCCTGAGGAAGAAAAGGCGCTGGTGAGCCTTCATGACCAGGCTGGAGGTGTTTGTGGCCCAGGAAAGTTCCTCCGAGATGGTGGTTCCCAGGAACTTGAAGCTGGAGACACGTTCAACAACCATCCCGTTAATGTGGATGGGGTCATGCGTGCTTCCTTTCTTCTTCCTGATGTTCACAATGAGCTCCTTTGTCTTATTGGTTTTAAGGAGCAGGTTATTGTCAGCACACCATGTGGCCAGGTGCTGTACCTCTTCCCTGTAGGCAGTCTCATCGTTGTCTGTGATGAGGCCAATCACCGTGGTGTCGTCTGCAAACTTAATGATGGAGTTGGATCCATGCACAGGCTTGCAGTCGTGGGTGTAAAGGGAGTAGAGTAATGGGCTCAGCACACAGCCCTGTGGTACGCCAGTGTTAAGTGTGACGGTGGTGGAGTGGGTGTGGCCTGACCGAACATGCTGAGGCCTGTTGGTCAGAAAGTCCATAATCTAGTTGCAGAGGGAGGTGTTAATGTCCAGGTCTCCAAGTTTTGTGGTCAAAACAACATCCTAACATACGTGTTGTTATGGTCCAGGTGTGTGAGTGCAGAGTGCAGCACTGTGCATACTGCATCCTCTGTGCTCCCATTTCTGCGGTAGGCAAATTGGTGTTGGTGTGGATTGGTGTGGATCCAGTGTGGGTGGGAGGCAGTCTTTGAGGTGTGCTAGGACCAGTCGCTCGAAGCACTTCATAATGATGGGTGTGAGTGCTACGGGGCGATAGTCATTAAGGCACGTTGGGGAGGAGTGTTTCGGTACTGGCACAATGGATGTGGACTTAAAACATGTTGGCACAGTTGCTTGGGTGAGGGACAGGTTGAAAATGTCTGTGAAGCCCCCTGCAAGCTGCTCTGCACATGCCCTAAGCACACGTCCAGGAATGCCATCAGGGCCAGCAGCCTTGCGTGCATTGATCCGGCTCAGTGCAGTGTGGACATCTGTGGAGGTGAGTGTGAGAGGTTGGTGGTCTGCTGAGTGTGTAATTTTGGTGGCAGTCTCCTTGCTGTCGCTGTTGAAGCTAGCATAAAAGTCATTTAGCTCATTAAGGAAGGAGACGTCCGTGACCGTTGGAGTGGAGTTGCTTGACTTGTAGTCACTGATGATCTGGATGCCCTGCCAAATGCGTCGGGGGTCAGAGTTGGAAAAGTGTTCCTTTACCATCAGCTTGTAGCAGTACTTGGCCTTTTGATGCCCCTTTTCAGGTTAGCTCTGGATTTACTGTACGCCTGAGTGTCATCTGACCTGAAGGCAGTGTTGCGGGCTTTCAGCAGAAGTCACACCTCCTTGTTCATCCATGGCTTCTGAGTAGGGTATGTTGTTATCTGTTTTTCTGTTGTAACACTGTCAATGGTGGAGTTGATGTGATCCAGTACAGAGGAGTTGTAGATATCAATGTCCGTGTGAGAGCCACAGGCAGCCTGAAAAGCAAACATACTCCAGTCAGTGTGTTGAAACCTGTCTTGAAGTAAAGAGTCTGCTCCAGTTGGCCACACTTTGATGGTCCTCACCGATGGCTTCACACGGTTGATGAGGGGTGAATACTTAGGGGTGAGAAACAAAGAAAGGTGATCAGACTGTCCGAGGTGGGGGAGGGGGGTCACGATGTAAGCTCCATTAACCCTCCTATTAACTTTGGGGTCAATTTGACCCCATTCAGTATTTAACGTCTGTAAATACATTATTAAAATTTTGTTTTTTTCTTCAGATTTAATGAATTTTCTTAACTTAATGGGAACAACTCTGTAAACATAAAATTAACCTGCAGGTATTTTTCAATGTCCTGTACACATTTTGTAGCATCGGTGTTCCTTGGGGTCAATTTGACCCCAGGCTCTTTTAGCTGTATAAAACATAAGAAATATAACAATTTTACACACATTTGTTTTGATTGTTTTGAGGTCACTATAACATGTTATAATTATATAATGTTCATTATAATTTTACATATTCAATATTATATATAAAAAAAAAACTTCCCTCTTTTTTAGGGCTCTAACCTAACATAATCGTATCTGAAGTAGTCCACATGACATGGGATATAATTCTCATGAGAACTTTGATGTTTCCCATGCCGTAGGGGAGGGGAAAACATCATTTTTGCAAGAAGTTTGATATTTCCTGTGCCGTGGGGAAAGAAAAACCTAATTTCCATGGTTTACCAAACAAAGGGGAGGAGCAAACATTATAAAAGCATGAACAGAAGCATTCTAAACCATTCTGTGTAATCTCTATGTTCTCCATCTCTCTCATTTGAAAATTACATCTAAACAAAGATTTTCTGTCAATGAGATTTTGTCACAGGTTTTTGACAGTGAAAGTGACATAGAGGAGAATGTGTCTGAGACCGATGATAATATTGAGGACCCTGATTATGAGGCATCCTCCTTAGATGAGAATGAGACTCCTAATGTTGACCCTACTGTTGTCTCTCAACCACCCACAAACCCATAACCTTCCAAAAATGGAAAGTTATCATGGTCCCACTCACCACCTGAACAACAGGGTAGACTTAGTGCTGCTAATGTCATCAAAATGGTTCCAGGGCCCACTAGATATGCTGTCAGCCATGTCCAAGATATAAAATCAGCATTTCATATTTTCATCACACCATCAACTGAAAAGGATGTACTTGAAATGACTTAGAGGGTAGGCGTGTGTATGGGGATGGTTGGAAAGACTTTGATGTAACTGACTTGAAAGCCTATATTGGGTTGCTCATTTTGGCAGGAGTCTACAAGGCAAAAGGAGAAGCAACAGCATGCCTTTGGAATGCTGAGACTGGTAGGGCAAAATGCAATATGCCCCTGAGGGGGCACATCTTGTAGCTTTTGGTTTCTCAACCGAGGTTGCTGAGATCATCCAGAACTCCATCCATGAGGAAACTGTACACCTTGAGGTGGAAACCTTTCACTTCCTGGTGCGAAGACTGCCAGCAAAACCCAGTTATTTGCCTAGTTGGGACAGTTCTGGAGTTCCTGCAGGCCCTTCTTTCTGCAGGTTTGACCCACTCTACCCTGAGGGTCTACGTGGCGGCCATTACAGTCTACCGCGCCCCTCCTGGTGGCCATTCAGTGGCAGACACTCTCTAGTTACATGTTTCCTCTGCGGTGCACTGAGGCTGAGGCCTCTGGCCAGAAGAAGTGGTTGATCAGGATGCTATCTTAAAACCTTGAGTCCTCTGATCTCCCCACACCATTGAGAGTCAAGACTCACTTGAACCGAAGTAGGGCAGCCTCCAAGGCCTTCTTGTCAGGTCTGTCTATACAGGACGGTCCACGCCCCTCACATTCATCAGATTGTATGGTTTAGATCTGCGAGCCACTCACAACTCTTCTTTCACTTGCCTTAATTGTGCTCTTTGTATGCACACTAGGCAGGGACTTGAAAGTCTGGCGGCATGGGCATTCTCGTTTCCATAGCATTTCGGACAAAGCTTGAGTTCCTGAAGGGGAACGTCCCAGGTTATGTATGTAACCATGGTCCCCCGAAGGGAATGAGACGCTCCATCTCAAAGCCATACTTCCGGCATCACTGCCAGAGTTCGTTTCTTTCCTAGAAGCTGACGCTTGTTCCACCTTACGTTCTTTTTGTAGCTTCCTGGTCACTACGTCACCCGCCTATGACGTCACACCTATTGATGAGACTGATTTCACATACTATTCAGAGCTGGTCATGCTGAAGGGCGTTCCCATAGCGTTTCGGACGCAGCGTCTCATTCCCTTCGGGGAACCATGGTTGCATACGTAACCTAGGACGTTTTTCTTGGGGTCAAATTGACCCCACACATTATGTATGTTGCAATCCTTGATAACAAAAAGAACTGTTATGTGTTCCTTACTGATGTTTTGATTGTGATGATGTTCTGTTTAAATATAAATATTTAAATGTTTAAAATAAAATCCTTCAAAATGTTTGAAATTGTGTTTGTGTTTGTTTTTCCAAAGACAGTTCACTGTTTTTCAATGGAAAGCTTATAAAGATTGTATTTGCTACATTATGTAAGCAGTACACATAAAAACATGAACAATGGAAACGCTGTACATACCAGATTCGTCGTAATAACGAGTCATAAACACATCCACAGCTATAAATCCTGGTTTAGTTAGAAAGGTAAGGGTCCACTGAACGACCTCTCATGGAGCACGTTTAGTCCAAATAAGCAATACGGTTGTAATATGGATCATAATTCCATTGTTTATGTTTCAGTTCTTCAGCTACAGAACTGTTTGTGTCCGTTATCGAATAACTCACGCTAAGAAACTGTGTCTTGGTAGTAAAAAAAAACACGTCATGGTTTTGCAGCGTACAGCATCTCAAATATGATGAGGTGATCCACCGAAAAAAAAGTGAATGAAAGAAAGGCGAAAGATAGTATATTTGAATTTTTCGTGCTCTCTCGTGACGGCTCATGATGCACTGCTCAAATAAATCACTTATATGATGTCTAAGTTTCTATCTAGTGTTTTATAATTGAAAAAAAATCCATGCAGTGGTATGTTTAATGACTAAATAGTTTGTAGAAGCCTTCAATACAGTTGGTAAATATTTGTTTTTATATATTTGGGGGGGTGGGGGTGTAGACATAGAATAAAAATATTTGCATGGGTCTAATTTTTCATGATATCTTATTCAAATTTGAAATAGAAACTCATGAGACGTGAGTTTCAACCTATTACTTTTTTTTAGATTGCTCCAGGACTCATTTAATGTATTTTTATATCAAATAAAAAATATTTATGTGTGGTAAAAAAATTCAAGGCACTTCAGTGTCTATAACTTTTTATTTTTTAGCATTATCAAATCTGGTTCATAAAAAGTAAACCCCAAAGGGTCTTCTTTCCAAAGACACCACAATTATGTTTTATAACACACTGAAGCAGGAAACTGTTACAATTTTAAGTTAGGTAGAGCACTTTCAGCTGTGAGTCCCATAATGTGGGGTCAGGTTAACAGGTTAAGGGCGCAGCAATATGACCATAGTTCCGGATGAAATGGCAATAAAAGTTGGCCAACTCCAGGAACCGCTGTCATTGCCTTACGAGAGTCAGGAGCTGGCCACTTGGCAATGACCCTTACCTCACAGGGGCCCGATTTGATCTCTGCTGCAGAAATGATTAACCCCAAGAATGGAACCAACTGGGCATGGAAGATGCATTTCTCCACCTTGACAAAAAGCTGGTTCTCCAGCAGCTATTGTAGCACCTGTCGAACATGCTGAGTGTGTATCTGTGGAGATAGGGAAAATGTCAAGATATCACTAAGATACACAAAGACAATATGATTCACCATGTCTCTCAACACATCATTAACCAGGGCCTAGAAGACAGCTTTGGCGCTGGCAGACCAAACGGTAGGACCCGGTACTCAAAGTGTTCCGTGGATATGTTGAAAGCTTTCTTCCACTCATCTTCCTCATATATGTAAATCAGCTGATAGGGCAGGAATAGGTTCAGGAAGAGGAATGGCAGGAATCCCCCATTGGGTGGCTAGAGAACTATCCATAAAGTTGCCCTCGCCTCCTGACTCAATCAGAGCCAAAAAAAGAGTTTGAAATGTTATCAAACTGAATAGAAAAATTAATGGGAGTACGAGAGAAGGGGTCATGAAACAAAGGGGTAGCGCTCACCAGGATCCCCTTCTTTACTGGTGAGCCTTGTTTTTTAAAGGACAGCCTGCTGCAAAATGACCAGGCACAGTCCTAGGGAGAGAAGTGGCTGCTTCTGTTGGGGAGTGAGGAGAAGGCGTCCCACCTGCATAGGCTCTGGCTCAGTGGAAGGAATGGTTGAGGAGTCTGTAGGGGAAACAAGAGACAACTCTTCCACTCTCTAGGATGGGGGAACTACCAGGTGCTGATGGCGTCTGCAAAGGCAACCCTCAGTTCACAATGCCACATTGATAAGGTCATCAAAATCATGCGGCAAGTCATGAGTGCCCAGCTTATCCAGAATGTCATATATATATATATATATATATATATATATAATTTTTATTTTATATTATTATTATCATTATTGCGTTTCTGAACATACTGAGTGCATGAGCTTTGGTCATTATGAATTAGTAACAAAAAAATCTTACAATATAATTTTTCCCCCTATTTTTTCCACGTAAGCAAGTCTTAAAATATACACCAGAAAAAAAAAAAGAAAAAGTAGTCTAGGACCAGTATATTTGAATGTTTAGTTAGGCTCTTTGGAGATTCTGGTGTCAAAGTCACTGGGACACAGCTCAGCCAGATTTGAGCTTCAGGACTTTGTTGTCACAGAGTTGAGCTGTATTACTCCATTTCCATGGGGGAAAAGGAAGGGTAACGGGTTCAAGTAGACAGCTCCAAATCTACTCTTCTTTCCTAAACTCTGCTTATTCATGCAGCTGGGAACTTGAAGAAGTGCTTAAAGCAAATGAAGTAAGCACTGAGCCAAAAGAAGCATGCAATTACCTTATACAATCAGAGATGTGCAGCATTCGCAGAACTGGGCTAAGTATTGGTGCATGGTTCTTTTAATTGAATGGGTTATTCGCTGTAATGGATAGTCTGCTTTGATTTAAACCACAGCAGCAGCAAAATTCAGTCTGCCTGTGTGGGATCTCTCTCTCTCTCTCAAGCAGTGAGATGATTTGTCTTCCTTTCTAATCATGGAGACCCATGATTAGCATCCCAAAAATAGGGTTGACACAATGTTGATTGTGTGGCTTAAGTGTGTGTATGTGTTAGCTGCAGGTGAGTGTGTGCAATCAGTACCAAGAATGAGGAATGATGGGAAATGGAGTTTGAAAAAGGGAATGGAAACAAATATGCAGAGTCCTGAGTGGAGTGCCCTCTATTGGAGTTTATGGGCACTCCAGCTAATGATCGTAAAAATATGGATCTAAAAAGTCAAAATTCCAGCATTGCATCTAAACTGCGACATAATATCAAGTGATCATAACCTCAAGTTCTGCTGTGTATGTTACAGTAAATTACAACCCGAATTCCGGAAAAGTTGGGACGTTTTTTAAATTTTAATAAAATGAAAACTAAAAGACTTTCAAATCACATGAGCCAATATTTTATTCTCAATAGAACATAGATAACATAGCAAATGTTTAAACTGAGAAAGTGTACAATTTTATGCACAAAATGAGCTCATTTCAATTTTGATTTCTGCTACAGGTCTCAAAATAGTTGGGACGGGGCATGTTTACCATGGTGTAGCATCTCCTTTTCTTTTCAAAACAGTTTGAAGACGTCTGGGCATTGAGGCTATGAGTTGCTGGAGTTTTGCTGTTGGAATTTGGTCCCATTCTTGCCTTATATAGATTTCCAGCTGCTGAAGAGTTCATGGTCGTCTTTGCCGTATTTGTTGTTTAATGATGCGCCAAATGTTCTCTATAGGTGAAAGATCTGGACTGCAGGCAGGCCAGGTTAGCACCCGGACTCTTCTACGACGAAGCCATGCTGTTGTTATAGCTGCAGTATGTGGTTTTGCATTGTCCTGCTGAAATGAACAAGGCCTTCCCTGAAATAGACGTTGTTTGGAGGGAAGCATATGTTGCTCTAAAACCTTTATATACCTTTCAGCATTCACAGAGCCTTCCAAAACATGCAAGCTGCCCATACCGTATGCACTTATGCACCCCCATACCATCAGAGATGCTGGCTTTTGAACTGAACGCTGATAACATGCTGGAAGGTCTCCCTCCTCTTTAGCCCGGAGGACACGGCGTCCGTGATTTCCAACAAGAATGTCAAATTTGGACTCGTCTGACCATAAAACACTATTCCACTTTGAAATAGTCCATTTTAAATGAGCCTTGGCCCACAGGACACGACGGCGCTTCTGGACCATGTTCACATATGGCTTCCTTTTTGCATGATAGAGCTTTAGTTGGCATCTGCTGATGGCACGGCGGATTGTGTTTACCGACAGTGGTTTCTGAAAGTATTCCTGGGCCCATTTAGTAATGTCATTGACACAATCATGCCGATGAGTGATGCAGTGTCGTCTGAGAGCCCGAAGACCACGGGCATCCAATAAAGGTCTCCGGCCTTGTCCCTTACGCACAGAGATTTCTCCAGTTTCTCTGAATCTTTTGATGATGTTATGCACTGTAGATGATGAGATTTGCAAAGCCTTTGCAATTTGACGTTGAGGAACATTGTTTTTAAAGTTTTCCACAATTTTTTTACGCAGTCTTTCACAGATTGGAGAGCCTCTGCCCATCTTTACTTCTGAGAGACTCTGCTTCTCTAAGACAAAGCTTTTATAGCTAATCATGTTACAGACCTGATATCAATTAACTTAATTAATCACTAGATGTTCTCCCAGCTGAATCTTTTCAAAACTGCTTGCTTTTTTAGCCATTTGTTGCCCCTGTGCCAACTTTTTTGAGACCTGTAGCAGGCATTACATTTTAAATGAGCTAATTAAGTGGATAAAAGTGTAAAATTTCTCAGTTTAAACATTTGCTACGTTATCTATGTTCTATTGTGAATAAAATATTGGCTCATGTGATTTGAAATTCCTTTAGTTTTCATTTTATTAAAATTTAAAAAACGTCCCAACTTTTCCGGAATTCGGGTTGTATTTTTGCACATGTTAACACTGTGTTTGGAGATATTGTTAGAGGGAACTAACAAGATCTTTTAATCAAGAGGCGGACAGAGTACACAGCTTCATTACTTGAGTAAAAGTACAGATACCCCTTACTAAATTTTACTCAAGTACAAGTAAAAGCACTACAGTCAGATGTCTACTTAAAGGGTTGTTTCACCCAAAAATGAAAATTATGTCATTAATAACTCACCCTCATGTCGTTCCAAACCAGTAAGACCTCCATTTATCTTCGGAACAGAGTTTAAGATATTTTAGATTTAGTCAGAGAGCTCTCAGTCCCTCCATTGAAGCTGTGTGTACAGTATACTGTCCATGTCCAGAAAGGTAAGAAAAAAATCATCAAAGTAGTCCATGTGACATCATAGGGTGTTAGAATTTTTTGAAGCATCGAAAATACATTTTGGTCTAAAAATAGCAAAAACTACGACTTTATTCAGCATTCTCTTCTCTTCCGTGTCTGTTGTGAGAGAGTTCAAAACAAAGCAGTTTGTCATATCCGGTTCGCGAACAAATCATTCGATGTAACCGGATCTTTTTGAACCAGTTCACCAAATCGAACTGAATCGTTTTAAATGGTTCACGTCTCCAATACGCATTAATCCACAAATGACTTAAGCTGTTAACTTTTTTAATGTGGCTGACACTCCCTCTGAGTTCAAACAAACCAATATCCCGGAGTAATTCATTTACTCAAACAGTACACTGACTGAACTGCTGTGAAGAGAGAACTGAAGATGAACACCGAGCCGAGCCAGACAATGACTCGTTCACGAGTCAAGAACAGTTTCTGTCAGACGTGTCCGATTCGAGAACCAATGAACTGATTATACTGCGCATGTGTGATTCAGTGTACAGTTTGAAAAAAGTTAACAGCTTAAGTCATTTGTGGATTAATGCGTATTGGATACGCGAGCTGTTTAAAACGATTCAGTTCGATTTGGTGAACTGGTTCAAAGGGATCCGATTACATCGAATGATTCGTTCGTGAACCGGATATGACAAACTGCTTTGTTTTGAACTCTCTCACAACAGACACGGAAGAGAAGACAATGCTGAATAAAGTCGTAGTTTTTGCTATTTTTAGACCAAAATGTATTTTCGATGCTTCAAAATATTCTAACTGACCCTCTGATGTCACATGGACTACTTTGATGATGTTTTTCTTACCTTTCTGGACATGGACAGTAAACTGTACACACCGTTTCAATAGAGGGACTGAGAGCTCTCGGACTAAATCTAAAATATCTTAAACTCTGTTCCAAAGATAAATGGTGGTCCTACTGGTTTGGAACAACATGAGGGTGAGTTATTTATGACATAATTTTCATTTTTGGGTGAACTATCGCTTTAAGTAAAAGTACTGAAGTACTTGTTTTTAAAAGTACTTGAGTACAAGATTACATTTTCTAAATATTGCATTACTTCTGCCACAGTGCTTACATTTATGTACAGAAATGTCCTACATGGAGTTATGAAAAATGTTAATGTTAATACCTTGGAGAATGTAAAAGGAATTTAAAGTAAAATCAAGTCATTTTCATCTTTTTACCATGTTGCCCACAAGGCAATGGCACAATGGCAACGCTCTGAGAAACCTCTGACAGAGTTTCAATGGATTTTTGCACCCACATTAGAACCTGACTGTTTGAACTGGCTATGCTTACATCAATGTGTAATATCAGAAAAGTAAATTCAGCTAACAATTGTGTGTACATGTGAGTTTCTCTGTTTTTTCATCAATCAAATCAATAAACATAAATCAGCAAAGAAGGGAATATAGCAATGTTCTGACACACCTCTGAACCTGTCCGTGTTATAAACGCAGCATAGAAGAGAAAATAAAAATGATTAAAGAAAATCAGCTAATCAGCCGTGTTTAGATCAGTGTACGAAAAACGAAAAATAAAATTCAGCTAATTTGAGTGCCAGTATTAAGCCCCTTTCCCATTACATTGACATACAGGCAAAGGCAGGAGAAAATACTTTCAGCTCAATAACACCATTCTCAAACACACACAATATGTGTGTGACAACTCTCTCTGTGTGTACTGTACTTCAATTCAATGAAAAGTAATGAAGTCTTTGGCGGAAAGCTGATAGGCTGCCCAATCAGTGGCGCCTGTACAATCCAATCACGTTTGAGAGGGAAACAACAATTTGAGGGGTTCCGAGATTTTTATTTTTTTCCTTTTTTTCCATCCACACGGAGACGGGTTTCTGTGAATACGCACAAATTTTTTATCGGATAGGCATTTCGTTCACATGGATCCGGCGTTTTGGAAGAGTGAAACCGATGTTTTTTGAAACCGGGTCCCAGAGTGGATAAATTTGAAAACGCCGCCTTTGCGTTTTCGTCTGGACGGCGAATCCGTTTATTTTCTCGTAACAGCAATAAAAACATGAACAAACACTGAACGATTATCTTTTTATTAACTAACATTAACACAAATTAATAAATGTATTGTTTCATGTTCGTTTGTGTACCACACACATAGTTTATGAGCATAGTCCATGTCTTCTTCTCCATTTTAAGTGTATCTCTGTGGCAGAATTACAGCGCCACATGCTGGTCTGGCATGTATACTACATAGTTTTGTGGTTTCATGTGGACGCGGATATTTCTTGAGCCGAGGGAATAAAAAGATCGGATTGGGGTAAGCTCCGTCTCCTTGTGGACAGAATTACAGTGCCACATGCTGGTCTGGCATGTATACTACATAGTTTTGTAGTTTCATGTGGACGCGGATATCTCTTGAGACGAGGGAATAAAAAGATCGGATTGGGGTAAGCTCCGTCTCTGTGTGGACGGGGCTGAAGAAGTAACTGGTACTCACGGTCATGGATAGAAATGTAGCGGAGTAAAGAGTACAATATTTGGCTCTCAAATGTACTTGAGTAAAGTCATGAGTACTCCCCAAAAATGATACTCGAGTAAAGTACAGATACCTCAAAATTGTACTTAAGTACTGTACTCAAGTAAATGTACTCCGTTACAGTCCAGCTCTGCTTTTAATGACAAGGTAATACAATTATAGAAAATAGGGGAAAGAAAAATTATATTGTAAAATTATTTGGCCAAAATGGCCAAAGCTCAGATTAGAAATATGGTGTAAGATCATTCATTCTAATGGATTTCACAGCCGTTCCTTCTTTACATTTACAGAATCCATTCCACTTGGTCAATACTGTTATGTGAAACTGAACACCAGTCAGGAAATACATTACAGGAAATACAGTTTTTTCTGTTATCAAAGTAGACACACTTGGCTCCCACAGGATGGCAGTGGTTGGAATCAACCCTGCTGAAAGACCAGAGGGGTAATATTCTACTTGCTCGTTCACAGTTCACGCCGAGAAAACCAAAGCCCTTGTTATACTTGTAATAAGCAATGTCTTCTTACTGTTCACCATCCAATGTGGTTTTACATTATGCAGTTTGTGCAGTTTAGAAGAAAATTAAATCTCCTGCAAACCAACTCTCTAACAAAAAAAGGTTCATTATAATCATCATTATTAATATTGCTCATACTTTGTGTTAGGGTTTGCTGTCAACTCCAAATACTAAATTTCTACTGCACAATTTGTGCTGTAGACATGAATGATACATCAAATTGTGTGGAATATTTATATTGCACATCTTAGAATTTTGATAAATGGTTGAGAAAACGTCTAAGGTTACGTATGTAACCCTGGTTCCTCGAAGGAACGAGACGCTGCGTCGAGAACGTTTGGGGAACGCGTCCAGCATGACGTCTCTGAATAATGTGTATAATCAGTCCAAAGGAAGGGCGAGACGTCATAGGCGGGTGACGTCAGAGACCAGGAAGCATAAAAGCATGAGCAGCGAAGCCGGTAAACAGCCTCAAAGGATGAAGCAAGCTCCGGCCAGAGATGCCGGAAGTGTGGCACTGCGATGCAGCGTCTCGTTCCTTCGAGGAACCAGGGTTACATACGTAACCTTAGACGTTCCTCTTCAGGAACTCGAGCTGCGTCGAGAACGTTTGGGGAACGAGAAAACCCACGCCGCCAGACTTTCAAATCTCTGCCTAGTGTGGAAGAGCACAGCTAAAGCAAGAGAAGGAGCCTGACAGAATTCGGGGACAACCCGTCCAATGGCCAAACTTCAGAAGGAGTGAGTCTTGACCCCCAGGAGAGGGGAGATCAGAGGACTCGAGGCTTAGGATAACATCCTGATCACCACTTAGCATAAGCTTCTTCTGGCCGGAGGCCTCAGCCTCAGCGCACCATGGAGGAAACATGTAACCAGAGGGTTTCTGCCCACTGACTGGCCACCAAGAGGGGCACGGTAGGCCACCATGGCCGCCACGTAGACCTTCAGGGTAGAGTGGGTCAACCCTGCGGAGAGCCTGCAGGAACTCCAGCACTGTACCATACGGGCAGTTAACTGGGTCGAGCTGGCGGTCTCCGCACCAAGAAGTGAAAAGCTTCCACTTCAAGGCATACAGTTTCCTCATTGAGGAAGCTCTGGATTGGAGAACGGTCTTACAACCTCGGTTGAGAGACCGGAAGCTAAGAGTTGTGCCTCCTCAGAGACAGCACCTACAGCCTCTAAGCTCCATGCGGGGGCGCACCCTCCGCCTGCGAGAGGAGATCTCTCCTGACGGGAACATCCCATGGAGTGCTGTCAAAAAGAGAAATCAGGCCCAGGAACCATACCCGGCCCGTCCAGAACGGGGCTACTAACAGCATCCGGACTCCGTCCTGCCGCACTCTCTCCAGAACTCCCGAGAGCAGAGCAATCGGGGGAAAAATTTAAAGATGAAGCCTCGGCCATGTCTGTACCATGGCGTCCAGCCCCAGTGGAGCTGGATGAGTCAGAGGAAGCCAGAGGGGACAGTGCGATGTCTCTCGAGTCGCAAACAGATTCACCCGAGCCTGGCCAACATCTCTAACTCTGCTTCATCACCTCAGTGTGAAGCCGCTATTCCCCGGGCCTCGGCCCCTGCCTCAACAGGAAGTCTGCTCCCATATTAAGATGCCCAGGAATGTGAACTGCTCTGAGCGAGAGGAATTCATCCTGGGCCCACACAAGGATCTGGTACTTTAGTTGTATAAACGGCGTGAGTGCAGACCTCCTTGGTGGTTGATGTAAGAGACCACCACTGTTGCTGTCGGTGCGCACCAACACATGGTGACCGCTTAGGTCTGGGAGAAAATAACGAAGTGCACGAAGCACGGCCAGCATCTCCAGGCAGATGAAGTGCCATGTCAGATGGTGACCACTCCACAGACCACGGGCAGGGTGGCCACTCATGACCACACCCTAGCCGGTGAGGGACGCGTCCATCGCTAGCATCATGCGGCGACAAGGAGCTCCCAGCACCGGGCCCTGGGACAAGAACCAAGGCTTCCTCCACATATCCAAGGCACGTAGGCAGCGCCGCGTGACCTTAGCATGCGAAGTGGGTTTCCCCTCAGGGAGAACCCCTTGGTCTTGAGCCACCACTGTAGGGGTCTCATGTACAGCAGGCCAATAGTATTCACGTTGGACGCAGCTGCCATCAGACCCAGCAATCTCCGTGACTGCTTGACAGTGAGTGACCGGCCTTCTCTCACTTTCGCGACTGCAGTGAGGATCGACTCGATCCGAGCAGGTGACATACATGCCTGCATCGTGGTCGAATCCCACACCATGCCCAGATAAGTGGTTCTCTGAACTGGAGAAAGCACACTTTTCTTGGCGTTAAGTCTTAACCCCAGCTCTTTCATGTGAGTGAGAACGACACCTCGGTGCCGAACCGTCATCTGCTCAGATTGAGCTGATATCAACCAATCGTCAATGTGGTTGAGTCGTGAAAGTGTGGGGTGAGAGCAAGGCCAGTGGAAGATCCGTATTGGTAGGCTTTTGACCCCAAAAGCAAACCTCAGGAACTTCCGATGAAGAAGGATGGAGATAAGTGCATATTTTGATAGATCGTGATACACCAGTCCTCGGACTTGGCCTGTAAAGGCGTGCTAAACTTCAGTCCCCTGACTGAGAGGTTCAAAAGCACAGATCTAGAAAAGGACACAACACCTCATCCTTCCTCGGAACAGTGAAGTACCGGCTGTAGGACCCGGACTCTGCAACCCAAGGAGGGACCACCTCGATGGTCTCCATCCTCAGAGAGAGTCTACTTCTGTTCCATTACCAGAGCCTGCTTGTGGCCCACCAGAACTGGATTCTGTGGCCTCTCACTACAGTGTGCAGGACCCACTGAGACACATTTGGCAGTAGTTTTCACGCTGCGATATTGTCTACTAAGGAAATCAGCCTCTCAAGACTGATCTCTGGTTGCATCAGAGCAATTAGCTCAGTGCCCTGAAGCGGCGCACCGGCAGGAGACGGCCGAACTAGCTGCTCTGGAAACCTCCCAGGAGGTCGCGAGCCTCTTAGCACCGCTACGTTTCCGGGCGGTAACTGAGAGAAGCGCTCGCTGGAGACCGCTGTGCCCTGGAACACCGGCAGGGTTGGCAGATCGATCTCCTGGGGGCACTGAGGAGAGACGGGCACCGTGTAATGCGGTGTAAACCGCTCTTCCCAAGAGGGGCCTGCCCTCCGAGGTCCTGAGCCGCAGCATCAGGACTCTCATAGCTGAAGTCTCCTAAAAACGACGGTCCTCAGACCCACATCGTCTGCTAGGAAGACTAGACCAGAGCCTGCTTGGGGCAGGACCCCGTGAAGTACATTGGCAGGGGCTCCCACACCGCCATGTGACCTCCTAAGGGAACCAGTCTCGCGAGATTGGCCTCTGGTGCGCCTAGAGCCACTAGCTCGGTGCCCTGAAGCGGTGGACCGGCAGGGGACGACCGTACTAGCTGCTCTAGAGACCCTCATAGAGGTAGCGAGCCTCTCAGTAACGCTATGTTTCCGGGCGGTAACTGAGAGAAGTGCTCGCTGGAGATCGCTGCTCCCTGGAACACCGGCAGGGTTGGCAGAATGATCTCCTGAGGGCACTGAGGAGAGACGGGCACCGTGTAATGCGGTGTACACCACTCTTCCACAGAGGGAGCTGGCCCTCAAAACGTCCTAGGTCTAGGCGTCAGGACGTTATGATGAAGGCTATCCAGCAAAAACAACGGCTTTCCACTAGAAGCCTTCGGCCTGGGAGTACCACTTTGACTCTAGCGTCTGCAGAGTACAAAAGTGACACCCCCGGCACGTGGGGCTGGAACACGGTTGGGACTGCTCCGCCCAGCAGCCCCTGACCGCCTCAACCTCCTCAGAGGAAGAGCGGTACACACTTGTTCTCACACAAGAAATCACATCCCTAGAGCCCCTGTACATCTAACTTCACATAGTCAGATAAATATGTCATTTTATTCCTTAGAATTAAATGTAGTCAGCAACCAGACTAGTCAACACGGTCTGGTGTAGAAAAAACTCACATAAAAATAAAACAATGTAATACACGCATTGCTTTGGCAGCGCTCATGTCTTTTTTTTATTTATTTTTTTATAAATATATAGATATTTAATGCTACTCAGTCACACAAACTACATCAATCTCCTCAGAGAAAGATGGATGCTGCAGCGAGCTGTCTCAGAGTGTGAAGAAACCGCAGCGCTGGTTTCCCAGCCTCAAGAACGAGCTCTAGATCTAGTGAACACGGGTGGAGATAGGACGAGCCGTCTCCAACCCGTTCACCAGATCATGTGTGATTCCTGCTATCGTGGTCGCCGCCGTGCCTCAGCAACAGCGCGACCGCAGCTGCAAGATCGCATGCACGGACACACTCCTCGGAGCGTGCCCGGCGAGAGAGCATGCAGCAGCAGCAGCAGCGAGCTGTCTCAGAGGGCGAAGAAACTGCTGCGCTGGTTTCCAAGCCTTGAGAACAAGCTCAAGATCTAGTGAACACGGGTGGAGATAGGAAGAGCCGTCTCCAACCCGTTCGCCAGATCATGTGCGATTCCCGCTATCGCGGTCGCCGCCGTGCCTCAGCACCAGCGAAACCGCGACCGCAAGATCGCATGCATGGACACACTCCTCGTAGCGTGCCCGGCGAGAGCGGAGCGCTTAACAGCGAGAAAAGCACAATCAGCCCCCCGAGAGCTGACTGCGCGAGCTCCACTCTTCATTAATGCTGCTTATGTTAATATTAATATGCTTGTGTGACTGGTGCTTGTGCAACTGGCAAGCTCATCGACGCCTTTCCACATCAGTCTCCTCAGAGAAAGACAGGAAGCGCGTCGCGCCCTCTCATCGGTGAGAAAGTACCGCAAACGCGGGCGCCGGATCTGGTGGCTAAGCAAGAAGATAGGGACTTGCCCGTCTTACATTCCTTCCAGCAGATCCGAAAGCGAATCCTGCGAGCACAACCACCGTTCCGCCTCGGCGAAAGTGGGGCTGGCACCGCGAGAAACACCAGTGAAAGCTCTCTCCTCAAAGAGAGCCTTCTGAGAGTGAAGCAAAGGCTCCGCATCACAGCCGACAACTCCCTCGAGAGCTGACACTGTGCGCTTCACTCTCAAGCAGATAACACACGAGCTGCGTGTGTCCCCACCTTTTTTTTTTTTTTTTTTGGCAGGGAAAACGCACAGCCTGAACGCTGCCTGCTCTCGCCCAAAACTTCTCTTGATTGAAGCTTTGACAGTGGAGTTTATCAGTGGACAAACAACACTAAATAAGACTCACAAACAGATAGCAACTTACACACACACAGAGCGCTTGCTGAAGACACAAGGCTGTTTACCGGCTTCGCCGCTCATGCTTTTATGCTTCCTGGTCACCCACCTATGATGTCTCGCCCTTCCTTTGGACTGATTATACACATTATTCAGAGACGTCACGCTGGACGCGTTCTCCAAACGTTCTCGACGCAGCTCGAGTTCCTGAAGAGGAACCAATAAATTCAACTGACAGAGCAGCTATATAAGACCAGAACATCATAAAGTTCCAGGAGGGCTCTTTTGACTTAGGGCAGTAATCAATTACCTAGCAATGCATTTCCAATCCCTTATCAACTACCCATAACCCATAACTTCTTAGCAATGACATAGAAACCAGCCCAACATCTTAGCAATGGGTTTTTGCAAATGCTGGGAAACTTATTTCCTCATTATATTTGAAATGGTGTCAGTATGCCAAAATAAACATTGATCCTTAATTTAGCTAATTTGTAAAGCTAAATTTAAGTTTGGCCTAACAGTGGAAAATCTATTCATCTGAATTTCTGAATATAATTTTATATACCTCATTAGTCTGAATTTTGCTAGGCCTTGGACCTATATTTGTTGGATCTGTAAATATGAACCATATAACAACCACATCTAGGAAATTAATATTTAAATTAAATTGATTGAATCATCTATGCATTATTGGTTGGTTCATCCCTTCATGTAATGTATGGCTTTTCTGCTCATTTACCTGACAACAGAGAAAATCTAGGCCTGATCTGCTCAAGTCCTCTTTGGCTAATTTAAAACACTGGTTTTAAAATATGTGCTTCTTCAACATCAACCTGTACCTGTACTGATTTGGAAAGTCTGCGTCAATACCTAGCAGTTATGACACTAATTTCTCATAAAACGTCCAGCAATTTCCAGGAAAATTCTATCCAAATTGATACGGTGGAAAGAAATGCTTTTAAGTAATATTTCCAGAGCCGAGGGTAGAGAACAGCTTGATCCTTTAAACATCACTCAGTGTGGTTAGTGCTGAGTTTGGTGGAGAATATTCCACTTGCACAAGGTAATGACATCATGGAATGTGAACAGGGATGGTAATGGAAATTAGAGAGCTGCCAAGAATTTGCTCCGGAAGAGTCAGAGTCCACTACTTACACGTTCACTAGGAAAAACAGCCCACCATCAGAAGCAGCCATTAGTCCCAATATCACAGTGTTTGGCAGGAGCAATAGAACAGGGAAAGGATTAAATGGAGGAGAGCGAGCTGTTTAAAACTTTGGGTAAGAAAAAGCAAATCTTGTGGTTAAGAATATGTAACAATGTTCTTTCTTGGGAAGAAGGAGGCGGGAACCGGTGGACAATCAAAATACTTTAATAATAAAATAAAGACAAAACAGCACAAACAAAACCAAACACAACTAAAACCCAGACCCGGTCCTCTCTCCTCCTTCACTGTCATCGCTCCTGTTTTATATCCTTCCATCTTCTCCGTGGGACTCGAGACCGGTGAGTGTCGCAGGTGTCGTTCATTTCCAATCACTCCACCGGCCTCGCTCCGTTCCCAAGGCTCTCGGCCCCGCCCCACTCGTCACATACCTCCATCGCCCCTCGCAGGCCGGGGGGTACTCACGAGACTGCGCTCAACTCCGAGCTCGTCCGTCCCCTGCAACTCACTCCAGCCCACTGCCTCGAGCATCCACGGCGCCCGACTGCTATGCCCGCTCGATGGCACCGCGGGTTCACCCCAGCGGCGAGGGATCTTCGGCAGCGCGTCACTCCTTCCTGCCGGTCATCGGCACCACTGTAACAATGTTCTTTCGTGGGAAGAAGGAGGCGGGAACCGGCGGACAATCAAAATACTTTAATAATAAAATAAAGGCAAAACACAGCAGTGCACAAACAAAACCAAAACGCAACTGAAACCCAGGCCCGGTCCTCTCTCGTCCTTCACTGTCGTCGCTCCAGTTTTATATCCTTCCATCTCCTCCGTGGGACTCGAGACCAGTGAGTGTCGCATGTGTCTTTCATTTCCAATCACTTCACCGGCCTCGCTCCGTTCCCACGGCTCTCGGCCCCGCCCAACTCTGTGAATATCTCTGCCCAAGACCAAGAATATCTCTGTGAAGTTTGAAGTTATTGTTTTTTTTATTGGTTTTCAGGGAAAAGGAGGTTTTAAGAAGCAACATCAGAAAGAGATGGTGCATCAGAACAGCCAAATAATTCAGTTGCTTTATCTCCATTTTCTTTGTCTGTCTGAAGTGGCAACCCATTGTTGTTTAGTCTGACTGATTTTCTTCAGCTCATTTTCCTCCCCATGTGGCTGCTTTCCTGGAAGACCTTGCTGGTTGCCATTAGGTAGTGTGTTCTTCAAAATCCAAAAACAGCAGAGGACTAACCCAGTGCCTCTGTTCTTGCTGTAATGATGGGGCTAAAATAAGAGGTTTCCAACTGACAGAGAGTTGGAAGGGACAAAGAGTAAGAATACAGGATGGCATGGTTATTGTGGAAAAAATCTTTGTTGTTAAATCGGGCATAACGCAATACGGTTCACGCTATGCATTCATCACCAAGACTGTACATTTATACAAAGAGATAGAGAGAATGGAAAGGGAAAGACGCATAGCCCAAAAGTAAATTATACTTGCCATGAGACAGAACCTCAGTATTTTGTTGAGGATCAACAGTTGTAATGGTTTCTAGAGGCACGCAAGCAATTCATAAAATATACACCAGAAAAAGAAAAAAAAAAAGATACAAAAGGAGTAATCTAGGACCAGTATATTTGAATGTTTAGTTAGGCTCTTTGGAGATTCTGGTGTCAAAGTCACTGGGACACAGCTCAGCCAGATTTGAGCTTCGGGACTTTGTGGTCACAGAGTTGAGCTGTATTACTCAATTTTCATGGTGGAAAAGGAAGGGTAATGGGTTCAAGTAGACAGCTCCAAATCTACTCTTCTTTCCTAAACTCTGCTTCTTCATGCAGCTGGGAACTTGAAGAAGTGCTTAAAGCCAATGAAGTAAGCACTGAGCCAAAAGAAGCTAAGGAATTGGTGCATGGTAGGTTTTAATTGAATGGGTTATTCGCTGTCATGGATAGTCTGCTTTGATTTAAACCACAGCAGCAGCAAATTTCAGTCTACCTGTGTGGGATCTCTCTCTCTCTCTCTCTCTAACAGTGAGATAATTTGTCTTCCTTTCTAATCATGGACACCCATGATTAGCATCCCAAATATAGGGTTGACTCACTGTTTGGTTTGTACAAAATCTTATATGCCTTGAGGTTGTAATGTAATTGCACTTCCATGAGGTTTTCTTGGCTAGATCTAACAATTTGATGATATACTCTATCACTTGAGTTTGTATGTTGCATTTAAATTACTAATGCTAAATATTTGATTAATTACAACAATTATTCCAACTGTTCTTTAACTTTCTATTTCTTCTTGCCAGAGAACTCAACAGCCATTTTATTTACTAAATTTAGAGGAAGCTGATACATGTGATACATTTATCTTTAGCCAAGCAAACATTTCAAGCCTAAAGCTAGTCACCCATGTATTCCGTTAGTCTGCAACAAAAAGCCCAGGGTTGTACCCAACTCTCAGCATGTGCCCACTGTGTCTTCTAGTCTAGTATAGTATAGTTCTAGTCTATTATAAGCACTTCTTTTGACTAGTCACAGATGCTACAGCAGATTTGGTTGACTACTCAGGTGTGAGCACTGTCCCCCTGAAGTTAACTGATATGATGAAATTTCTCAGCCTACTCATTGTTCAAAACCCGGTAAACACTGAGCAGATAACCATGACACAAGACATCAAAACAAACACAAGGTGACAGCACTGCAAACTATAATGACAGGGATGCCAATGCATGCAGATGTTTCCCACCGTTATGCACAGGTAAAAAGATTTACTCCATTTGATTATATTTCTCAGTGTCACATGTTTTGCATACCTCATAGAACCTTCATACACCTGTTTGGACATAGCTGTCTTGATTGAAATATCAGTTTTTATTCTCCAACAGGCTGTTTGTTGAAGTACAGAGGACTAGATTTTTTTGTTTTGTCTTGTCATTTGTAGTTGCTTGAACACATGTGGTCCGATTTATAGACAAAGTCCAAATTGGGTAGAAAGGAGTGCCGAGGTTCACTTTGTGGAGTTATAAGACTCTATTGACTCAGGCCATCAGATTTGATGGAGGAGAGTTTCGGTTCACTGCTCAAGCTTGAAAAACACATTAAATCAACCCTGAAATATTCCTCTCTAAACACTATTGTGAAACAAAAGACTTCCTTGGGTCCATTCATCCTTTAAAACCACATGAATCTTGTGTCTATGTCAGAAGAGCAGACTGTTTGACACACAAACTTTACTGATTTTCTATGTACTCAGTGTCTGGCCTTGGTTGGCACAGCATACTGATATATTGGACCTGTAGGCATCATACCTTTATGATTGCACACACACACATGCATGTGGTCTCTTTAAAGTTCCACAAACACCCCAGTGTCAACATCATAAACCCTTAGCTCTCAAATAGGAACTTTGCCAGCGACCATTTTACCCTCAACAAGACTCATGAATCCACTTGAGAGGGAGGGGTAGCTATAAAAAACAAACAAAAAAAAGATATCTTTGAGACAGTAAAATGCACCCTTGCTCATGAAACTGTTTGGGATAAAGATCTCATTTTGTGTCTTTCCATAAGTTGACGGATAAAGGTATGGGAGTGTTCTAGTTTTTAGATTGTTTTTCCAGACTGTTGCTGTGTAATTTAATCTAGATGGGTTTGCCCTGCATTTAAAACAATCCAGCTGAGGATCTCATGGCTGGAAAGTAAATAAGCTGATGCATTCACAAGCATACAGTCAGCTCTAATTACTGTTTAGGAGAAAGGATATACCACTCACCTGAAAAAGTAGTAATGATTCTAGGCGTTAGCACCAAACGACTGATCTTAACTATTAGGGCAGTAGGCATTTTTAACACATATATTTTGCACACTGGGGTGTCTGTGTTTGGCTCTATGGCAATGAGTAGTCTGAAATGTGAATGGCAAGCTTTTTTGGGGGGGAAATTTTTAAATGGCAGCTGCCAACATTCACTGCCCACTAAAAAAAATAAAATAAAAGGGGACTTTTATGGGTTGTTAGTCTCAGCCTCAGACGTCACACCCACGGACCGTGCATATGGGACACGAAAGTGGAAACACTTCAGGAGTGTCGAAGTCATCATCGGATTGGTTGATTTACAGAAATCCCGAAACGTGAAGCTGAACGAAATGAACTGTGATTGGTTGTTTGACATGTCGGTCAAACGGCTTCATTGGCGGGCCTTGGCCAATGAAAGTTGCCATAGATTCCAGACCCTTCAGCCGTCAATCTGAATGTCTTGCTATGCGAGACTAATGGGGTGTTGGCAGTGTTGCCCAGAGTCTGAATGTCTTTTAAACCATCTGAAAATCAGTGTGATGACTATATGTGATATAGATGTGACACACACACACACACACACACACATTTATATATATATATATATATATATATATATATATATATATATATTTTATATATATATATATATATATTTTATATATATATATATATATATATATTTTATATATATATATATATATATATATATATATTTTATATATATATATATATATATATATTTTATATATATATATATATATATATATATATATATATATATATATATATATATATATATTTTATATATATATATATATATATATAATTTTTATTATTATTATTAAGCAGCTAGCAGAAGTTAGCATTTTTTTTATAAATGTGCGTGACTTCCAGACATGGGGACTTGTGACTTGGTGACTTGGACTCGAGTCGACTCGAGTCGCTATTTTTATGACTTGTGACTTGACTTGACAAAAAATAAAATACTTGAGACTTGACTCGGACTTGGAAGTTAAAGACTCGGAACTTGACTTGACTTGAGACACGATGACTTGAATGACTTGAGTGTTAATCACATTATGTTTTCAGTTTGAATATAAAATATATAAATTATTATTTTTTTTTAAATAAAATTGATTACTCAGCTGGAGTGCAGGCTTAGAATCGCGTTGTCATGACTGGACCAGGACACTATCATCAGTCACGCCCTCTCGTACCTTACGCACACCACGCCCACTTAGATCAGATATCACATCACATCAACATCTCAGCTTGAGGGGTACCGAGGGTCATCGCTTTTGTCGTCAATAATTCGCGCCTAAAAACGCGTGGAAATCGCTAGTTGCGCCGCTTTCTCCTTGTTTCCAAAGCGCTCAGACAGTTGCGCCACTGAGGCGTCGAGCGTGTCGCACCGCGTGCGCGTCGCGACCGCGTTGCTTCCATTATGAGCGCGCATACCGGTGGCGCATACATGGTGGGATAGGCCACATCGTGCTTGGCTTGCAGACAAGACTCTCGAATCTTATATTTTGCAAGTGCAATACCTTGTAATAGAGGTAATGACTTACGGATGTACTCTGAGAGAGAGATTGTGTGTGTGTGTGTGTGTGTGTGAGAGAGAGAGACACACTCGTGCTTCACCTGATGAAGGAAACCCAAACTGAGTCTGACTCCAATCACAACCCCAACATTCAGAAACTAATTGACAAAAATCTTTGAAATTGAAAAAATGAATTTGAGCTCCAAACCAAACTCCAGTGTCATTCGGCCCTAAACAGAACCACACAACTGGCAAATTACTTATCACTCAAGCAATTAAAAGAAAGACAAATCCTTTCAAAATATCGACTCCGTGATCATGATTTGGAAATAGAGATTGGTAGACATAAAAGATCCTGGCTACCGAGAGAAGAGAGGCAAACACTGTGAGCTGAATCAAACAGAGGATGAGAAACACTTCCTTCTTGTCTGTCCCAAATTCAGCACTACAAGAGAAAACATTCTTCCCACAGTTTGAAGCTTTGAATCCTTCATTCTTGTCTCTAAATGACTCGGAGAAACTACTCTATATACTTGGAGAGAATGAGACGGCAGTCACAATAGCTGCTAAATATTTATACACCATACACACCATACGAAAGGGATAATTTATTATATTCAACTGTTTTATTTGATATTCTTAATTGTATATAATTACTATTATTAATATTAGAAATATTATCTGCTGCTGCTATTTTTATTGTATTGTATTTTATTGTAATCATATTTTATTCTGTATCTAAATGCTAAATTTGGCAATACTGTAACTCAAATGTCATGCCAATAAAGCAACTTGAACTTGAGCGAGAGAGAGAGGAGAAATGTAAGAAAGTTTAATGTTGTATGTAAACTGTGTTTGAGGGGAAGTCGTGGCCTAATGGTTAGAGAGTCGGACTTGCAATCGAAGGGTTGTGAGTTCGAGTCTCGGGCCGGCAGGAATTGTGGGTGCGTGCATGTAAAGTTCTCTTTCCACCTTCAATACCATGACTTAGGTGCCCTTGAGCAAGGCATCGAACCCACAACTGCTCCCCGGGCGCCGCAGCATAAATGGCTGCCCACTGCTCTGGGTGTGTGCTCACAGTGTGTGTGTGTGTGTTCACTGCTCTGTGTGTGTGCACTTCAGATGGGTTAAATGCAGAGCACGAATTCTGAGTATGGGTCACCATACTTGGCCGAATGTCATGTCACGTCACGTCGTTTGAGAGAGAGAGAGGGGGGTGTTCAGAGAGGATTCTGTTGGATGTTTAGCTGTTATTTGTTTTATGGACTCAATGTTGAAAATGTAAAACATTTCTGTTGGCAGAAGTGAAAAATAAATAATTTTATGAAGTTACAATTTTGTTTGATTCCATGATGTATTTTACTGAACATGAGTATTTACAATGCAAATCCAAATTATTTTAATTTACTGTTACTTATATCTTGTCTTTTAACTTTATTAAGATCAGATTCTGCAGGTAAAATTACAATAATAAGGTGACTTGACTTGGACTTGACTTGACTTACTACAGGACTTGACTTGACTTGACTTGACTTGACATAACTTGTGACTTGACTTGACTTGACTTGCCCAAGAAAAAAATACTTGGGACTTACTTGAGACTTGAAGGTTAAGACTTGAGACTTACTTGAGACTTGCACATGTGTGACTTGGTCCCATCTCTGGTGACTTCTGTTTAACTACTATAATTAAATAACTAAAGAAGAATAAAGTGCAGTAAATGCTAAACTAGTTGTGCTTAAAACTAGTGTGATTAAATTAAACTAAAATGGTTATAAAAATCAGATTGTAATATAAAGTATTTTTTATACAACTAAAATAAATGGAAGCAATTGACATCAGAAAACCTTACGGATTCAAGTTACAAAAAGCTATGACCACTCTCAAATAAATAATAACTCTCTAAAATAAAGTGGATACGGTTCTGCAAGGTTCTGTTAGGATGCTGTTTATGTAGTCTGCTTTCCATGTAAGCAATAGACAGTGAGTCAGTTCCCTGTCAAGGGAACTTCGAACTGTGTCCTCTAGGGGTCGCTTTGGGGAACACATCGTCGTGACCTGTGTCTGAAGCATACTTTGAAAAACGCCAACGTGTTGGCTGGCGACAGCCTCTGACGTCACTACCGGCGCGACTATAAATACGCGCCGATAGGACCTGCACTTATCTTCTTTGTCTTCATTTACTGTTTTGTTTGAAGCGTGCATCTGAGAAACGACCAAAACGGTAAGAGCGATCTATCATTGTTATCATGGCATCCACTAGCAAGGCGTTTAAACAGTGTGTGCATCCATGTCAGCGTTATTTGACACCTGATGACACTCACAGTCTTTGCGTCTCTTGTTTGGGCGAAGATGTCCTTGAGGGGGCAATCTGCGTGCACTGCGAGCGTTTTTCTGTGAAAAAGCTCCGCTCTCGTTTGTCTCTCTTTTCGAGGAAAGAGGGACAGCCATCTGGTTCCTGCGGCTCAAGACCCGCCGTTGCTGAGGCACGGAGGAGAATGAGCTCGTGGGGATCACAGGTGGATCTCGCTGAGGAGTGTAGAGGGGGACTTTTCCTTTCACACTCTTCGGCGGCAGACGAGAGTGAACTTCTGGAGGAAGATGCGTTGTCATTAACCCATTCTGATACTACGTTAGTGCTCTGCTGGGTTCTACCCAGAAAGAGCAGGAGATATCTGAGAGTGGCGAAAAAGCTGAGGCTGAGCCTTCTCAATCATCCTGCCCTGCGTATGGGGAGCTGTTAGAGGTTGTGGATCGCGCCACGGCAAAATTAAACTTGTCATGGAAGCGTGCCAGAAAAGTGACGCCGCAAGGTTGCCTCGATGAGCGTTATTTGTCTGACCATAGCCCTCCAGCCCAGGTGAGCCTTCCATTCTTGCCTGACTTACATGCAGAAGTCGAAAAGGAATGGAAGAGGCCGTTTTCCTCTCGCATCCATCAGTTTCAGCATATGAGTTATGCTAATATCGAGCTGCGCCGCACCACAGACCTCTCTCTCCGTGCTACCAAGCAGGCCGCCTCCGCCATGGGTAGGTCTATGGCGGCCATGGTGGTAACGGAGAGACATCTGTGGGTGAACCTGGCAGACATCGGGAGGGAAGAAAGGGGGTCGATTCTCCGGTCTCGCCTTCTGAGCTTTTCGGTACCTCCGTCGAGATGGTGGTCGAAAAGTTCAGGGAGGCAAGGGCGCGCTCAGCTGCCTTTAAATCCTTCATTCCACGAAGGTCCAGGTCTGAGCCCGAACAACAAAGGGGTCCTGGCCCATCTCGATCTGAGGATCAAAGACGGGCACAGAAGGCTAGTGTCGCGACTCGCACTCCTCCCCCACCTAAGGGCAGGGGTAAGAGGAATCGTGGGTCAAGAAGAGGTAAGCAGGACCTGAGGGATGTGATTCAGACGAGGCAGCATTCTCGTCCGGATCGGAGCGATGCCTAAGTAGTTACTCACTTCCTTTGGATGTTTTTAACTTCTGCTTTTATCCTCCCCTGCCTAATTCCCCTGTAACCACCAGCTCTCCACCTGATCGAGGTTAGGTGGAAGATTTCTCACATAACAGTCTCCTATGCTGGACCTATGATGTTTTTGTTTGGTCCTATATTCATAGTAACCACTTTACTGATGGTCCGGACCAAAAGGGGGCGCCCCGTAAGCGGGACTCCGGTACAGGAGGGTGGGTGAGTATGTAACCCTTTCTTTATATGCTTATGGGTGCTATATTGCTGGTGGTTATATGTCTACTAACAAACTCTGTGAGTTTCCTTGCAGCACTGCAGGGAATTTCATGAATGTCCAGCCAGGTCACCCTCAGGGGCCGCCTGGCTGCTTGGCGCATCCGGCAGGTATCCGGCCAGGTCACCCTGAGGGGCCTCCTGACCGCTTAGCGACGTCCAGTGGGAAGGTGGAGGTGGTACTTATGGAAGTCTTCCTGTATGTACTGCCTCAGGTGATGCTCCCCTCGCTTGAGGTTTGGAAGATTGGAGCTGGCCTCTCCCGTGCAATCCAGCGCCTCTGCGATGCTTAGGAACCTTTCAGTACACTCACTAAGCCTGTGTACTTTCTCAAAACCACATGGTGGTCAGTGTGCACGTGAACACTTTGCGCACTGTCTGAAATCCACGTAAGTGGTAGGTATGCACGCAAGACTCTGCGCACTTTCTGAAATCAATGTAAGTGGTAAGTGTGCACGCAAGACTCTTGTATATATCGCACTTTCTGAAATCCTGTACGTTAGGGGTTACGCACTCCGCTTCGTTCCCTTTCTTAAGATGATTCGCCCTGGGTTCCTTGGGCTTCATTCAGCCAGTGTGTTGTTATACACCTCAAGAATCGCTTCCCTCAACATGAGAGGCTGTTTGGGCAATTCTCGTGGTAGTTTAGCAGCGCTCCCCTTTTCCAAAAGAAAAAGGGTCGCCTATGAGCGTGCTACTCTGAGCTCGGAGTCCTCCTCTCATATGAGACTGAATTCTCGTTTTTTTCACCAAAGCGTTCCAGTACTACATACTGTTTTTGAGATGCACTGTGAGAGCAGACATCCTGTTGAGGCAGGGGCTGAGGCTCGGGGAATGGCGCCTTCGCACCAAGGTGATGAAGCAGAGTTGGAGAGGTTGGCCAGACTTGGGTGGATCAGTTTGAGACTCGAGAGAGCATCACACTATCCCCTCTGGCTTCCTCTGACTCATCCAGCTCCACTGGGGCTGGACGCCATGTTACAGGCGTGGCCGAGGCTTCATCTGTACATTTCTTCCTCCAATTGCTCTGCTCCCGGGCCATTCCATCTATGAGCTGCTCTATCAGACTGCCACGAGAGCCCCTCCTTAGAACAGTATTTGTAAATCCATGCTATGGTAAGTGTGCACGTGAAGTCTTTGCACACTTTCTGAAATCCACACCGTGGTAAGTTCGCACGCTAGTACTCTGCATTCTTTCTAAAATCCTATATGGTGAGGGCTTCGTGCGGTTGCTTCGTGCCCTTTCTTGAGTCGGTTAAAGCCCCGTTCATCTTGGGCGCCACTCCACCCAGGTATCCTCTGATACCTATCTAGAACAGGGCGTTGCTACTAGAGAACTGTTGAGACAGCTCTTTCGGCAAGTTTTTGTGAAAGCTAGCGGTAGCCCCTGTGTGACAGGCAAGACTTGGTAAAGAACATGCTAGGTTCTTAGCCTTATCCCTTTAAAGGAATCTTTCGTGATTCCAAGCCTTCAGCTCTACCCCGGGCCTAGGCCCTTCAGGTAAGTTGGGTATGTAGCTTAGGCCTTTGGCCATAAGGGATAATGTCATGGACAGCCGTCTAACCGTTTTTCAAAATACGGCATTTTTCAAAGTATGCTTCAGACACTGGTCACGATGAGGTGTTCCCCCCTAGAGGACCCAGTGTCTCGTTCCCTCTCAGGGAACAATGGTTACATTCGTAACCTGAGACGTTCTCTAGGATTTTAAGAGACAACCCAAGTTTCTCTTAAAAAAACTATTGGGGAACCTCACGATTTTCTTTGAGCCCAGAAATGTTTTAATTGGGGTTGTGTCAAGTTAAGAATAATGTCAGAAGCAAACTGTGATTTTTACATTTTAATGAACTGGTAAGTTTTAATTGTGAAAGTTGTCAATGCAAGTAGATTGTACACATTCTGTGTACTGTTGAAGAGTAGTGGTAAAACTTGCCAGGTAACTTGAGAATGCTAAAATACTTGTATAAAAAGCCTAAATTATTCACCTAAAATGCAATGTTTTCACTTAAATTACTGTTTTATTTAAAATAAAATCACTTGAGCACACATCACATGGTAACTATTACTTACAAACTCATAAGACTGAAGACAGCATAAACCTAAATGCTTAGCATGGGTAGAACCTAAGAGTCTGTTTTTGTCTTGAAATTTACCTTACATAAAATATTTATTGAACAACCAAAAGCACCATCTATACCACATTCACAAATGCGCACACACATGTGTCAAGTCAAGTCAAGTCGCCTTTATTTATATAGCGCTTTAAACAAAATACATTGCATCAAAGCAACTGAACAACATTCATTAGGAAAACAGTGTGTCAATAATGCAAAATGATAGTTAAAGGCAGTTCATCATTGAATTCAATGATGTCATCTCTGTTCAGTTAAATAGTGTCTGTGCATTTATTTGAAATCAAGTCAACGATATCGCTGTAGATGAAGTGACCCCAACTAAGCAAGCCAGATGCGACAGCGGCAAGGAACCGAAACTCCATCAGTGACAGAATGAAGAAAAAAACCTTGGGAGAAACCAGGCTCAGTTAGGGGGCCAGTTCTCCTCTGACCAGACGAAACCAGTAGTTAAATTCCAGGCTGCAGCAAAGTCAGATTGTGCAGAAGAATCATCTGTTTCCTGTGGTCTTGTCCTGGTGTTCCTCTGAGACAAGGTCTTTACAGGGGATCTGTATCTGGGGCTCTAGTTGTCCTGGTCTCCGCTGTCTTTCAGGGCAGTAGAGGTCCTTTCTAGGTGCTGATCCACCATCTGGTCTGGATACGTACTGGATCCAGGTGACTGCAGTGACCCTCTGTTAATGTGTCAGGCACATTAACATTCACTACTTTAATAGGACAACACCTCCTTGAGATCTTGTCCTTACCTTCTGTTACTCATCATTTTTCACATAAGTACTTTTCCATGTGTCAAAATAGGAACTGACTCACTGATTCATATTTTTCCCCTGAGATTTCCATGCCTGTCCAGCTATAATGCAATGTCTCTTTCACTTAAGATGGACCAAAGGCCTTCCAATCACACTTACCATCCCCAATCACATTAGAGGGTAGCTGAGTGAATTAAGGTCTCATTTAGATGGTGAGCTGTTCTTCAGAAGTCTGAAATGTCTACATTGCTCATCTCAGATGCCTGATGTCATGTCTCAGTTGCAGACCTCTGATCATTCTCTCCAAACCAGGGAGATCTGTACGTTTTCATCCACTTTTACAAAATTAACTAAGACCATGCCCAATCATGGTCACTGATTTAATTTCATTTCTGAATATATATATATATATATATATAAGGTTTTATTTTTGTTTCTATATTGGATATTGAATTCAAGGATAGCTCTTAACAAAGACCAGTCAGTTTAGACCAGTACAAATTTCCGTAGTGGTTGAGGCTGGTGTGGATATAGTCATATACTGTATATTGTCAAGTTAGTTTGCTAAGAATAGGAACACCACAACACAGTAGACCAGTATCCAAAACATGTTGAGGCACCAGTGCGATCACTTCTTTCTGTTCCTCCAAGATTGTGCCAGTGTTCCCGGCCTGCCGTCTCTCTGTCTCACGTTTTAGTGAATGCTAGGTCATTTTATTCTTGTTTTATAAACTCACTGATTCACTGTTTCTCAGTTCAATGAAGACTATCTAGCTAATGCTGTTGAAAAATCTATCTTGCATGCTGCAAAGGCCTGACAATTTGATTTATCTGTTTTACACAGTTTGTTCTAATATCCTAGATTCTATTGCTCCTTTTAAAATGAAACAACCAAAAATAAAATCTTATGAATGGTTGGATGAAACCGCTCGCTCTCTTAGACAGGCATGCCATAAAGCAGAGAGAAGATGGAAGCATGATTGTCTTACTGTGTCTCTTGAGCTTTTTAAAGTTTGTCTGTTTCAGAGCGCTGCTAAGTCAGCTAAATCTTTTTTTTTTTTTTTTCAGAACTGAAGACCGCACACTGTCATAGACCTCGGGTTTTATTCTCCACAATATATTCAGTAATTAATCTGATTTGTCCATTTGATTAGTCCATTTTTATTTTGTCCTTTTCAACATCTCTTTAATAGAACTTTACAATCTTGTTAACAAAATTAAGTCTACTAAATCCTTACTGGATGTTGTTCCTTCTGAGATCATAAAAACAGCTTTTCCAGTAATTGGCCTCAGTGTTTCAATGTTGATTAAATCATCTTTGGACACTGGTGTGGTTCCGAACTGCTTTAACCCTCTGGCCCTCTTTGGTCATTTTTGATCATTCTCTCTCTCTAACATTTAAGTACATTGAATAAAATATAAATTAATTACAAAATGTTTGTATAGTGTTTTGAATGATCACTTTTCATTCCTTATTTTGGTAGATTTTTTAATTATCAAATACTGAGTACCTTTCTAACAAGATTTTAATGTTTGACTCTAATTATAATGTAAAACCTGATACTTATCTAACCAAAAATATCGAAACCTTGACAAAAAGTAATCTTTTGTAATGTCTAGATATAGATCTGCATGCAAATCCTAAAAAAAACGAAGAGATGAGGTCTAAAACACTATGGGAATCCAAAAGCCTCTGTATATATCTATATAGGGTGCTAATACAAGAGGTTACGCAACATTACACAAGTTTTTACTTTTTTTAATGCCTCCAGATTGCCCAATTCTCACATCAAAAAATTTATTTGAAATGCTTTCACCCTATTTTAATGTGAACTATTGCATTTATTAAAACTAGTAAATAAATAAAGAGATAAAAAAATATATATTAATTCTAATGGAGAAAATAGCTCATTAAAATTGTATAAATATTGCATAGTATCATAAGATTCTCTAAAAAATATTATTGAATAAAAATATATTACATTGGTTTTCCTGAAGAAAAAAAAAAGTAACATTTCAAGGATTCTGTCACTTTTGACCGCAAAGAAGGTAAGTGTGACTCCTAAACGAAGAGGGCCAGAGTTGTTCAGCCTTTGCTTAAGAAACAAGGTTTGCATTAAAGTTGCTTTAACAATTTTATCATTTTTGTCAAAGGTTTTGGAAAAAGTTGTGCAATTACAGCTGATCAAATTCTTAAATGCAGCTTATTATTAGAACATTTTCAGTCTGTTTTCACTACTTATCGCAGTATAGAGTCTGCTTTGCTTAAAGTGTAATGATATTTTGGTTGCAGTTGATGCCGGTAAAAATGTGGTATTAATTCTACTGGATCGTACACCTGCCTTTGATACTGTGGATCATAATGTTCTTTTTTGCTGTTTAGAACATCTGATTGGTATCAGGGGCATAGCCTCACAACGGTTCAGCTCTTATCTCAAAGATAGGTATTTTTCTGTAGAGCTAGACCAGTTTTCCTCATCATCTGCCTCAATTATTAGTAGAGTACCACAGGGCTCTATTCTCGGACCCCTTCTTTTCAACTTATATATGCACCCTCTGAGGGACATTATCAGGAAGCACAATGTTTCTTTTTATTTATATGCTGATGATACCCCGCTAAAAGCTGGAGATTTCCTTAAAACCATTGCCGGATTGTATCGCAGATATCAAAAACTAAAAAAACTCTAACCTCTAGACTGCCGTCTTGCACCTTCCATTACCTTTTTTAAATTGAGGTTAAAACGTATATTTTCTCCTTAGCATTTTAATTTCAGTGTATAACACAATATAATTTACATTTTTCTGTATTGTTTGTTTCTTTTCTGTGTTTACATTTTACATTGTTCATCATTTTGTATAGATTTGCTATGTTTAAATGTGTTATATAAATAAAATTGACCTACTTACTATCTTAACCTTTTAAGTAGAATTTTTTTTTTTTTTTTTTTACTGGTATGAATAGCTGTTAAATTGTAGAATATTTGCAATACCTAAACTCCAGCCTCTAGGCACACAGTGTTTGGTAAATCTGCTGTGTTGGATGTTTGGCACTGGTTTGTGGGCACTGGCTTTCATTCCGCCAACTGTTAAACAAAAGACTCCACCCAGATGCCTCTGAATACAGGGTGGTTCCACACAGTGATGACTCTAGAGACCTGGATTTGCCTCTGCACCGCCCCATAATAAATGTTTGAGAGTGTAATTAGAGAAATGGAAAGGGTATTTGTGAGACTGGATTTCTTCTTAGACATAAACAGATGAGTGGCCAAGTTCCTTATGTGGTCAGGCCTGCACTGTGTAGTCATTACCTGACAGTGGCCACTGCAGTTAGACGGACTCGTCAGTTGATTTAGACATTCAACAATGACTCTCTGGTATTCCCTTTACCAAACTATGATTTTCTTTCCGACCTTAAATGGACACCATGAATGTAAAAATTTTAATAACAGTTTTTAGGAAATAATGATTATTATTATTATTTTTGTAAACCAGCCATGGAATCTTATTTATCAGAGATGACCCTAGGGTGACCATGCATCCTCTTTTTCCTGGAAATGTCCTGGTCAGGAGTTTTAAATTGCCTAAATTTTGGGTTGGTGGAGGTATGCCCGAAGCATGAATCCTTATAAGGGAAAGCAATTAATGATTCCTCACATTGTGTATGTGTAAGGAGAGAAGACTGAGGATGATGGCAAATGATTTACAGATCCTCAGTACCACTGACAAACATATAATCTTGTCTCAAAATGTACAGCTCTCCATTTGCAGCGCTCATCAGAAAAGTGAGTGAAACACACAAAAACATGCATTTTTAGCAAATAATATTAATAGAGGTTCACTTCCGCGATTTGGTACGAATGCGTTCACATCAGCAGCATACCGTTCTGGAGTTCACATGAACTGTACCCCAGACCACCATTTTTAAGCAAACACAGGTACGGTTCAAGAGTGTGCACCTGAGTTTGGGAGACAGCGTTCACATCATCCAAACAAACCACATTATGACGTCAATCAAACCCGGGTGCTCACCAAAAGTGCTAAGTGTGAAAGCACCCTAAATTACTAAAAACACTGTATTATGCATGCCAGGCCAAGTAGTTGGCAATGTCACTTTATAAAGAAACACTACATACCTGCGCGCATGTATTCCTACAGACTGAACTTGTAATATTCATGTGCATTATGTATTTGCATGTATATTTTCGTAATTCACACAGAGACACTAAGAGTATAGTTTTCAAAAACTAACACTTTGAAACCAATTTTCAAATGCTTTTGTTTGCAGACTCTAAAACACCATTGTTGTTAAAGACCAAAATGTATACAAAGTTTTACATTTTACAACGGTGTCACGGTCGGAAAGATGTGGCCTAATGGCAGTGTTGGGAAGGTTACTTTGGAAATGTAATAGGTTACAGATTACAAGTTACCCTGTTTAAAATGTAATAGTAGTGTAACTTTTTCAATTACTTTATTAAAGTAATGTAACTAATTACTTTTGAGTACTTTTTGATTACTTTTCTAAATTTGTGAAAATTAAAGAATAATAAATAAAAGCATATACATCAACTTAAATACAGTTATCTAATAAGCATGTGACGTATTCTGTGTACTAAACTGCTAAAACATTGGTGTTTTTTTGAAACTGCTGTCTCTGTATATGATGATAGTTTTCTCAAAATAAGTAAAATGCACATGAAGTGACACAGAGCAGTTCTAGAAATTATGTTTATGTGCTCGTGTATACTCCTATATTGAGATGGCAGAGGTTGAAAACACTGCGAGCTTCAGTAGGCCTGTGTGTAGTAAATGAAACCATGTCTTTGCCATTAATTTACAGGAGGAACGGACTGGGAAAAAAATTCAGACTGGAAAATTCAAAGTCATACAAACAAATTCATGGACAAAACTATTTTTTGTATGGACCTCACATAAAAAAGGTTTAAATCTTTAATTTGGGGACATGCTAAATAATTAAAAGTTATCTCCTGAACTGCACCTTCACTTCCATTTTTCTCTTCAGTCTCTTTATTTTGCCCTGTTATCCATCTCTCTCATGACTTTAATACTCAAGATTGAACAAAACTCTACAATACAATACTCTACAATACTACAATATCTTTATAGAAAAATCCTAATACTGTACACGAGTCATGTTTTTCCCTTACAAAAAATTACCATGCTTTTATTAGCCTATATAAAAGTAAAATAACCTTGTTTATCACAGTTAAACAATAGTAATCATTTTCTCTGGATTTATAGTTAAATATTAAAATGTTAATTTTCGTAAGGGTTGTGTTGTTGTCTGTCGTAGCTCCCCTCTAAACCTATAAAAAGAAAAACTTTTTTTCAGCTAAATTACTACTGTAACATTACAACAGATAATAATAATGTCCTTTATATACAACCCGAATTCCGGAAAAGTTGGGACGTTTTTTAAATTTTAATAAAATGAAAACTAAAGGAATTTCAAATCACATGAGCCAATATTTTATTCCCAATAGAACATAGATAACGTAGCAAATGTTTAAACTGAGAAATTTTACACTTTTATCCACTTAATTAGCTCATTTAAAATTTAATGCCTGCTACAGGTCTCAAAAAAGTTGGCACGGGGGCAACAAATGGCTAAAAAGCAAGCAGTTTTGAAAAGATTCAGCTGGGAGAACATCTAGTGATTAATTAAGTTAATTGATATCAGGTCTGTAACATGATTAGCTATAAAAGCTTTGTCTTAGAGAAGCAGAGTCTCTCAGAAGTAAAGATGAGGCTCTCCAATCTGTGAAAGACTGCGTAAAAAAATTGTGGAAAACTTTAAAAACAATGTTCCTCAACATAAAATTGCAAAGGCTTTGCAAATCTCATCATCTACAGTGAATAACATCATCAAAAGATTCAGAGAACCTGGAGAAATCTCTGTGCGTAAGGGACAAGGCCGGAGACCTTTATTGGATGCCTGTGGTCTTCGGGCTCTCAGACGACACTGCATCACTCATCGGCATGATTGTGTCAATGACATAACTAAATGGGCCCAGGAATACTTTCAGAAACCACTGTCGGTAAACACAATCCGCCGTGCCATCAGCAGATGCCAACTAAAGCTCTATCATGCAAAAAGGAAGCCATATGTGAACATGGTCCAGAAGCGCCGTCGTGTCCTGTGGGCCAAGGCTCATTTAAAATGGACTATTTCAAAGTGGAATAGTGTTTTATGGTCAGACGAGTCCAAATTTGACATTCTTGTTGGAAATCACGGACGCCGTGTCCTCCGGGCTAAAGAGGAGGGAGACCTTCCAGCATGTTATCAGCGTTCAGTTCAAAAGCCAGCATCTCTGATGGTATGGGGGTGCATAAGTGCATACGGTATGGGCAGCTTGCATGTTTTGGAAGGCTCTGTGAATGCTGAAAGGTATATAAAGGTTTTAGAGCAACATATGCTTCCCTCCAAACAACGTCTATTTCAGGGAAGGCCTTGTTTATTTCAGCAGGACAATGCAAAACCACATACTGCAGCTATAACAACAGCATGGCTTAGTCGTAGAAGAGTCTGGGTGCTAACCTGGCCTGCCTGCAGTCCAGATCTTTCACCTATAGAGAACATTTGGCGCATCATTAAACGAAAAATACGTCAAAGACGACCACAAACTCTTCAGCAGCTGGAAATCTATATAAGGCAAGAATGGGACCAAATTCCAACAGCAAAACTCCAGCAACTCATAGCCTCAATGCCCAGACGTCTTCAAACTGTTTTGAAAAGAAAAGGAGATGCTACACCATGGTAAACATGCCCCGTCCCAACTATTTTGAGACCTGTAGCAGAAATCAAAATTTAAATGAGCTCATTTTGTGCATAAAATTGTAAACTTTCTCAGTTTAAACATTTGCTATGTTATCTATGTTCTATTGTGAATAAAATATTGGCTCATGTGATTTGAAAGTCTTTTAGTTTTCATTTTATTAAAATTTAAAAAACGTCCCAACTTTTCCGGAATTCGGGTTGTAGTATTTTGAGTGATGACTGATGAGCAACGTGCTGCTACTTGATTAAATAAATAAAAAAACAAAGACAAAAAAGCATCTTTACAGATGAAACTGACCTGAAACCCTGAACAGGAGTTCTGCTTCTCTGCTCCAGCAGTCCACTCTATTCTCTCTCTCTCTCTCTCTCTCTCTCGCATTGATTACTCTGAGTCTGATCCAAACCGTTTGGCGGAGGCGCGGAGAGCGCGCGAGTCATGACTAACAATTCATGATTTATTAGAGATTTAATTGTCAAATGGCGGATTCGCAAATGATCGCTTTAGTACATTCGGCAGGCAATTTTACAATAATGATATTAAATAGTGGGGCAAAATCGGCTGCCAGGCCACCGGGAATTGTCCCGGTTCTCCCGGTGTCCAGTCCGCGCCTGATTTCCACAGACACGCAGAATGTGCAAGTCATATATTGCATTTTTGGGGCTTTATATTAACAGACACTAGTCGATGTCATGTTTTGATTCAAGTGTACTGACCTACTTTTGATTTAGTCATCCAAAATGTGGGATATTCCGTCCGCGTTAGGCATTCCGTTTTTATGACTGGATTCTACGAACCAGACTGTATTTCCGCATCCCGGAAATTATTATTAGGGTGGTATGTCTCAGAATAGTCAGTGCAATGGGGTGTGTGGGTTTGAGTCTTGTACTGGCAGGTATTGTAGGTGGGGGGAGTGAATGTACAGTGCTTTCACAGCAAAAATGGCTGCCCACTGCTCTGAGTGTGTGTGTGTGTGTGTGTGTGTGTTTCACTCACTTTTCTGACTAATGCGCTGCAAACAAAGAGCTGTATATCTTATTTATATGTGCCTACAGCATTCTTTAGAGCATTTGCAGTACATTCGTAATTTTTAAAGTAACCATACTTGGCCACGTCACTTTCACTAAACACAGCATTTTAATATATAAGCTATACGTTATTCTCAAATGACTAAGGAATTATATTATTTTTGATATTCATTAGCCAGACTACATACTCAAATGGATTGGGTATGCAGAGAAAAAATAAATAAATCTAGCCAAGTGGCCTGATCTGACTTCACACTTCCTGTACATTTTCATACTGATCATCTTGACTGCAGCTTTCCCTCTCAGCTTTGTTTGATAAGTTATCCTCAGCAAACCTGTAAGTTTATTATCCCTTGTGTGCTTCCTGTGCCACTGCTCTGAATCAATGTCATCTTTCAGAGCTTTGAGCAGGGGGGAGAGCGGCCACAAAGGGACCTTTCTGTAGCTTGCTGCTGCACTCCTGTCTCTGACCTACATGCCTCCCTCTTTCGCTGCATTTCTCAGCAGCTTCTCAAACCCGCAGACCCAGACGGAAACATTGAACAAGTCAGGGAGTTCTTCCCAGTAAACCCCAACCAAGAGACTAAAGATGAAGGAAAATAAACAGATCTCACACTTCAGAGGGCATATCTGCCACCTTCTTTTGCTATTGCAATTGTAAAACTTTATTAACTGAAGGCGAGTTCACATTTACAGTGATTAACTGTTACAAAGAATTCCATAGTTATTTATTTTCAGTGACAGTTGGAGTTGATCTGAGAGACAGAATCCAAAGATACAAGAATCACTGTAAATGTGACTTGTATTTGTTTGATTAAAAAAGAGTGAGTTATGTTGCTTTGCTCACTTGGACCATTATGACTTTGCAGTCCTAATTTAAAGTTTATAACCTTATCTCTGATTCCAGTTTAAAATCATCCAGCTGTATGAGGAACTACAGTTTCAACTCCCCCGTACATTCCTTTAATTGTTGTGTTAAAATCCCAGCATCTCATCAATTTCAGTGAAAGGAGAGTTCAAGTATGTGTCATCATAGATTGCGTCAATCTGCAATCTACTTCTTGTTTACATGTTCACTCTTGCAACACTTCTTCTTTCAACAATTCTAAGCTGTGCTGATTGATTCTAAGGAGACTTGCCAGGTTTGATAGGTCAGATGTTATGTGATGGGCATGTGAGTGTTCACACGTGTTCTATATTACATTAGTATAACTATCAGAATGTGAATTTTAAAAGGCATGTCATATTTGATTGTGTAAAAAGGAAATGTTTATAATTTTCTCAAACTGCACTGTTTAAATTAAACAGATTATTTAACAAATTATTGGATTGTTACCCAATATGTATTTGTCTTGATCATATTTTTGGCAAAAATCATTTCAGCTGTAATAATAATAATAATAATAATAATAAAAGCCTTTTCTCTTTAAAATTTTTTATTATTTCAACAAATTTCAAAATAAGGTAAGAGACTGACCTGGCTGAGTCATTTAGAACAAGAGAAATTAAAACATTTGACATTATAAAAACACCTTTAGCATTTCGCCATTTCTTGTTGTGCAAACATACAAAATTATACTTATTTTGTTGACAGTATACATAATTACCTTCATGTCTTTTAAAAACATGGTCAGCTGCTCAGCTGCTACATGGAAGAACCACTGAAGTCATATGTTATTTCATTGCCACTAACAGCTCTCTGATCTTGTAGAAATCTAGATTTTTGTACAGTACTTCTCACCTTCATTTTTACCAACTTCCTTTGGTAATCATGACCTTAGAGCACCTGAGTGCACACTGGGTTGTGGGTTTGTCAGTTAGAGAATCCCAATGAGAGCAAATTGATATTGGTCATAAAGAGGTTTAACTCTAAATGTTGATGGTACAGTTTAGACATTTAATGTGCTGCTGAAGAAGAATAATCCTAAAGTTTGCCAGAAAGTAATACTTCATAGGGTTTATAAGGGTAACAGGTTTGCTCAAAGTTTGCATCATTCTTAGCAAATAATTTCATTAATTATTTCATCATTATTTTCTTAAAGATAAAGAACAATTACACAAATAATGTGCATCATTAGCTCTTGATTTTGTTGCACTGGCACTAAAAAGCTTTCTGAATTTTGTTGGAATGTTAAAGAAACGAGAAAAATTTGGTGTCCATTTTATTCCAATGAGAATGACTTAAATGCACATCATTTCAAAATTACAATTTCCAAACTGGTAAAAAGGATTTTTTTCTAGTGGGGCTATTAAGAATGATTGCTATTGATAAACGCCCTGAATCAAAGTTGTTTAAAAGAAGAGTTACTGACCTCACCTGATTTCTTTTTTTGCTTAAGTACAAAAATTATGGTCAAATCTCTAATATTATTTTGAAAAATGAAACAAGGTTTATATGTATGAAAGTCTGCCAAAGTGTATGCGCGTGCTATGTTTGTGTATGCATCAGTCGACTTTATTAAACTTATGTTGAACAGCATTTTCTCTCGACAGTAGTACATTTTTCAAAAGACAGCAAATACAAACAGCCGCACAACACATAAACCAATAATAAATAAGTATAAACAGACAAACAGCTGGCACTACACAAACATATCAAGGCTAGTAAATTCCTAGTGTAGAAGTACTAGAACTATGTGGGAGTCTAAGGATCTATGAAGGACACCGCTATGTAGCGTGTACCGTTGGTTGTAGGTAGTCCTTCATGAAGGTGGGTGAGTCTACCTGGATGCATGAAGCTCCAACCTTTTCTAGGCGATTCTATGGAGCAGTTATATCTGTGAAATCGACAACCTCCACCCTGAAATAGAAGGAAATGAGTTTAACAAAATGTGATTATTCGCATGAATTATTTAAAACCTGTTTTAGAAAATGTAAGACCAGTGTATCAACTTGCCTGGAAATCTAAGCCCTTGTTGTTGAGAGCTATGTTAATGGTGAATGTTGAGGAATCGTGATGTGGTCTTAGATAGGCTTGTCTGTTTGGAGTGTACTTCACCACAAAGTTCAAAATCGCATAGCCCTGAAAAAAGGGAGACACAATCAAAACCCAAATCCCAAAAGTATCTGTGACAGATTTACTTGCAGTTTTGTGCAACTTTTTCTTCTGTGGAACAAACAATTGGCTAAGAACCTTCATGTAGTTATTTTGCATACAGTGACAGATCATAGTTAAAATGACTTTTTTGTTCCTGACATAAAACTATTATGTAACTTTGGATGACTTAGAATGGTACAGCATGGACTACTTAGAGTATATGCTATGTTTAACAGACTTGGTCACTTTGAACTTTTGTTGAAACTTGGTGAACATTCTTCTAAATTTCCACTGAAAACATAATGGTGTACGGGAAAGTCGAAAATTACAGAGAAAAAAAGATGACTTTTTTCATGTCAACCAAAAACCAAACAAAGCTCATCTGGCAAGCTGTGTTTTGGTTGGCTGCTGTAATAAGCCTTCGGAAATCATGCAGATGTGCACTGTACTAAAAAGATCCCGTTGGCTGACAAAATAAATAAAATAAAAAGTATAAACTGTGCAAATTATAGAAAATGCCCTGCTTATAATAAGCAACAGCTCAGTGATTGCATTTGACTGTGTAAAGCCATGATTCGAATCACTGGATAAAATTCAGGAAGCCTATCAAGACCATGTCTGGTTCATATTTCACCCCACAAAGAGAAAATAAAAGCATTTTTTTTTCTTCTTTTTTTTTTTTTGAAAGTTACTGTACATTTACTATGATTCATGGTAGTGTCTGATGATTAAGTATTTTTCAAACTGGATCAAATCAAACTAATAATGGGAACACTGACATGCATAATCTGAAATTAAATATTCAATAATTAAACAATATAAAAAAAAAATAATAATCCTCACACTCCTGGCACCTGGCCTTAACGGGTTAGTTCACCCAAAAAGGAAAATTATGTCATTAGTGACAGACCCTCATGTCGTTCCAAACCCGTGAGACCTCCATTTATCTTTGGAACACAGTTTAAGATATTTTACATTTAGTCCGAGAGCTCTCAGTCCCTCCATTGAAACTGTGTGTACGGTATGCTGTCCATGTCCAGAAAGGTAAGAAATACATCATCAAAGTAGCCCATGTGACATCAGAGGTAACATTTTGTACAAAATACATTTTGGTCCAAAAATAGCAAAAACTACGACTTTATTCAGCATTGTCTTCTCTTCCGTGTCTGTTGTGAACGTGTTCACAACACTGCAGTTCCAGTGCAGTGCAGTGATGTCCGGTTCATGAACGAATCACTCGATGTAACCGGATCTTCTTGAACCAGTTCACCAAATCGAACTGAATCGTTTGAAACGGTTCGCGTCTCCAATAAGAATTAATCCACAAATGACTTAAGCTGTTAACTTTTTTAATGTGGCTGACACTCCCTCTGAGTTAAAACAAACCAATATCCCGGAGTAATTAATTTACTCAAACAGTACACTGACTGAACTGCTGTGAAGAGAGAACTGAAGATGAACACCGAGCCGAGCCAGATAACGAACGAAACACTGAATGGTTCTCTAGTCAAGAAGCGTTTCTGTCGGACGCGTCTGATTCAAGAACCGAGGAGCTGATGATACTATGCATGCGTGATTCAGCGTGAAGCAGACTACCACACAGCGTGTCTGAACAGAACTGGTTCTTTTGGTGATTGATTCGGAACTGAAACGTTTTCTTCAACCAGTTTATTGAATTGAACTGTCCGAAAGAACCGGTTTTCGGAAAAGAACCGAACACCCCATGACTACTGGTGATCCAAAAAACGATGCAACCGGTTCTTAACTAGAGAACGAGTCAATCTTTCATTCATTATCTGGCTCGGCTTGGTGTTCATCTTCAGTTCTCTCTTCACAGCAGTTCAGTCAGTGTACTGTTTGAGTAAATGAATTATTCCGGGATATTGGTTTGTTTGAACTCAGAGGGAGTGTCAGCCACATTAAAAAAATGTAACAGCTTAAGTCATTTGTGGATTAATGCTTATTGGAGATGCAAACCGTTTCAAACGATTCAGTTCGATTTGGTGAACTGGTTCAAGAAGATCCGGTTACATCGAGTGATTCGTTTGAGAACCGGATATCACTGCACAGCAGTGAACGCGCTCACAACAGACCCGGAAGAGAAGACAATGCTGAATAAAGTCGTAGTTTTTGCTTTATTTGGACCCAAATGCATTTTCGATGCTTCAACAAATTCTAACTGACCCTCTGATGTCACATGGACTACTTTGAAGATGTTTTTATTACCTTTCTGGACATGGACAGTATACCGTACACACAGTTTCAGTGGAGGGACTGAGAGCTCTCAGACTAAATCTAAAATATCTTAAACTGTGTTCCGAAGATGAACGGAGGTCTTACGGGTTTGGAACGCCAAACTTTATTTTTTATTTTATTTTTTTTAGTAGGTAAATGATTTGTTGAAAAAGATGAACATGCCATCTGTGTTTAATTTCACAAAACATTTTCTTTGGTTCCTAATGGTTATAATGACCCTAAATCTTAAAATATTCTGATTTGGGGGTGAAATATAACCATATTCTTCACGGTCTACATGGGTTTCACCCTAGCAAACATTAAATTACAAAATGCCTTGGTTGTTGGTGGTTGACGTAGAAAATACAAATTCCTTAACACATGCTTAGACATATAACAGCTAAATTATGACTCGGTCCAGACCCAGACAGACTTGCTCACCTTGGTATAATAGCCAGAGAAGACCTTGAGAGTGACAGGGGAGATGAATTCTCTGATAAAGTGCAGCCATTCCTTATCGAAATCGATCTGTTTCATATGAATGTCATCTGTCGGGACACTCTCATAGCCTCCAGTGATACGCTTGTCCTGCAAAGGACAACAAAATGACTGGGCAAAAAGTCAATGGTAAAAACCTTAAATTATTATCAGCAATTGTGCTATTGTGTAAAGTCTACTAAAAGGTAATTTCCACTTAGAAAAATAAGGATTACATATGTAATTGACAAAATATTTATACATTTTTGTCTATTAAGAATAAAAATCTGTTTCCTTTTTGTATTTATACATTTTTTAATTCATGGCTGATCCCTGTACAAAGTGTGCAGACTGTTTAAGGTCGGCGGGTTTATCTGACCTTGTGTCTTCCACCAGACCATGAACCATGGTTTTCCATCTCCTCCACCAGCTCATCACAGGCTTTCTCCGAGAGCACAGGGAACCAGAAAACATCTGGGCATGGCTGTAGAAACATAAACAGGTGCTTAGTATCTGGTAAAATTTTAGCCTTAACACCTAGCACAAATGTGGCTATTTCAGCATAACACATTTTCACTCAAAAAAAAAATCCTAACTCATACAAACATCGATGGGAGTGTCATGCAAAGAACAAATGCTTTTCTTTTCAAAGGTGACATCATGGAAAACTGTACTTTCCATTACTTTTACATATTTCTCTGACAATCATAACAGAAGTAATTTACATATAGAAGTCTAAAGGCAAGCAAAAACAGCTAATATAGGGATCAGAGAGAAGATAAAGAATGTTCCCAATTCCAATATAAAGCTAAGTTGCAGTTATTTTTGGTGCATGTAACTTGATTAAAATTCTAAGTGGACTTATACTTAATGATAGTTAATGATTTTCTAATTCAGTTGGACTAGTTTGCATTTTTGTCCATCCACATATCCTCCAATCATCCTTATCAACAACTCAACATCTTGGAAACTACTGGTTTTAATCCTGCCTCCCATGTAGATTCTTTAGGACAGGGATCTCCAACCCCCGTCCTCATCCAACCCCCATCTACTGCCTTGGTTGACTGAAGGATCGGCGGGTTTATAGTCTCAAAAGATGCAAACAAGACAAACAGAATGGAATCTCCAACCCTGCTCTAGGGAGCTATAGCGCCCTGCAGATTTCAGTTCCAACCTTGCTCCAACACGCCACTCTGTAATTATCAAGTAACCATGAACCTCTTGATTAGCTGGTTCTGGTGTCTTTAAGGAGCTTAAATCTGCAGGATGGTAGCTCTCCAGGAGCAGGGTTGGAGACCCCTGCTTATGGTATCATGGAAAGGAACTGTATCCAAGTTACATCAAGGAACTGCATTGGTGACTCAAGGATAAGCACTTTGTCTCCTCTTTTTCTCAATGTTCACAACATTGCTTGGACCCATCAAAGACCCATGGATTTCTTGGCCTGGTTTAAAGTAAGTCAACTCTTAACTAAACTTCACAACTCAGCCTAGCAAAATCAGAGCTCCTTGTCTTCTAGCTAGCCCACATTCAGCAAGGCGTGTCAGAGAACACCACATCTAGATCAAACAAGAAGATGCAGGTAGTATTTGGTGACCAGTTCATTTTCACAGACCATTGTAAAGGCTGCCCGGTCATGTAGATTTGCACTGTACTTTATCAAGAAGATCAGGTTCTACCTGGGCAACCTGCATAGTTCCTTGTTCAGTCAACTCTAGATTCTGGAATAATGCAGTGCTCATCAAACTTCTGCCAATTTTTCAAATGTATGGTTGTTCACTTGGTCTTCAATCAGACCAAGAGTAAATGTATCCTTATACAACAAGTCTGGTTGGTAAGTGAGTGAAACTTTCTGGAATATTAATTTCCTTATCCGGAATATTAACTTTACTAAACCTCCATGGCGGAATGATCTTTCCTACTCTAAAAAAACAGAACCTGCTAAATTAATAAACAAAAAATGTTTGTTAACCTGCTCCAAGATGTTGTCAGTGAAAATTCGGGTATAGTTGGGATGGATGTATTTCTCTCTCCAGTCCTGTGAAAAAGAAAGAGGATTAGAACTTTAGCCCAATGAGTGACCTGCATTGCAAACAGTGATTAGCTCCCCTATATTCATCCGGATGGCAGACTAAAACCTAGATGGAGGTCAACACAGACGTATGTTTACCCTGTCAGCACTCTGCTTCATTATTGATGACAAATGTAGCACTAAATTGACCACTTCTGGAACCCGATGTTTTTGAATTATTACAGACACTTTGTATACAGAAAACATTCACTCACCAGTAGGTTTTCAAATATTTGCCAAAGGTCATTGTTATAATGAGATGTGTTATAGTTGGCAGTCGAAATAAGCCTTCCAAACTCATGACGATTTGTAACATACATGAAAACTCCCTGTGGTGGACAAAGAAAAGGTAGTTAGATACTACAAATTTGTTCTGAAATATAAAAAGTCCAATGTTAACAAAAAATAAACAATGTAAAATGAGTAAGAAAAAAACACATCATGCAAATAATTTTAAGTCGATCAAAACAAATCACAAATAAACAGCATAATCTGTGATAATGTGTAATAATGTGATAATCAATAACAATGGGAGGACAGATGTTGGGAAGGGCTGTTAGAGGGGATGGAACGGGAACACAGGGAAGTGCTGGGGAAAGTGCAACTCCAGGAATCAACATTCCTGTTTATTTTACTAGAAGCAGGGACAAGGTTTCTTGCATCTAAGTCTAGGAGGGTCAAGACTTGCTCTCAGTCTAGGCTTTACTAAAACATGTCCTGCGCCAATCTCAAACATATTAGCCTAATTGCTCAAAGCAATGCAAACATACAAAGGTAGCAAATGCTACATAAATACCTAGACTGAGATAAGTCATGGAGGTAGTGATGGTACGTTTCATGTTACTGGTACTAGTGAGCATGGAGGGGGGTTTCTCTTGGATTTTAATGTTACTGCAGGGAAAACTATAATGCAGTAAATCTATTAGATACATAATTGGCCTTGCCACCACTGTGGAGAATAGTGTGGAGAATTCATGGTTCAGTGTATATACAGTATATAATATCTGGTGCTTTGTCCAGGTTAACCCCATCAGAAAAAAAGCAGATAGCTTATCAAACTCAATAGCATCACTTTTCCAAAGGGTTCCGCTTGTTAGCTAAACACATCTGTCTGTGGAAGATGCATTTTAAATGGATATTATTTTAAATCAAATGTGTGAATGCATATCAGCACATGCACATACATTTATGGAATAGAAAAACCACAAAACAACCACATTGAGTTTGAAATGGAGGTTTATGGTTTTTCCACATGTATAGTAATTCATCTCAAAATTGATTCACCAAATCTTCTGGGATTATATGTTTTGACAGCACTGCTTGTGATTTTATGTTTGTACATACTCTAATGATCCCAAAGCAAGCACATATTAAATGTTAGTAGACCTTTCTCTTGAAAAATGTGCATTTATTACTACATTTATTAATGCATGGTTGTAATATCACTTTATAACCATTTGAAAAAGTGATGCCTTGCTTTAAAAAATGTGAATCTTAAATTATGCACGATAGAATAATCAAAACAAGAGGAACCTGTGGGGGTCTGAGCATATGGAATGATTCCGGAGAAGGAGATTCTCTTTCTCTCTGTACTGTCTAAAATGAAGGAAAAGCACCATGTAAATTATATAACAAGACATAAACAGAGTACGATACAAAGAGAGAGAGAGGGAGATATTAAGAAATTAGAATATTAGAGAAGATAGGGACACAGCACATGTACAATAATAAACTCTACCAGAATGGTAGAGATGCCTTTGGACTTGTATCAACGTTTTTTTTTTTTTGTTGATTTTCTGCTCAGAAAAGGGCTACAGTATATGCTGCCTTTAGGTGTCATAAGAAGTTAGCTGCAGACAGTTAGAAGAACCTCATAGTTAGTTATTAGTGGTGTTTATATTAAGGAGGAATAAAAATCGCCCAGCCAGACATTCCCATTGGATCAAGGTCACATGATGGATGTGAAAGAGAGGTAAAGGATGATGGGCAGAGAACAATTTGAATGCATCACAGAGGCTGCCATAAATGAATGGAGATGCCATGCCTTCACGATAGCACATTGATTAACTTTGAATACTTGCCAGTTACATCTTGTTCACAGAGATGCAGCAGATGTTTCAAACCATTGAGAAATCAGGCTAAATTGTCATATGCAAACTAATAAAGAACAGTTTCTGCTTTTAGAGGTGAATTGCTTGATGATCTACTTAGGGAAGCCCATTTCCTCAACTGAATAAAAAAGTTAACTGTGACTTTATATCATAATTGTTCTTTTTTTTTTTTTTTTTTTTTTGCAATTCGGAATTGCGCAATATAATTAAAAGTTACAAAGTCAGAATTGTGTGATATAAACTCACACTTCTAAGTCAGTTTCCCTTTCCTTTTCTCTCATTGGCTGTGAGTTGGTTGATCTCCTTCGGCCTGAGTGAGGAGGAAGTTGTCGCTGATGACGCTTAAGATGCTGAAGAGAGGGTGTGCTCTGGCGAGGACCCAGCAACCCCAAAGCAACCAACATATCACAGCTTATACAGCAAGCTGATCTGTGTTCTCTTTAAGGCTGTAGAGGACCTCGGCTTTAACTGTTCCCACCGACATGGCAACTTAGACGAGTGGTTTCTGCAATGGCCCGCCCTGGTCTTCACAGGGGTTCACGGCGAACTAACCAGGATGTGGCATACCACCTACTCAGCATGTTCATTCCTCCTCTTCTGCCGCTCTCACCACTGTTGATGGCGTTGAAGAAAAATTCCGCTCCACATCTCTACCCTCAATCATCTCTGGGATTGAAGGCCCAGCGTGCCCATCTAAGCCCTGCTGGACTACCTCCACTCTGGCAGGCAGTGCTTATTCTATGGCTGGCCAGGCTGGCTCAGCACTTCACATAAAGTCAGTGTTTTTCAGGGAAAAGTTTTTCCAAATTTCTCCGCACCGAGTCCAGCCAGACTTCCAATGCCTTCAAGGAGCTGTGCACAGTGACTGACCTGGCTCAGCACACTACAAAGGCCACTGCACAGGCAACTGAAAAGTCCATGGCCAACCTGGTGGTGGAAGATCACCTTCCCTCACACTTCGACTTCCCTGTCTCTCTGTTCGGCCCTGCCGTGGATGGATTTGCTGAGCGGTTTATGGCAGCACACAAGTCATCGCAGGCCATGCGTCACTCTCTCCAGAAACGCTCCAGTTTGGTGGCTGGTACAGGTCACCAGAAGGCTTCATCTTGCCAGCAGTCTGCGAAGCCTGTGCCACCTCCGGCCCAGCAAATCAAGCTTCAGTATTCAGAGAAAACAGGAGTTTGCCTATAGTATACATTGCAACTTTTGTTCACTTATTTCAGGGAACTGAGGTTGTTAGTTACCACAGCAATTAAAGTTTTCCCTCAGAATTGGACTTTATAACTCACAATTGCAAGTTTAAATCTCACAAAATTCTGAGAAAAATAATTTCAAGTTTATATCATGCAATTCTGGGAAGAGAAGTTGCGAGATGTAAACTTGTAAAAAAGTCAGATCTGTATTGTAAAACATCACTTTTTTTTTTCAGTGGCGGAAACAGGCTTCCATATCTACTTTACTCTCCTACATTCCTCCCTTATTACAAATTCAGCTTTATCATCAGAATCCATGACATTTTGTGACAATACGTTTTAAACATTAAGTATATACTGTATTTTAACAGTTTTCTGGTCTCTTACATTGTAATACTTTTTAATTAATAAACAATTCCATTAAATAAATTACACATTTACATCAATTACACAACAACAAATTACATTAAAATACATTGCACACCTAACTAATTAAAACTCTAGACTATTATTAAAAAAAATGTATATGATCGTTGCTGATCTAGATATATATAATTACTATAATTGTACAACTTTGTGTTTCAGCGGTCATACCAAGTCTCTGGCATTCCTGCACATGGCCATGTCGGGGTCCAATCTCTCCAAGACAAAGACATTCTTATCTTTGAGCTCATTCCGCAGAGTCTGGCCCTTTATGAGGTAGATGTGGGCCATGAAGGGGATGTTCCACACACCACTATTTACACAAGGAAAGACAAAAGAATATGTAAAAACAGTAATGATGCTTGGCATCATACTTGAATACAATGTTAAAATATACTTTGTTAGAGACATGTCCTGGTGAGCAATCGACATGCTACAAAGTAATCTGAGTTTGAATAGAGCATATTACTTTTTAGCAATTTACATTGAGTTTGAACAGAGTACTCTTTTTGATTCAGAGGAGGATAAATGCAATTCCGTAATGTTCCAGTAAGATTATATACAGTGAAATATCAGATCTCAGTAACTTCTGGATCACATCCTCTAAGATACTCACACACGCTTTCCTTGCACAATGTCAATGTAGTCCTCAGATCTCGCATAATAACCATCCAGGCTCAGGGCTCCCCAAAAGTTGGACCACAGTTTTCCATGACGGGTGACAAGAGGGCCAATTACTTTTCTGTGGTCGAAAAAAAAAAAAAATCAGCACAGAAACCAGCAACAGTCAATAAATGTACTATGATAGGCCTACTATGCAAGATACAAAGCTACTTTTTTTTTGCCACCACAAAAGGCCCTTTAGGAAAACTGAATTCAATGTTGACTTTTTAAGACCACAAAAGATTCGTTGTAGTACTGAATTAAGTTTTCAGGATGACACTATTGGGCAGCATAAATCAACTTCTCAGGAAAATGTTAAGGGGTTTCAAATCAAAATATGACTTTCTGTTACGAAACAGGATGTTGATACAATACGAGGACATACTGTATGAGGGCACCGGGACTAAAAGCATGTTTATTACGCATTTTGGGAGACATAACAAATGGACAGGGAAATAAATTATATTTCAATATTCTATGAAATATTATATATAATTATGAAAATTTTGTCAATTATTACTCCCATTATTAAAATTCTTATTTAATTACAAGTTGCCACAAAAACACATTAATATGCAAATTAGATTTCATTTATAGGTACGTTGTATATAATGAGAAAACCTGTTTATGGCCATTTTACATACATTTTGCAGAAAGAAAGATGCTATACTGAATAATTATGTTATAACATAGTTGAGAATCATCTTTATACAAAGTTTGGTAAAAAAAAAATAATAATAATCTTCAAAGCTAAAAATGTATTGGTGATTAAAAAAATCAGTTGTTGCATGTTCATTCATGTCTTCTTATTTTTTTGAAGAAATAGAGTTCCGATGTCTTCTACCGAGGACATAGCATAACTTATGAATGAAATATATACAGTACAGACCAAAAGTTTGGACACACATTCTCATTCAAAGAGTTTTCTTTATTTTCATGACTATGAAAATTGTAGAGTCACACTGAAGGCATCAAGGGCTATTTGACCAAGAAGGAGAGTGATGGGGTGCTGCGCCAGATGACCTGGCCTCCACAGTCACCGGACCTGAACCCAATCGAGATGGTTTAGGGGTGAGCTGGACCGCAGACAGAAGGCAAAAGGGCCAACAAGTGCTAAGCATCTCTCGGGGAACTCCTTCAAGACTGTTGGAAGACCATTTCAGGTGACTACCTCTTGAAGCTCATCAAGAGAATGCCAAGAGTGTGCAAAGCAGTAATCAAAGCAAAAGGTGGCTACTTTGAAGAACCTAGAATGTGACATATTTTCAGTTGTTTCACACTTTTTTGTTATGTATATAATTCCATATATAATTCCACATGTGTTAATTCATAGTTTTGATGCCTTCAGAATGAGAAGGTGTGTCCAAACTTTTGGTCTGTACTGTGTATATATATATATATATATATATATATATATATATATATATATATATATATATATATATATATATATATATATATATATTTTTTTTTTTTCTTTACATAATTTTTAATGCTCTAAACAATGTAAAGACATGAAAAAAAAAATCCTAAAACTTATTTTCTCGGGTCTTAAGAGAATAGAACAGGGGTGCGTTCTCCGATAACGTTGTCTCTTAGCGCGCTACGAAGACTCAAAAGGTACACCTTAACTACATGTATACCTTTCCTACGTGTGTTCTCCGAACTATACCTTAGGATGTTGCTTAAGGTAAACCTTCTTAAGTTCGACCTTAGCAGGTGCTGTCCATGGTGGAGGTGCTGAATAGGTTGAAATCGATGCCTCGATGATCGATTGTGCGCTCTTTCCTTCACAGCGGTATAGGTAAAGTATTGAGAAAACAATGTTCTTTATAAAGAAGCGTATTATTTAGAAATAGTACAAACTGCATTTATCGGGGCTCATTGAAATATACATGCAGAAATAAATATGAGTATGTGTTTATAATTTAGCAAGTGTGCAATCCCAAACCCTCATGGCCATAAGTGTGTTAATGTTCTCCACAACGTATGCTGATTATCCACCAGCCGTATCACATTATTGGCGTAAATCGCTCATTTGTGTAATTGGATGATTTCCTCAATAAAAGCGCAAACATGAGAGACATACCGACATTCACTATGTCGGGAAAAAAAGTCCGCAAAAAGAGATCGGCCAGCTTCACTGCTGCCGAAATGTCTATACTGCTGGATGAGGTGGAACACCACAAAGGTGTATTATTCGCTAGTTTCCGCACAACGGTCTCCAACAAAAAAAAAAAAGAACTCTGGGAAAGCATAGCCATGAAATTGGCAGCGTCTGGTTCCTGCCCATTGAGACAGTGGGACGTGATCCGTAAAAAATTGGCACGATTTTGCCAGCGCTGCCAAAGCGAGAGGTGCAGCAGTCCGGAGAGACCGGGAAAGAACTGGTGGGGGACCCAGCTCTGTGCCTGCACTCAGTCGCGATGAGGAAAGGGCCCTGGCAATCCTCGGAGAAGCGGCCTCACAGGGTATCTCAGGGGGGATTGATCTGAGAGCAGGTGTGGATACATTGCCGCAGAGCACTTCATCTTTACCTCCTCGACCCAACACACCCTCTTCCCCTGCCAGCAGTGACAGCGCTTCTTCAGCACCGGCGTCACCACACCTGTCCGCACCTTCACTACCATTGACTGAGGTAGCCCAGCACCAGCAATCCGGCTCCAGAAGGCGTCCCTTAATCCGATGCGACTGCAGTGATGAGCTGGTGAAGCTAGAAAAAGAGAAGCTACAACTTCTGCGGGGAATCGAGCAAGGGCTACAAGAGGCAAACGACATCGCCCGAGCCACGCTGGAGGTGGAAAAGGCAAAGGTTCATATTATGGAAAAGCAGTATGCTTTGTCCGAGGCACAGTTTCAAAGGCCATCAATTTCCGTTCCAATAATACTCCCAGATCAAGGTAAGGTTTTATGATGTTTATGAGTGTCGTGTTGTTTTTAATCTAACTATTCTTTTACGTTACAGGTGAACCATCGCCGACCCAGTAACAGGCTTATTCACATTTTTCTGTTTTCTGTGGTGTGCCTTTTCAAATTTACTTTCAAAAGTATTTTCAAATAAAACACGATTAAAAGCAAAACTGTTGTCATCAATGTTGGGTTTGCAGATCATCTTTAAAGGAAATATCCTTTTCCATCTCATGAAAGTGTGTGTAAGAAGTTTACATTACTTTTAATTGGGGTGTTTTTAGGCATGCAAAAAGCACCTTATGAGTGACACTTTTCCCCAAGTATATAATATACCCGTATCCACATCATCAATTTTCACTACGAGGTTAATGCTGTGTATTTTATTTATTTTTTATATATATGCATGCAAAGCCAATTGTAAGTACAAATAGCACACATGCTACAGTATATAGTAGGTACACAGCGCAAGGAGATCGGGTAGCCTAGGTATTGTGACACCACCTTTTGAAGTACTAAAGTAAAAAAATAAGGTGATTGGGGTTTCAGCATTTAAGTGAAATGGCATGGGAATAGGTGACAAATGAACTGTGTGCACAACTTCAATTTATTAGAGAAACACAAATAAATGAGGAACCTGAGTGGTCGATTTAAACAAAGAAATTGCTTGAAAAAATATTAACCAAAAATAGAGTGAATCATTTGGTGCCTCGTTTGCACACCAGCAGCGTGTAGGGCATCTCGTAATTCAGGTGGGTTGTGGAAACCTGCTTCCTCTTCCTCCTCTTCTTCCACCTCTTCTGGCAAAGCTGCACCTCCAGTAACTGCAATGTTGTGTAGCATGGCTGTAGCTACTACTACTGCACAACATCTTTGTGGCTTCAGACGCAACCCTCCAGCAGATTTATGAAGGCAACGGAAATGCATCTTCCAGCACCCAATCGAGCGCTCCACCAAGTTGCGGGTACGAGCATGTGCAGCGTTGTAACTGTGCTCAGACTGCGTGGTGGGGTTGGTGACTGGATTAAGAAGGTATGTTCTTAGGGGGTAGCCGCTGTCTCCTAAAAAATGCTCTGCCCAAAAACTCTTCTTTCTGCGTCTTGACCCACCGCTGAATTGGCCCACACAAAGCTGTCGTGTGTGCTACCAGGCCACTTTGCCACTACGTCTGTAATCACTCCCCTGTGATCAACTACCACTTGGACATTGATAGCCGCGAAGCCCTTGCGACAAATGAAGGCCTGGTCGAGTGCTGATGGGTTGGAGATGTGAATAAGTGTCCCGTCCACAAGGCCAATTACTCGCGGGATACCCGCAATGGCATGGAAGCCTTGATGTGTCTCCATCACTTCGTGCATTGTGAAAGGCATACGTATGTAATCAGTGGCGTGGCGAAGCAGTACGTTTGTGACTGAGTGAACGCACAGCCACACTGAGGTCTTACTCAGCCCATATCCATCCCCAACAACCTCCAGAAAACTCCCCACGGCATAAAAACGAAGAGCCGCCAGCAGCTGAATTTCGGGGCTGAGGGGGTAGCTCCGTCGAGTTTGTCTTGACAAATCTGGGCCAACAAGATGCAAGAGCTGCAGAATTTGCTCCCGTGGCAGGCGAAATTTTTTTACAATGGTCTCTTCTGACATGGTAGTCAGTGGACTAAAGTGTTCTCTTATAAAGTAATTGACATACACTAACTGCCTCCGCGGACGGCGCCGTCTTTGATTTAAAACAAGTACTCGCTGTCTCGCTGCCATAGCTATAAAGTTTGTGTAAACTCATCTTTCTTTATAGACTCCTAAGCCTTTTCTGTCAAATGGTTCGCCAGCTGATGTGCCTTAGGATAGTAATTAAAAAAGCTAACAACCATTAGTGTATGGAAACTTTATTAATGAAAACACTTCCATACACTGGGTGTAGGCTATAACAACTTAAGTATTGTATGTGTAAAAATTTAAAGTAAAAATGTAATTTTAATACTAAATCAGATTTTATATTAAATGTTCATATAAAATTTTCTATGTGTAATTAAACTGCGATGTAAAAAAGCTTTTTGCGTAGTGGTGGCCACTAGCGGTATGAACCGTCAGCAGCTATAAGGTATAGCTAAGAGCGCTCCAGACCAACCTTACGAACGTATGACTTACAGAAGGTATACTTAACTAAGAAGGTTTCGGAAACCACGTATTAACGATAAGGTACTTCTTAAGGTACAACTTAAGAACGACGTAGCGTTAAGGTATTTTCGGAGAACGCACCCCAGAAAAATAATAAATAATGCTTGAGCTAGTTGGTTATTATTTATACTAAATAAAAATAAAATAAGTAGAAAGAATAGAGAAAGAATAGAGAATGCTAGTGTTAAATGTTCTTTTCTTTTTAAATAAAGCAAGTAGTTAGAATATAAATAGAATAGACAGTGAGGGTCAAATGAAGATGAAAGAGATGTATTTTCAGCCGTTTCTTTAAAATTATTAAGGGCTCAGCTGCTTGGACTTGGCAGCCCTGCATCCAAAAAGAGCTAGGAGTCAGATCTGACTGATCTCAGGTCGAGAATATGAAGAGATGGTGGACAAGACCATGCTGGGGTATTTAGCAGATCCTGAGCTCATTGACAAATATCTGATCTTGTAAGATGTGCTCCCTTTACACAGAGTTAAATCGAAAGTGAACAGCGTGAATGCTAATTCAAAAGAGATTTTAATACTCTGCATACTGAGAGCGGATCCCTGATTCAACAACATTTTATACAATATTAGAATGTTTAAAGGAGTGGACACAAAATTGCGGAAGTGAAACACATTTTGCACTAGCAGGTGGCAATGGTCAGAAATTCAGGAGGAGCGAGATCAAGAAAACAGCTGAATACCAAACATTTTGGGCAATTAAGAAATCCCAACCCAACGCATTTTTTTTTTAGGTCCAAAAAGAGGACATGTCCGGGGAAAATATGACATATGGTCACCCTAATATACTGTATATACATTTTCCTCAAATCATCCTGGTGACCCAAACCAAGGGACGCGACCCAGGGTTTGAAAACCACTGCTCTTGGTTTCACGCACAATCCAAAAGACATGCAGTATAGGTGATTTGGACAAAATAAATTGCCTGTAGATGAGAGTGTGTGTGTGTGTGTGTGTGTTAGCCTTATGATACATTCAGGATGTACCCTGAATGCAGCCCGAGTTGCTGGAAAAGGCTCCAGCATCTCCGTGAAGCTAGAGAGGTAAGTGGTTTGGAAAAAAGTTGGGATGAATAGATTGGTTTAATGAAAGTTTATACCACATGAGTGGTTACCATGACCTATGTGAAAACTTATACTTGTGAGATTGTGAAGAAGGCATCTTTTTATCTGGGCACATGAGAGCAGCTTTATATGGTATTGTTCCTATAATCGTGAGAGTGACCCTGGAGTAACATAGTCAAGTCTTTCACCTCTCTTGTGAGCTTAAACTCAACTAACCATGAATATCGCTTCATTGAGGTAAACATGCCATTCAAAACACTTTAGTGGAAATTATAGTGTTGGTCAACAATGTGAAAGCAAGTAAAATTCCACATTTGTACGGTTACTGGTACCAATTTCACTCCACAAGCCAGAAGCCAGCAGAGAGAGTTCCCAAGCATTCTTAAAATATCTGAAAAGGGCTTCCTCCATAGTCATGCGAAAGAGTGCTTTAGGTTCTCATATTAAATGTGACTGAGTTCAGACTTGTTTCTTATTTAAAGTCAAGTGGCATTATAAGAGTACATGCAATGAAGAGCAGACTGTTTCTATGCACCATGGGAAAACAGGAAGCCACCAGTGCTTATTTTTAAACCTTGAGGGATTTGCATTCAGTCTGCTATAATGTTCCTGTGGTTTTAGCACATGAGAGATTCAAGTTAATTTCCTCAGACAAAATGGTTACTGTGGAAGATTCCAGGTTTTTAAAAATGTTTGACTTTGATTAAAGGGAAACTACCTGTTTTGTTCGATGAGGAGTTTTAGGGTCTGTCGGTTGGTGAGCATCACATCTGCATCAATGCTGAAGTAATAATCACAAGAAAGATCCTTCCGGCACAAATCACTGTTAGAAAATAGTAAGGGTGTCATTATTAATTCTAGCAAAATTCAGGGCATGTTAAATGTTAATGCTAAACTTTTTATTTCCTGAAAGGTGACAAACTGCACATACCAAAGTGTGTAATCAAATGTCAGAGATCCAATTATTAACACAAACATTTCGTATCCTATTCGCCCAAAAACAAACTGCATGAGCCCATCTGTAGTACATCTGAGATAAAGTACATAGCTGTGTCCTTGGCTATGAAAGTATATATATCTGGGTAATATAATGTTCCTCTGAATATCATTCTGTGTGATGTGATTCTGAGCATCACTGTCCTAATATTAATTAAATTTTTTTAGAATGCTCTGTTCTGAAGCGAAATGGAAACCGTCTGAAACCAACATCTTTTAATGTCTGCTCTGACGTCTTATGCAAACCAGCATTTATTGGACCTAGTAATTAAGATAAACAACTTGAGTGATATCACCATGTCAACAGCTACTGATGCCAAACACAGACATGCAGTAGGAAAACAGCACCAGGACCAGAGAATCAACATGTCTACTGCACATCCTGTATACGCCTTAATAAATGTGATAGTATAACTTCATTTATCCACTAAAATCTTACAGATCTCAGTTATTTTTGGTTGTCTGTGCAAAATTCATCCCCAATCCAACAAGTCACACACTGAAGTTTAATATGTGGAGTTAGGGGTTTATTTAAATTACTAACCCTAAGTATAAAAGATAGTAATAGTGACACTTAAATAAGCAGCAATAATTAATATTTGAACCAGCTAGTTAAAAGTAATTGTAAAAATAGCTCAGAGAAATCAAGTGAGCGTGTCTAGCAGCATGTGTTTGCAGATGCCACTTGGTTTGATATTGTGATAGCTTTTGTGGAAAATGTTTGAAAGCAGACATGTACAAGTGGATTCGTTTTGAAGCTGGCATGGGAATCTTGAAGACAGCAGTGTTCTGATGAGTGCTAAACTAAGAGCAAATAAAAGGGTTCACAGGAGCTTCTTCTGTATTTCTTTGGTACATTTCTAAAGGATGGGAAGATTTACTGCTTTGTGGCGAGTCGGATGTTGCTTCTGGGTTTTTTTTTTTGTAAGGAGTTGAAAAGTTTGCTGACATGTGGCAAAGGTTTGCGTTTATCTTTGATCAGGAGTTTGAGCTTCATCAGATTTGCATTGTAATTTACTTCATTATTTGCATATTTTTGAGAGTGACTCTGAAATTAAAGGGATGTTTACATTCCCATGTTCCTTGCTTCTCCTTGAGTTAAGTTCTCCTCGGGGCCAACGACTTTAAAACTGTGGAAAACATCCTTGTTCTCTTCCCAAAACTTCTGTATGTGCTTCTCATGGTAAACCACCTGAAGAACAAGACATGGAACAAGCACGGTCAAAGACAGACGCTAAAATCCAAACGGTCAAATGGTTCTCATTGCTTTGTCAGCCAGACACTCACACTGTTATGAACAAAGACATTCAGTTTATCTTTGGGATAATCTAGACTCAGGAGCCTCTCCAGGAACTCTGGCAGGAATGGAGTCGGCTGCTCAATATATATACCAACAGTCACTTGTGGAAACTCCTGTTTAGATAAAGAGAAAAGTCTGGTCAAACATTAATACTTTTGCACGCAGTTAAATTATTCACAATGTTTTCACCTAGGGTAGGGGATATAACCCCCCAAAAATTATTACTGTAGGACTCTTTTTATTGCACAGTAAGTGTGTATCACAATATGCATATTTTGATGGGAGCCCAACTAAATATTATTTAGATGTTAGTGACCAGGTTCATCCATCCATTCTCAAAAGAGTTTGTTCTCTGTAGGGTCTTGGGAATTTCAGATCATATCCCAGTGATTGGCTTGTTTTGTATATTTTCACATTACTTGTTTCTTTCTCACATGTGAATAATGTGTACATGGGATAATGAATATATCTAGCATGGTTAAAAATGGTATAGAAAATAACACATACCATCCAGTCTTATTTTTCACATAGCCAGAAGCGCTGCTGGAGGTCTGAGAAAAAGTACAAGCTTCTTTCCCATGACATTGAGCTTAAGGTTACACAGTTCTGTCACCACTACTTTTGTGGTTCTTGACCAGTCTACACAGCTCACTAGATGAAACGGGACCTGAGTGGCACCATCTAATTTCCTAGTTCCGACCTTGGCTCTGGGTTCCTGAAGGGAGTGTCCTAGAATCGAGCCAGAGGTCTTTAAATTGTTACCGACAGAAGAGCAGGGACTAAACAGGAGACACAGGGGATTCTGCGGAGTCTAAACCGGGACAGTTTCCTTTAACGGGGCCTTTTCAACCTCAGCATAAGCAGTGTGAGAATGTAAACTTGTGTTTAGAGCTGAAACAATGAATCGATTTAATCGATTAAAATCGATTATTAAAATAGTTGTCAACTAATTTAGTCATCGATTCGTTGCTAAATAACTTTTATTTGCCGTAAGCAGCTCATTTCGTGCATATTTCAAATCTGCGGTGACCAAAGTGTGGCAGTAATGAGCCACCGGAGGTTTTACTCAGCCAGTACAGCAGGAGAAGTAGCGAATAGCCAATAGCTGGCCTCGTTTTATGTCACATGCTTCCCAAACAGCGTCTCTGCAGCATTCAGCGTGATGTGGGAGACGGAGTACTTTACTTTGAGCCTTCAAAAGAGAAGAGTAACCTGTAAACTCTGCACTACTGAACTGTTTAAGGGGACGTTCACATATCGCGTATTTTGCGCACTCAAGTTCGTTATTTCAAACACCGCACCGAGTTAAAAACATTTCAACTTTTCAGAATGCCGCAAGCGCACCGCGGGTCATGTGACAAGAACTAACCAATCAGCTTCATCCTTTCCCGTAACAACGTTAAAAGCTCAGTCAAGATGAAAGGAACTGCTGATCATAGTTGTATATGGATTTCCATTTTGAAATAAATTTAGTAGCAGAGCTACTGCAAGCGATTTTTTGAGCTGCAAATCCATTTATACTTTGCTGAAATTTCCGCGTCTTCAAGGAGAGAGCACGTCATGGTTGCTTAGCAAAGGCAGATGCCTCAGGGGCGCTTCTGCCCGAGCGCTTTGGAAAGGAGGAGAAAGCGGTGCGCCTAGTGTTTTCCACGCGTTTTAGGCGCGATTTGTGAACGGCCCCTAAGACTTTCATTTGTGCAGATTCTCCAGAACAATGTTGTTTGCAAATGTTTAGTCGTAAAAGCTGATAACATTGCTTTTTAACAGTTAACATTTAAAGCTTTACAAACATGTTCTGTGATCAGTTTGTCGTTTACCAGTTCAAAATTCACTCGTGCAGCCTAATTATGACTGAATGAGAGAGGTAAGTTTTAAAGATATTTGAAATGCACTTTTTTTTTAAGTATTCACTGTTCTTTTTCACACAGCAGGTTTTTTGTGTGTGTCCAATTTTTTTTTCTGGACAACCTTCTGATGGATTTTACTTTAAATTGTGAGTTCCATTCAGGTTTCATGCCATTGGCACTTTATTCGAAGGATTGTTTACAATTTCACAGCAAAAGCTATAAAGCTGTTTCCCAGTAAATAATAAAATACAATGCACTGCAATTTTATTCTGTTTTATCCTTATTCTTCGTGAAAATATGTTCTGAAAGATTCCTTAATAAGCTTTGTTCGGGATGTTAAACTACTTTACGAGCTCTAAGGACTGCCATGGTGAAAACATTATTTGAAATCTCCTTGTGAAATTTGCTAGAGTATGGGTCAGTGTTTTGATTGCAGAAGAGTTCGACAAAAGGATTACTAACACATAATAAAACAACTCCAGGTATATTTTTGATGAGGATATGACAGTGCAAAATGGTTAAAATCTCTTAAAAATATATGCTGAAGGATAAAGACCATTTATTAATAATTTACTTGAGGAAAAAATGGAAAAAACTAAAATATAAGTACATAAACCGATTAATCGTAAAAATAATCGACAGATTAATCGATTATCAAAATAATCGTTAGTTGCAGCCCTACTTGTGTTCCTTTTTCAAGAACAACCCAAAACCACTGAGCAGATGAGACTGGTACGACCTAGCCACTATCGTCCTGACAAACAACAGACTCTGGGTTTTGTCTCATCATCCTTTCCAATGCTTCCTAGAAATGAATGGTTTAAAAAAATAGGCTTTTTTGTTTCACTTGACCAGTCATCTGAGGTTTTACCAGTGACCAAAATGAAAGATTCTTCCATTTGTGCTTTAATGTAAGATATAGCCCAATTATACCTTTTTTCCAACTAGCAACGACACCAGTCAGCCAGCCTGAAACAACCAGTTAATTTATTATTGATATGAAAGAAATTGTCGCTACTTTCATTTCATCACAACTTTAATAAGTTTCTAGCAACCACTCAGAAAGTGTTAGCAGAGATAAACATCAATGTTCATTATAAAAGAAAAATGGTCAGCTCAACATTGCAGTGAATTTTGCCCTGACAATACTACAAGCAGAAATGTGTTATTTCCACATCAGTAACTCCATCTTATTGGAAATAACTCAAAGCCATTTTTGCCAACCTTAGTTGAACCCCACAACAAATTTTCAGGACAACCACTTTAAGTTACCCTGTGGATATAACCCCACACTGAGCAGCCCGCTAAAGAGAGGTCTGGTTGACAGCAACACCCCAGTAAGTGAAACCGTCCTAAAACCAAAAGCCATTTCCTGCACCACAGTAGTGAACAACTTCCTCTTCCTCAAGTGGCTCCTTATGGGCATTTATAATTTAAGGAATGTGTAAAATGACATAGGGCGCATACGGAACAAAACTTCCAAGCTCCACTTTCTCTTGGCTTATCTTTAAATGAAAACTCAAAAGGATAATGATGATCAATGATGTATAACATTCTAGTGCTTACTGTGGCTTTTATTGGATGACTCACTTTAAGATGAGACAAATCCACCATGTTTTGGTCACAGATGGTACAGCCTTGCTCATAGTTCCAAACATTGGGGATGTAGTTGGCCAAGTAATTGAAGTATATCTGCGGGAGAAAATAAAATTACATTTTAGGTATTAAGTTTTATAAATTTTATAATATTTATAAATAAATAAATAAAATGACACCTTAAAATAGCCTTTAAAACAATTATTATTCACATGATTTATGGTCTAGAACAGGAAATGTACACCCATATTCAATCCCAGGTTGTAGTAGATAAATTCAGTCTTGCTTAAGACAACAAACCAAACATGAATCCTGCTGCCAAAAATTTTTATGACCTACAGAAAAAAAACTGTAATTATTGTTGGACTGTTACTTTAGATTTATAACATAACATACATCAAAGAATGAGTTTTGTATCTCATTTAGGAATTTTTAGGACAACGTTGCAGGGAGGGAAATGTTGCATCTGATGTTAATTGTGTATTTAAATAGTGTGACAGATCAAGCAGATTAACTGTTCCGCAGGGAATGATGTTCTTTTTCTTGAAAAAGCATATTAGCTTATAAGAAACAACAGCTATTTTTATCTTAGATCAGGACACTAAAACAAAATTACTTGTTACCATAAACAGGTTGCCTCAAATTTTGCCAAAAAAGTAAGCCTTAAGTATTTATCTTAAATTATGCGATAAAGGTGTGCATTTTCCAGGGACTCCCCCTCTGTGAAGCCCATGGGACACCACACCAAATATTATTTACACCAATAGACTATATTTGCCCGTTCATTACATTTGTAACACACAAACAGAAGAATACTGTCATGAATATTAGGATAATATGATTTATGTATGTATTTATTTATTTTTAATTCAGAACTGTCCATTGCCTAGTTTTTGTTTCCTGGAAGACAAGTCTGTATTCCCTGTTATTTTGTTTACTGGCTGTTAGATCCAGGTTTTGGAAGAACAGCTGTGCACACTCTCATGCTGTTTTCGATTACAGGAAGTTAGAATGTAATCGAAAGGAGGAGATCTTCAATTCAATCACATCCACATGGTACCCAGATGCTATCTTTCTTATTCATCCCAATTTTCAGCCATGTTAGATAGTTTTAGAGAATTTAACATTTTAGTTGGCTGCTAGGACTGATAACCTCTTGGAGATGCAGGTCGTGACCTCAAGTGCTGTGAGGTCAATTGGTTAAACATTACTGACAGAAAAATTAGCAGTTTCTCACTGATTCCAAATAAAGAGAAGCCATAAACCAAGCCACTGCCTTCACATTCTGGTCATAAGCTACTACTGTGTATCCTTAAGCCTTGTTACTTTTATTGGATCTTGTTTGAGTGTTTATGAGAACATCTGTATTCCCTAGAGCACATTAAAGACGCTGGAGATCAGAGAAATCCTGTCGGATGGACACGGGGCAGCTTGAATGAATCATAGAGCATAAGGGTAAGCTCTGGATGGATGATTATTCATTAGAAACAGCACAGATGGTTGAGTATTAGGAGAAGATGACTCCACACGGTGCTGTGTTTGTTTAATCCGTCACTGAAGTGCAGAAGGAAAAACTCTACGGGTCTGGGATGACATTATCACCCAGACATCCTGCTAAAATGTCAAACTCTACAGCTAGGCAACAACAACTGGGCAATGACTGCAACATTTTTGGCCAAAGGACTGTCTAGTATTTAATCACCAACTGTACAATTAAAGTCAGTGATGTATAGTGATAGTAATTCTGTAGTTTGCTATTGGAATTGTGTTCTAGCGAAAGATAGAATACAGAAAATCAGTTTTGATCAACAAGAGGTAAGGTAGATGACAACATTTTCAGTTTAAATTGAACTGAATGAATGTATACACAATTTTAGACATGGAAATATGTGTGTTTTACTTACAATATTAGTGACAATTATCGTTCATTTAAATGACACTTCTACCTACCACATGAAACCCCACTGAATCTACATTTAGAAGACTTCCAGGACCTCAGTATTAGTTATATTGTGTCCTAATAGATAAATCCTATAAATCTGTGCTTGTCTTTTCCCAAGGTCATAACATTAAGCACACAGAAATTGGAAGTTAGTTTGAGTCAGGTTTACTTCCTTGCTTCCATTATTCATTGATGAAAATAAAAAAGACAACATTTACCTTGGTGTTCATATTTCCATGGATAATTGCTGGCAGACTGTTGTAGAGAGTGTTTCTCACTCGCACTCGCTCAGTCCCAAACTTCAGGAGAACTTCATCTTAATTCAAAATAAGATTTGAAAATTTTGACATTCAGTACTTCTGTTGAATAATTCTGTTTAGTGTTTTATTATTATTTGGCAAGCAAAAAACTGTAAGTCTGGGCCCTGAGACTAGACTTCCCCTCGACTAGGCCATATGATTTGAGGTGTCACTCATGTCTGCAGTACAAAAGGTGCACGATAAGTTATGCGTATGGATTTGTTCAAATCCCTATATGCCTGCCTACCAAGAAAAAGTAAAACTAAGATCAAAATTGTTTTGATGAAAAATAAATCACTTTGGCATCCCTTAATTCATCAGTTATGATGCAATATATGAAAAAAGGAAGGGTTGTTTACTAGCGAGATTTATACACCATTTTGGATTGACTCACCCATGGCTCCGTTCAAATTCTGGAAAATCTCACACTTGTGGTCCAAGGTCATATTAAGTTTTTCCTAAAATAAAGAACAGAACACACTCAAGTTTGTGTAAAAGTGACCATGTGACCTTTGCCCTCATGTAGACTGTTTATAGTTGTGTATTTTTAAACAGTTTGTTTGCTTTTGAGTGGTATGATACATTTGCAGGCGTTTTATAAGTACATGCGGTCAAGTTACAAGCATGTTTATGTTCTCACAGAGTGCAAAGGCTTTCTCCACTCACCCTCTGAAGTGGATCCACGTAGACCTTTGTGTAGAATAGCTGATCATCATCATTATCATGAAGGTCCCACTGGTTCACAATCTTCTGAATGTATTGAGCGTAGCCAATAAAGCCTGTGAAAGACATTGCAATGTTTTTACAGACTGTGTGTTGTAAAATGAAGTATAGGATGTAATGGAATGTGAGAAGCATTGGCATTATGGGATGCCTGGACACAACAGTTCCAATTTCAATTACATCTCCTTTGAGAGGTTTAAATCTCACTTCCAATTTTGGTGTGGTTCCTCAAACCCTCAGAACAGTTTGATGTCTGGCAGAAGCATCTGACCAACCAGCAACAAGTGTTGCGTGTGGCCACATCTGGCCACGTCTAACCTCAAATGACATAGACTTTTTACATCTACTCAAGACGAAGGACTGTAATCAGTATAGGATCTCAGCTATGTGCTGGCTCTCTGTGTTTCTGTAGCAACCTGCTTACGGATTTCTCTGACTGCAGATTAAAACTTTAGGGCTTGGATACTTAGGATACCATCATTTGGCAGGAAACAGGAACTATGTTAGGTTACTAGACTATTACATTTTTAACTCCTAATAACCTTATTCTATAGCCTACATTCATAGGCTGATCTAAAAAACATCTTCAACACAGTTTCCAATGACTTTAGTAGGAATTCTTGACATTACAAATCTGTTCAGAAGCACTATCACATCTAATGATTTTACTGGAAATCTAGACTTCGAGATCTTTCAGTCCCCCAAGAGCCAGAAGAAGATAAACAAGGCAATTTTCAGGCGAGTATGATTTAAATGTAAGTTCACTCACTAAATTAGTGGATGGTCTTTTTCTGAAGGCAGTCACCTCAGATGTGGTGACATGAATCTTGTTTTATTACAGTGCAATAAAGCAAAACCCTTGACATAATGCCCAGGTTAGAAAGCAATAGTTGAAGCCAGATGTAAAGCATTTTGACATGTGGTTTTAAACTAGAATCCAAAATCTTATTTTATTTATTTTATTTTTTTCCACTGATCGAAAAAATGCTACTTTCAACAAAACTGAATTTGGGCAAAGTAAGGGATGATTGGAAAGAGACTGGCCGTGCAGTCTTTTTTATTTCCATAAGCACACTGGTCCACATGACATTTCTGGTCCAACCGAAACAAAACAGTAGCCACCGCAATTTATGGAGCAGCCGAAGGGATAAAATTAACCTTAAATTTTGTATTAATTAAAGGTTGAACCTTCAACCTGTACAGACCATAGAACAGTAAGTCCAACACAAACAAACTTGTCCTTTTAATAACCCAGACTCAACATCCTGACAGGACACTAGACAAGACAAAATGACCAACACAGAAAAAGCAGTAACTGACCAGATCAAAAGACGGGATCAGTACTACAGAGTTTAGAGGAGCAATGACTACAGGGCTTTTGGGTAAAGAGGGGCTGACATTACTGTTCTTCAATGGAGAGACTACGTAAGATGGATGCTCACGTACACACTCAAATGAAAGCACCATTCATGAAGACCCCTGAATGAATAGTGCACTATGCCTGGTGGCCCTCAGGAAATTCCACTGGATGAGTGACCGCTGCTTGCTAGTTTACACAAAAAACATTTTCTCTATCATTTTGTACCGATAATGAAATTCCCCTGTTTGTCCTTTGCTCTCTCCTAAATCTCCCTGCTTGCATTGTTCTAAATCCTACCAGACCAAACAAACACACTCAGAAGTGTCTGGTGCAAACTGTGCTATGATGATAAGGCTAATATGGCAGCTGGCCATGACCTATCCCAGTGATATGCTGCCTGAGCTGAATTTGTAAAGCCTGAACTCCCAAATGCACGAAGAAAAAATGTGAATGTGTATACATAACATGGAATGCTAAAAGATTATAAACCATTATGTATTATAAGCTGTGAAAAACCAAACATGTGCACAAATGAATTGTGCTCATTCTTAACATACCAGTGCCTTTAAACCAGATTCAGGCAGCCTGTAATATACACGCTAGCCATTTAACTAACTTGCTCAGCAAAATTGTCTTTAACTGTTGCTCCAATGTGGCAAGATAATGATGCATAAAAGCTAGAAACATTTGTGTTCATATACATGAAAGGTTTGTTTCAGATGTTACATTTACAAAATGCATTTACAATTGAAAAACATGCCAATGGTAAAAAAAAAAAAAAAAAGTCTAAAAACAGGGACTAGTTTTAAAGTCAAAATGAACTGAACTGAACTGAATGAGTTTAAAATCTCAATAACTCAATTGCTTATTTGGGCCAAAACCTTGATGAGTATTAAGTATGAAGTAACTTTCACATCAAAACAGAACATGCTATATAGTTGGTATTTCACATTTTTACACACCTCCAGAGTTAAGAAAGCGTTTCCCATTGCGGACAGAAGGATACTTCTCTGCCAGTCGAGAATCTGGCCAGATGATTCCCTCAGCGGCAAACACCAGCTTATGATTAGTCTGCTGGAACTTTCTGAGAATCTCCTCAGGTCCACCAGCAAAGATGAGGTCATAACTGAAGAAGGAAAAGGAGGAGTATATTAGTTATCCTTTTCACTGCACTTTCCAGCTGATCAACAATTTTCACATCCAAGACGATGTTTACTAATCCACGACGAGTTTATTTAACCAGCTATGTCTATTTTAACTAAACTCCTAATAAGGAGGGGAGGTCACTTCATAGGCATCTAGGTCTTCCATTTCAGACACTATTAATATGTCTGGTAACATTAGTAACTATAAATGTCATCAGAGGAAGTAAACTGTGAGGGAGGCACCATGATTTCCCTCTCACACGATTAATTTCCCTTTTTCAATCATGAATTAATCTCTGCTTCAATGTGGCAAAATGGTCTGAACTACAGCTCTAGGATATATAGATATTTTAGTAATGAAAATGTTCTACATAAAAAATTGAGAGCTCAAACTTAATTTTACCCCTATTTTGAAGTTAATGTACTCTGCCTTTGCATTGTCAGCAAAACGTGAGAATTCACACCAAGGCAAAAGGCAGTAACTTTCACATTATCAATATTTGGTTGCTGATCACCATTTACAAAATCGTTATAGTAACACCTATATAAAATCAAGTGATAATGGGCTGTCTCCTTTTTGCTATTGCATGTAGTAATGTGACTATATTAAGGTTTTTTTTTTTTATTATTGTCTGAATGCCATAACTCGATTTGAGCGTTCCAAACAAAGTGAAAGAGCAGTAACTGGTGTTATACTGTGTTCTGCATTGGCTTCTCTGGGGCTTTTCGAAGTTACGGTTGAGAAGACCTATTAACTTCTCAGAAAAACCATGACATTGACTCAAGATACTTATACACCTGATAAAGGACGTCTTGAATGTCCCAAAAATATCAATAACTCATTTTTAACAAAAATCAAAGTTACGGTCTTTTGCCTTTGCACGGCTGTATTGTCTTGCGTGCAGCCCTAAATGTTGTTATTCTAAATTTTCTGAACTCTACACTCTTTATGAGACCTAGAAATATGTGTTATTCCAGATATGGGTATGTATAAATAGCTGATATAAAGCTCAAAGTGTTTTATAGAAATGACCCCTTGATAAAATAGCACTGAACGTGGTATGTACGTGTGAAGTTAACTTGAAGTAAACACTAATCTTTAATAATAATAATCGCTCATTTGTGAAAAACACACCCAGACCTGCACCATAAGTACAAAAAATTACTTTCATTATTAACTCAAATGCCATAATTCCCCTTGAATTAAGAAGCTAAATAACAGGCCATTTAATATGGTTGATTATCATAAATTGAGTGAATAGCCACTATTTCAACAAGAGCATTGGTTATAAAGGTAAAATTGTTGAACAAATGCCCAACCAGTGTGCCTTCACACAGATTCCTGTTGTTTCCCATTGAGTTTGCAGTGAATTCTCCAACTGAGGCTGTTGAAAATGTACAGTATAAGCATGGCACATTTGCTATAGCTGATGAAAAAATACTTTTTTACATTGTACAAAGCAATGTATTTAGCCAGTCATTTTGCCTATTTCTAGACTAGATATTTTCCTGGCATCATTTACTTTCAATTACAGGAAATTACTAAAATGTATTTTGTGGCAAATTAGAGTCTATTCACAGCTAGTCTCCACATAGAGAAATTAATACTGGATTGTTTTCAGTCTCTGGTGTATAGACCAGTAATTTTACTGTCGTGTAAAAATCTAAATCCATTTAAATTAGGGGCTTTTCACACATGAGATTGTTAAGAAAGGTTTTTTAATCCTGGGCTATCCTGGCGATCATAATCCTGCATGTTTCAGACTGTTCATACTTAACCCACTATTGGTAGTTGCTATGCAGTGCAGTTTAGAGTTATGACAGGTTTGATAACAGAGTCCAAAGTGGTGCTAACCCAAAAGTGAGAGATTTAGTTTAAATGTTTCTTAAACCAGTTGCTTAAAACACAAAACAATATGTTAAACCGAGATTTAGTGCGGTGAGAAGTCTGGTAAGTATACCAGCTGTATATCTTGGCTGAGCATCCTGAAAAAAAAGAAGAAAATATAAATAGCTAGCTAGTTAAATTTAATAAGGGTTGAATCAAGTAAAAAAGGCCATATTTGCAGATTACCCTTTTTTTTTTTTATGTGGTCTTAGCTGGTTTAAATTTGGTTTAGCTGTCCATCTGAAAAGTTCTCAAACCTCTATAAAACAATCAATCTATTAAAGGTCCCCTTCTTCGTGATCCCATGTTTTAAAAAACGACCCGTTTGGACTACATCCCTCTAGTTCCTGCAGTAATGACTTCACTAAAACTGTTTTTTGACTAACCTATGCCCACATGAATTCACAAAAAGGGGGCATGGTCTTGTTGCGCTCCGACGGAGAAGGAGGAAGAGCTGCGTTTTGTGTTTGTCGCCATGTCGTTGAAACGCTGTTATTTTCATCTCAGAGTCCAATCACCTTTGTTTGAGCTTCCCAGGGACGCTGTACTTGGAGATTTATGGTTACAATTTATGTTTAACTTGGTTCCCGAAAATTATAATCCACATGTAAAACTATGTGCAGCACATTTTGCTGAGGACAGCTTGCTGAGGACAACTTCCTCAATCTCAATCAGTTTAATGACGGATTCGCACAAAGATTAATTTTGAAAGATGGAGCAGTTCCCTGTTTGTCTGGAGAAGGCGTTGTTTATGGACCACAACCGGTGTATTTTATTATTTAAGTTGGTGTGTTTACCAGTTTCTGTAACTTATTACACAAAGGGCAACGCTGTTTAGCTTTGTTAACTAGATGTTAGGGCTGTGCAAAAAAACGAATGCGATTTTCATGCGCATCTCATCAGTAAAAACGCTCCTGTGATTATAAGTACATCTCCAGCACATGCTCCTGCCCACTTGCTTGCTCACAACACAGGAACCGCTGGCCCAATCAGAACTCGTTACGTATTTCTGAAGGAGGGACTTCATAGAACAAGGAAGTAATCAACCCGTTTTTATTACAGTGAAAACAGCGGTATACAGATAGGTGAATTGTGTGAAAAATACTGTTTTTTACACACGAAACATGAACACGTTATATTGCACACTGTAAACACAATCAAAGCTTCAAAAAAGCGCGAAAAACGGGACCTTTAAAAGAAACCAGGTTCATGGCCATTTAAGATCATCCAGACATTTTTTTTAACCCTTCATATGACAAGCACGTTACCTGTCCACAAATAAGACCACCAAGTCCTCTTGGTCAGCCAGAGACTCCATGGCTTCCTTTAACAGTCGAACCTTCTGGCCTCCACCGATGGATCGACCCACATCACCTCCCTTCCACTCATCTCCCATCCCCAGCACCTGCGTTCAGAATGAACCAGTTCAAACTCAATCTCAATAAACATACTACTATCAGCTTGACGAAATGAAGCATCCATCAGGCGAGAAGCAGTGGTCTTGCACAATCGGATGAAAGCATGTGCGACCTAGCTTTGTGTGATTGGTTAAATTGAGAAATAAACCTTACCTTCACATTGAATTTGAAGTAGTTTGCTGACTGCATGAAGCGGTGGAAGCCATCCGTCTCCTGTGTTGCAACAGTAAGTACAAGTAGCTTTTCTGGTGACATGAAAATTGAGAAATAAAAAATGTTAGAAAAAAAAGAGGAAATGTCTAGTAAAGTAAACCAGTATGAATTTTTTTTTTTCAGAACGTGGAATGTTTAAGTGTAGAAACATTACTATTCCTGGATTGTATTCCTCAAAAACCTAAAAACCTCAGGTCTGGCAGGGATTGTAGGTGGGAGGAGTGAATGTCCAGCACCCTCTTCCACCCTTAATACTACAACTGAAGTGAGACCCTTGAACAAGTCACCAAACCCCCAACTGCTCCCCGGGCTCCGCAGCATTGGCTGCCCACTGCTCCCGGTGTGTGTTTGTTCACTTCCCACATTCCTAATTCCAAGTAGGGTCACACATCCTGTCGTTTTATTTCCTTTACAGTATAATGTAGAGTGTATCTTGTTACTCCAAACCAAACTTCAAACCTATGTCAACACTCGCAAAACTGATACCCAAAGATCATCCCTTCCTCTTGTGAGAATAAATGCACAGTAAAGTTAAAATCGCCATGATTTGAAATGGATTTGGCAGGATATGTTATATAATGAGTAGTAATGTTACATATGATGCTGGTAACAGGGGTGCTGACGGCTAGTTAGCAGAAAAGGGGCCTTAGTGTCGCAAACACCCACTACATTTCCGCTGGACGTGCCATTGAGCAGGTACATACACTCTAGTAGAGCAGTGTGGGAAAATAAATTCCAGACTGGGGTGTGAAGGGCTGGTTAACTTCAATCGTCCGTCATCTCTTGGGTTTGGAAAACAGCCCCAAAGAAATCTTAAACAAACTTAAGAGAGAGAAACAGGATGTGTGTTCGTCATCTGTACACAGTGCAGGTTTTTTACAGATTAAAAAAACAAATGATAAGAATGTATAATAAAACCTCAATTGCTCTTGCATGTGATGGTGTGGCCCCCAGAAAAAAAATAAAATAAAATAATAATAATAATAAAATGCTTCAGTGTTTTGATTTACATTTTGGGGTTCAGGTTACTTAAAGTGGTACACAGAATGAAGAGCCCAAGTCCAAAGGTGTCTAAATGTGAGCTGTCTTTGCACACTAAACTGGGTTAGAAGAAAATATTTTACCACTGAAAAAATAAACACTGCTCCTTGAAATGTTTTCTCTACGGTAGGGACAACATGGGTAATTTTCTAAATATCTCTGGTTGGACTCGGATAGAACGGGAAGTCACAACAGGTCAGCGTCTTTCCCTCATTCATGTCTGAATGGAAAACCTTATTAAACATTTAGCAATAAAATGGGGATTTATGGCAGGAGCTACAGGATTCCTCACCTCATAAAATGGCTCAACTGAACCATTTCATTATAGAGTGTGAATACTCAGTATGTGCCGAGCCAAGCATGGGAATGTAATGTTAACAAATAATTGAAAAAAAGCCTAATTACGATTCGATTTCTTGGACAGAACATCCTTAAACTTTGTGTCCAACCATCAGCTGTGTAGAGATGGTGAGGATGTGAAAAGAATCAAGCCCCAGCTTTCTTTTTCAACATTCTGTTTTACATCAGAATACTGAAGTAAAGTCCAGAGACTTTCTCCTAGTGCCTGTTGCTTTTAGCTTGCATTCTGTGGCTCAGCATGAAATATTCATATGTTTGTACTCTCTAAAACAATGATTCAGGGACCTGTTATCGCAGGTTAAAAATTCTAACTTAATAATTTCTTCAGTTGACATAATAATGTTGATCATTACATTAACTTAATATTGTGTGTAATTTAAACACAAAAGTATTGCTTGATTTTTTTTTTTTTTAGTTTACAACTTGTACTACAACTGTAGTAAACACTACATTGACTCTATATTAGCAATGACTGTGCTAATGCCAATGAATAAAAACTACTTGTACATTAATTGTACATGCTAAATAAGTTAATATTTTCAAGTGAACGCACAAAAAAACATGAATTAGTAAGTGCTTTAAAATAATTAACTAACATGTTAATACAGTTTAATACATTATCTAACTAATCTAACCTTATTGTAAAGTATTACAGTTATTTGTTATTAAAGTATGTATATGTTCACAAAAACACTGTTAAATTAAACAGAAAAGCAAGCAGGTGTGCATGATTTGATGTGGCAGCCAATAGTATTGGCCCAATACAAATAATATCCTAATTTCCTTAAATAAATCCTGCATTTGGAGCAGGCTCGAATCACATTTCTGCTTCTGAAATTATTATCTTTTTCTATATAGTGTAGTAGTGTGCTTGTCTTTCGTACGTGGCCGCTCAACAAACATGTCTGTGATTGGCTACATTGCTCACCTCTGCAAAACGCATCACAAATCATTTGACACTTTCCAAAGCAAAAGGGCAGATACAACTTCTGGGGGATGTTGTGGCCTAATGGTTAGAGAGTTTGACTCCCAACCATAAGGTTGTGGGTTCGAGTCTTGGGCTGGCAGTACCATGACTTAGGTGCCCTTGAGCAAGGCACTGAACCCCCAACTGCTCCCCGGGCGCCACAGCATAAATGGCTGCCCACTGCTCCCTGTGTGTGTTCACTGCTGTGTGTGTGCACTTTGGATGGGTTAAATGCAGAGCACGAATTCTGAGTATGGGTCACCATACTTGGCTTTATGTCAAGTCACTTTCACTGGATTGTTTGCCAAATCTATTTATTATGAATAAAACAGATCCTAGACCAGGGGTTATGGGCAGCTTTTCCATCTAAAAGCAATCAGAAGCAACAGCAGGCAGTTGTATAAGTAAGATTATAATACACGCTAAACTCAAGTCCGAACGTCTCCCTCCATCCGAAGGGGGGCCACAGGGATATCTTTGGGGGGCCAGGCCCCCCCAGCCCCTCCTCTGGCGCCGGGCCTGGATGGCAGCCTCCCAGGTCATATATTTTCAGGAGGTCTTGCACCATACTACTAAAGAATTGCCTCCATAATCCGCACTCAAAATGCACAGCTTCCATGGAAGCATACATAAAGTATGAGTCAAGGTTTAGGAAAAGAGCCAACATGTTCTGACTAACATGAACTCTTAACACTGGGTAAATACTTCTCAAGAAAAGCCTCAAAACCTTGGAGACTGATAAAATGCTTCATGTATTATTATTTTTTTTTTAACTGGAGCATGATACATCTGATTCCTGTCTATGCTCCAGATAGAAAGGCTCGGTTTTGCTATATGCTGTTCTATAACATGCTGGAATTGTTTCATCTGCTCATCTGGATGATTAAGACAGTAATGTTAAGCCGCATTTCCACCGCTGGGACTTTACCCAGGAACTAGGGTCTTTGGGCTGGTACTTAGTGTGTTTTCACCAGAGCAACCAGGATTTTAAAGTTCTGGGTAAAAAATTCCTTAAAAAAAAAGTTCCTGGTACAATTGTTCTGGGTAATTTACGTAGGTGGAAACGCGGGATTATATCCAACTGAAGGCTGCTAGAGAGTCATGCTGGTCACGCCATGTGTTCACAACATCCTATAAATGTCCAGGTCTCATTGAGCCTTGTTGTCTGAGAAAGCCCCTTTCTGTGAGCAGAATGGGTTTAAAATAACAGCTGGGAAAATCCATATAGTGAAAATGTCTGGACTGCTAGTATTGATGAAATGTGATATCTGCCAGGCTTAACATAGTTCTCGTTTAGTGGTTACGTCAGCCTTAAACATGGGTCATGATAAAGAAAATCTGAAGAGTCTTTAATCATTGTGAAATCCCATAGGCAAGAACAAATCTCTTTATTTCTTTTACAGTGAGACTAAATAGTAACCACATAGTGACTTGCTCAAGACCCCAGTAAACTCAAATGCATATTTAGGAGTTTCAAAAAAGATGTGCTCAGGTTTGTCAAATTCCAAGTGTTTTATCAAAAGATCTGAATATGAACTCAGACATTTCTTATAAAATTCTTGAGCCACATCTATGATTCTATGATAGTCACATACATTTTTAGCTCAATTTTCTCACTGTCTCCCAAAAAGTATCCAATGTGTATCTATTTTATTTATCTTATGAGATTTCAGGATAAATATTTCATGCAATATATGCACTTCAATGAAACATAAGGTCTCAATTAAATCTTTAAAGCTTTGAAAAGCAAGCTTTTTCATTTTCCTCTAGGATCTGTAAATCACAGACAAATCAGTGATTGATGAGCTATGCAATGAGCTATGTTTCTTGGTTATAATCCACATCCAAATGTCATTATTTTCTGGACACGCTAATGTTTAATTTGTATATACACCATTCTTTGCCAATTTCGAATTTATTAAACCATTGGGACTGGTGTTTCTTAAGGTGCTCATGCATCTTTCAATACTTTCTCCTTGTACTTATCATACGTTTCACACTAATCCATTTCAGTGTATAATCAATCACAACACAATATCCATCTGACTCTATTCCATTGTGGCTGTAGATATCTAAAAAGCCACACCAAAGATTAACCTAATTTATTTTGTTCTATTGCCAAATTTGGAGGCTATTTCCCAGCATCTTGAAACTTTTGCGTAATGGATGAGTGTGGGCGATTGGTGGTGGACAGTTACATTGTCTCTCTAGTCTTCCCCTAATGCCAACAAATAAACACAAATTGCTTTGACCTGCAAGTGACCTGACCTTCACTTGATCCCTTAAGACAACAGCAAAAAACAAACAACTGCGGGTGCCGGCAAAATGTGCCCTAGCCAATGTCTTCCTTTGTGCTCGAAGAATTGAGGGCTGGATCCAGCCTACCAAACTTAGAGAGAATCAGTTGCTATGGCAACAAATATACACACAAGCATGTGATGACACACAACTCCTGCTGTGGTGGTCGAACGTCACCGTCTGCAATCGTGTGAAGATAACCAGGTGACATTCCGCTTACGAGCATGACTTAGACAAGAAGATTTGTCTTATGGCTTGTGCTGCATTGTAGTAGCAGTTGCATTCATGTGCGATTGCAAAGATGCAAACATTTTTGAAATTTTAGTACTTTGACTGCACCTTTAGAGTCAGGGTAAGCAACAGTCATAGTGATGCTTGATAAAATAACTCAAACTTATGTGATGATAATATGTGCTGTTTCTCGTATTTCTTTCTCAAAGCTACTTTAGAAATGGTAAATGGTAATGAATAATGCCTATTGATATGTCTTGAATCTTGACTTGTCTGCCATATGGAGAAAGTCATCTTCACAGCAACTAAGCAGAAAACATGATTAGTGGTTCTAAAGTATCTTCTCAAAGACAGAAACCAAGCCACCGCACAATGTGTAATCACTTTCAGCAGCTGTGATTAAAAATGTAGAAAATAATGCTCTCTATCAAGATGCATTTTCTTTATACGCAAAACTGAAATAATTACAAAACCAGAGGAATCATATTATGGAAGTGTGCACCCTGTAGGGCAATAATGTCTGTTAATGGAGTCTACAGATAGGGCTAAATGTAGTGCAAGCAGACATTCAGTGCAGACAGAGAGGTCACTGTCCAACACCCTGAAGAATTTCATTTTCCGCCCCTTGATGTAGGAACACTGTTTTTAGAACTGAATCAAAAAATTGTGGAAAAAGCAGTTTGGATTTTCAAAAGATGGTTTATATTTAATGTAGTACACAGTCTGGGCCGACCTAAGGAGACAGTGTTTGACAGATCGGTGTGATCTGCTGAGGTCCTCAGGAATGCTGCTTCAGACAGTCAAGCTGTTTCTTTTCTCAGAGAGGAGCTTTAAAATTGTTCCTGGGCACACAGTCAGGGCCGTCTATGTAAACTCTCACACTGCCCTGGAATGCCACCGTTGTACACTCAGAACTTCTACCACAAAGAACACTCAAGTGTGGGAGAGTCAAAGAAAAAGTGAAAGACTGGAAACTAGAGAACACACTTTGGTTTCTCCGTGGCCCTCTCAGGTTATCTTCCTAGTAATTCTTGGGACTCTGGAGACAAAGTATGTTTAAGAAAGCTCTCAGCCTACAATAACATGAGGGCTTTCACACTTTTTTGATCAGCTCTTGTGGGTTGACAGACATCAGGTGGGTAAATCATACTGGGTGAATGAACAAAGGATCAATTGTGCTCGCTAATAGCATCCTATTAAACATACTGTCTGCATGGTGAGACAGTTTTCGTTTTTGTAAGCTGATTCTGATTGCTTAAATGTGGAGGGTATTGTAGGCTACACATTTATCTCGAACTGTGCAAGCAAGGGTTGGGTTAAAGATACACCTTATTTCTGGAGATGTTATGTTGAGGATGGTGATTTAGCACATGCTCTATGCTTTTGAGTTCATGAACACATTTGCTTGGTTTTAGATTTGAATATTTCACCATGTCCTTTTCTGTTTATAGGGTGGACATTGGACAAACTACGAAATAAAAGAACTGAAAAAAAGAACTGATAAAATCATTGGTTCAAACCAGTTTATTGATTGGCAGACAAATAATTCTCAGAAGCTGGAGGTCAGAGAATGCACGTTTCTTTCAGGAATAGGTAGCAGAACTGGCTAGAATGGCTGCATTTGAAAAAAAAACATATACTAAAAACCTAAACCTATACTATATATAACATAATAATGATAATATTTATCTAGTTTTCTCATCATCATATATTGAAGGATGTGCTATAATGGTTGGCTCATAAGTTGAGGATTTGTAATTCTTGAACAAAAGTCAATGATTCTTTTCAAAGTAAGACACTGTAGGAAAGGAGAATGACAATCTTAATAAGATCACAATCTTTGTGCTTTTTTAAGAAATGTTAAACCCCAGATTGCTGCAGGGGTATTGTTCTTACAATGGTTGCTTTTGTTTTTGTAAAAGAAGGTGAACACTGGCTCTTTCACAATCAATCACTCAGTCATTTTATTAACCCATCAACTGCAGAAATACTGCAGCCTAAAAGTCTGTTCACACAATATGAACATTTTAATTTTAATGTGTCTATTCAAAGTGATACAAATCTGCATGCCATCAATAGCCGCGTTTGCACTGTTGGGCCAAAAGCGGGCGTGCCAGGTCGTGCCAGGGCCAGTCACGTTTCCACTGTCACTTCCGTGGCTTGATCGTGCCTCGCCGTTGCTTCCTCGTGGCTAAAGCGGACCAGCTGGGGCTAGAGGAGTGGTTATGAACAAAGGCAGAGTTTCTCCGTGTCCGGAGAGTGTTTTGAGAGTTTAGCTCCACGTAGCCTATGTCATAAAAATATAACAATGTTTTCGTGTTCGGGAGCTTTTATAAAAATATATAAATGATCATTCTTTCTAAATGTGATGTATATAGACTACTGTGACTACAAATGATCATAAACAGACTTGATTGAATTAGCTGGCTATGTTCATAACGCTTTATTTCTGTGTGACTAATTTTCAATCCTGAAAAATGTATTCATTATGATCAATGTCTCACTTATTATAGTAAAACATTTATACTTTTGGATTTAAATATTTAACAAAGCATGCAAACAAATGGCTGCTTTTATCATGTTTGTTTTGTGATCACGTTAGTTTCAGTGATTTATTTCTAATAAGTTTTGTGACAACTTCTTTTTGTTGGTGAAATGATGACGTTGCATGAAGTTGTTCCTGAGAGGAGTGTAAAGGGTGGGTTTTAGTGAAGCGCAGCAAGAGTTTCTGGCCGGAATGTGGAAACATAGCGCTATTTTGGCCTCTGTGCTACAGGTCCGAGGCTATTAGCCCCACCTGGCCCGTATAAAGCACTGGCTCTCACTGGCCCGATAGTGGAAAAGCAGCTAATGTAAGAGATTTTTTTTACAAAGAGATGTTCATGTTGCGATTACAACTATGGATGCCACAATTATGTAATTTATCAAAGCGGAAATTAATCGTTCAAAGTCCATGTTATTCTGAGTGCGTAAGATGTTTGCTTAAGGATTTTTCCATTGTTTTAATTTTAGTGTTAGTGTAACATTATAATGACATGGATATTTTTACTTTTATATTATTATTTAAAGAAGAAACCAATCCATTGAATAGTTGAAGTGAGGCTTTATGCTATAAAAATATAGCCAAGTAAACCTGTCTGTTTTTTTGTTTCCTGCCATAACATCAGCTATAACATCAACTAAATAATCAATTTCAAGCAAAGACAATTTCTATATGCACCGAATACCAGGAGCAAATAAGTCAGATACTAAGTGAAGTGATCTCATTTCAGTTCAGTTTTGGGAAATATGAAAACACTACTGAGTCACATAACTGACCTCATTAGGTGGTCTGTTCCCTCAACAGCCAGACTCTACCACAGCACCCATTCATTCCTACCATAAGTATGTCACTGTTTTTCTCCATTAGACCAGCACTTCTGAATTGGTGAAGGGTGTACCCTGTACAGCCCGCTTAACACGAGCATGTTAACACAATCTCAACCAAACTCACCAGAATCAACTGCCAGAACATATATACACACAGATATCTAGAGCTCATACTTATGCCTCATTACACTGCAAAAACAAAGGCCAACGTCACATCGGAAGAATTTATATGTAACAACAGGTAGCTGTGACTCGACAATGAGGTACTTGAATATAAACACAGACATGCAGATTTTCCATAACACTTTCTAAATCTCTGTGGATTTAGCCACTTTGGGACCAGAAACAAAATTTTAAATCTGGCCGCAGAACAAACTAGCGGGAAAATGGTGGTGGGGTTATTAAAGACACGTTATTTCAGCTGTCCACAACTAAAATAGAAAAGCTTTCTCTTTTGGGGCTTGGACATTTCCTTGCTTGTTTAAACATGCCCTTGTGTCTATAACCCCAGAATCTAGTAGTACACTGGCAATGGTGCTCTTGTTTTTGTGACATATCAGGACACAACTCTGTATAATGACATGGTATGACACAGGTATTACAAGGAGAGGGTGACTTATGAGGACATAACCCATGTCCCCATTTTTCAAATCATACAGAATGAGTTTTTTTTTTTTTGAGTTTCCTGTGAGGGTTAGGGTTAGGTGTAGGGTTGGTGTAGGGCCATAGAATATACAGTTTGTAGAGTATAAAAACCATTACACCTATGGGATGTCCCCACTTTTCACAAAAAAGTGTGTGTGTGTGTGTGTGTCGATTGCACCCCTCCAGTGCATATTAAAATGCCTCTAGAATGGAACATTGCATGATGTCATCAGCATCTGGTTAAACATGGGCTTAGCCACAATAGTTCAGTTGAGTATTTAACTTACCAGTAACTCTTATTTGTTGTTCTATGTCTGGAAAAACAATAACAAGCATTAAAAACAGTGAAAAAGAAGGGGGACATTTGATTGACAACACCAAAACTGCCATCGTCTAATGCTCGCAATTACTTTGGTCACTTCCTGCGCAGAGCTGAGCTGAGCATTGCGTTTGAGATGGAATGCTTTACTGGCCAGAGCAATTAAACAAGCCAAACCGGGAGCAGCTTCTGTTTGATTCTCTAAACCCGCATAACATCGAGTTTTGAAGACCACACGCAGTTATAGGTGTTGGACAAGGATATGAAATACGAATGCAAGCTATCACTTTTGGTCATTCTTAGACTGCGTTTACACTTGGCAGTTTTGGTTTGAATAAAATATACTCCGAGGCGATTGCTCTGTTAATGCAGTTCATTTGAATATGTGTGAACACTGTCATCTGAACCTTGGTGGAAACCTAAGTGGACCAAAACCCCCCTGGTCATGATCAACTGAAATATAAACACAACTGAAGAATTCTACATAAAGCAAAAACAGTACGTGATATAATGAGATGCGGGCGTAAAAAGGACAGAATGCTCAAGTATAACTGGTTCTTCTCATCATAGAAGCTGTTGCCCATTACAGGTCCAGTACAGGTGTAGGAACTACCGCCTGCTTACAGCATCATTACAGCATGTGTGCAATGGATGAATTCCTGGTGCTGGTTTGACTCCTTTACATATTTTGTACGCTCTTTGTGAGTTAGCAGCTGTTAAAATACTGCCATATTAAGTACACACATGCAACAAGCACAGTTAGCCCAGCATACAGCGAGTTCGATAAATATAAGTCATAAAGGATGACCAATCAGGTTGGAACTGTATCTTTATGCCTATTGTTTTTTTCTTTAGTTTTGGTTTTAAAATGACCAGGACTAAATATATAATTTACTTATGGGTCCGAACCAGAAAAATCAGGAGAGACAAACTACAAGTGGAAACACACCCTTAGAGCTTGGACTCATGCATACGCTTATCATTAATGTCAAAACTAATGTATACTTTGAGATTTATGGTGCATGTCAGCATGTCATTAGTGCTACTCAAAATGCAATTAATCAATTTAATACACTTTTGTTATCCCAACCAGTCTATTCACAATGAAAAAATCCAAACTACATCTGAAAAATGCATTTATTATACTAATAAGCAGGGTGGCCATATTTATACGGGACACGTCCTCGCCAGGATTTTAATATTGCCTAAAACATCCAAATCAGTTTGAACAATAGCATGCAGGTATTGTACATAATCAACCAATCGTAGGGCTGCGTGTGAGAAAGTGAGATCTACAGGGAACGATCAAAGCGATGCAAATATGCGCATGCTTTTGTTTCGTTCAACTGACTTGAAGTGCCGCTGCGCACTGATCAAAAAAGACACCAAAGTAGGTGTGAAAGAGATTCAAAAGCACAAGGAGCCATCCGCTCTGTTCTCTAAAGCTCTCATGAATGTCATAGTCAGCTGCAAATATGTCTTGACCCCAAAAAAATTCTAACAAAAGGTTTCTCAGTGGTTTACAGTAGTATCAAATGTACTTAAAAACATACTAAAAGTTGACCAAAGTTTGACTCCAAGAAAGGCCCCATTTTCAAAATGGCAGCCGCTAGGGCCTTAAAATGACCAATACTCCTTTGTATTCCTCCTAGACCAGAAATATTGGTGCCTGATACATGTTTTGGCCATGTAATATTCTAATTAGCATATTTGCATGATAGATAAGTGATTACAAGTACAATTATATATTAAAGCAATTGATTACAAGCATATTTATGGGAAGAATAAGTACAATTTCCTTTAAGTACTGGTACATGTAAAAAAAAATTTAATATCATGGAAAAGTTCTTTATTTCTTTGTAATTTAATTTAAAAGAGCAAACTTTTTTATATTCTAGATTCATTGCACACAAACTGAAATATTTAAAGAGTTTTTTGTTTGAGTTCTGATGGTTACGACTTCAGTATCTCAAAAAATGTGAATATTTTCTCAAAGATCATTCAAAAAAAGATTTACAAAACAGAAATGTTCGAGATCTCCAAAGTAGGTTTACTTATGTACTCAATACTTGGTTGGGGCTCCTTTTGCAATTACTGTCTGTGGCATCTCCATTAAGCTTGTCAGCAGATGGAAGTATAAAGTGCTCCAGAATCTCCTGGTAGATGGCTGCATTGACTTTGCATTTGATAAAACACAATGGACCAACTCCAACAGGCGTCATCACAGCAACCCAGATCATCTCTGACTTCAGAAACTTCACACTGGACTTTAGATTATGTGCCTCTCCAGTCTTCCTCCAGACTCCAGACCTTGATTTCCAAATGAAATACTAAATTTATTTTCATCTGAAAAGAGGACTTTAGACCACTGAGCAACAGTCCAGTTCTTTTCCTTCTTACCCCAGGTGAAATGCTTCAGACATTATTCTCTGGTTCAGGAGTGGCTTGGTTCTAGGAATGTGACAGCTGTAGCCCTTTTCTTGAAGATGTCTGAGTGTGATGACTCTTGATGCACTGACTCCAGCTTCAGTGCACTCCTTGTGAAGGTCTCCCAAGTTCTTGAATCGGCTTTTCCTGACAATCTTCCCAAGGGTGTGGTCATCTCTGTTGCTTGTGCACCTTGCACCTTTTCCTACGACACTTTTTTCCTTCCAGTCAACTTTCTATAACTATATTTTGATACAGCACTCTGTGAACAGCCAACCCTTTCTGCAATGACCTTCTGTGGCTTACCTTCCTTGTGGAGGGTTTTGATGATTGTCTTCAGGACAACTGTCAAGTCAGTAGTCTTTCCCATAATTGTGGTTGCATGTTCTGTATAGGGCTGTCGCGGTTAAGAAATTTGCCCACCGGTTATTATGGGTGGCTCAATAGCGCGATATGCGGTATTACCGCCGTTTTTTTTTTTAACATACCTAATTTATCCTGATTTTGCTGCATACAAAGCTCTATCATTGAGTTATGTAGCATATATTGTTGCTTTTTTAACTGACAGAGAGACACGTTTTAAAACATTTTTGTTTATTGTTAAATGCCAAACAGCAACAAGAACATGTGTTTTCCAATACATTTTCTTTTTAAGAAATCAAAGAGTTCTAACATGTATTACACGTATTTGCGCACGACTTTGGACAGCAGCGGAAATCTAGACTGATTATCGCGCCACCACTGGCCCACCAGGACAGTGGATTCGTGTTGGAGTCGATGCACTCCTCAAGCAGATAGCGTGTTTGAGCTTGTTATCTGCTCACGCTCTCTTGGGTATGGGCACTGACGCGGAGGTTGTCCGTGACTTCAGCAGGTATGCCTGTTACTTTCACGGCTGTATTTTACAGATTTCGCAAAGGCTTCAGCTACTCCTAACTGTCGGCCGGTCTCAGCTGTTCTTTTTGATGTTGCTCCGCGTCCTGATGCTTGAGGGGGCAGCTGCGCTGGATGACAGGGGACACTCTAAAACGCTTACCGTGAAAAACGTACTCGGTTACTAAACGTAACCTCGGTTCTCTCTAGAAGAGCGAATGAGTACTGCGTCTTAGCTAAGACGCTACGGGAAAAGTCTCTTTTCACGAAATACCGAAGCAAAAAATTATCCTTAATTTTGTATTTTTGTAAAGCGCATTTGCAGCAGTACACAGCCATAGGCGAGATGGCTCGTTCGCTCATTGGCTTGTTCTGCGGCAACTGCACAGCCTATCGAGCGCAGGCTTCGCGCCCTTCTTGCCACTTCCCGCCGAAATGGGTGTGGCCCAACCTATAAAAGGAGCTCGAAAAGGCTGACTCACCTGATTTATTTCATCGCCGAAGCGAACCAGAGTGAATCGTACGCACGGCAGAGAACGCAGTACTCGTTCGCTCTTCTAGAGAGAACCGAGGTTACGTTTAGTAACCGAGTACGTTCTCTTACGAGAGCTCTCTCGTACTGCGTCTTAGCTAAGACGCTACGGGAACCCAATGTAAAACGCCGTGCGCGCGGGGATCACACACCAATAAACCTGAAGCAACGCCCAGGATTTACAGTGCACAGTCACCTAAGGGACTCACAGAGAGTCCAGGACAGAAAAGGGAAAAAGCCCTCCGTCCTATATCTAGCAGTATCCGTAGATGCGGCAATATGACATCACACAGCCGAGGCAAGGCCTGACCAATGTGGCAATGCGGGTCTTACGCAATACTGCCCATATAACAGTCGGCAGCGCATAGCGCTCGTGAATTCAGAATTCCCCTCAGGGCCCTGATTCGACTATACCGACAGCAGCCTTGCTTGCAAGGCGGGAACCTCCAGGTTATAGAACCTGATAAATGTAGACGGCGAGGCCCAACCTGCCGCCATACATATATCCTGCAAGGAGATCCCAGTAGACATACGCCCACGACGAAGCGACACCTCTTGTGGAGTGTGCTCTGACGCCCAACGGGCACTGAAGGCCCCTGGAAGCGTAAGCTAACGCTATGGCGTCAACTATCCATCTGGATAGAGTCTGTCTCGAAACAGCCATTCCCTTGGAACGTCCACCGAGCGAGACAAACAGCTGCTCCGTCTGCCGAAAGGCAGCATAGCGAGACACATAAGCTCTTAAAACCCTGACAGGGCAAAGAAGACTCGAGTCTCCATCCTCCCCTGACACCGGCAGGGCAGACAGGGCAATAACCTGAGCCCGAAACGGTGTATTGAGGGATTTCGGCACATAACCGTGCCTAGGTTTGAGTATGACCCTTGAGTCATTGGGCCCAAACTCCAAGCACGACTGGCTCACCGAGAGCGCGTGCAAATCACCCACACGCTTCACCGAAGCGAGAGCCAACAAGAATACTGTCTTGAACGACAGATGCTGAAGGCTAACCGATTGGATAGGCTCAAAAGGGGGACCCTTCAAGGCCTCCAAAACCGCCGCGAGGTCCCACATAGGGACTGACGGAGGTCACGGGGCGACATCTGCTAACTGCATCAAATCTGGGAACCATGGTTGGTTCTTCCAAAGAGGTGCTACAAGCAGTAATGAACATCTCGTTTCTCTCACCCGTTCTATCACCTGCGGAAGGAGGGAGACGGGAGGGAAAGCATAAAGCGGGCAGCACGGCCATCTCCGTGACAGCGCGCTTTCGTTCTTGGAAAAGAACGCGGGGCAGTGAGCGTTTTCGTGGGACGCGAAGAGGTCCACCTCCGCCCTGCCAAATCTCTCCCACAACAGCTGGACTGTTTGCGGGTGTAGAGACCATTCGCCCGTAGGAACATTACCTCTGGACAGCCTGTCTGGACCCAGATTCTGCAGCCCAGGCACATGCACTGCTCTCAGCGAGCGCACGATGCGCTGAGCCCAAACCAGGAGGCGTTCCGTCAGCCTGCACAGGTTTCGAGACCCGAGACCGCCCTGGCAATTTATGTAGGACACCACGGACATGTTGTCCGAACGGACTACGACGTGGTGATCCTTGATATGGGGACAAAAGCGCGTCAGCGCGTTCTCCACTGCCACCATTTCCAGGCAGTTGATATGATGGAGCTTTTCCCGTTCTTACCATAGGCCAAAGGACGGTCTGCCCTCGAGCAGCGCTCCCCATCCCGAAAGTGGAGGCGTCCGTCGACACCATCTTCACATTCGGGGAAGTCCCCAGGCTTACACCTGATCGGTACCAGACGTTCGCTGTCCAAGGTGCTAGAGCCGTAACACAGCTCTGATCGACCTTGAAATGCAGCCGGCCAGACGCCCACGCTCTGCGCGGGACCCGAGCCTTCAGCCAGAACTGCAGGGGGCGCATGCGGAGCCGGCCCAGCTGCAGAGCCGGTGATGCTGAGGCCATGAGGCCCAGCATCTTTTGACACGGTCGCACCGCAGCGGAAAGAACTCGCTGCACGCTGAATGCCCATCACGCGCTGTGGTGACAGCCGCGCCGTCATGGAACACGAGTTCAGAACTATACCCAGAAACAGGATCGTCTGACTGGGGTTCAGCGAACTCTTTGCCCAATTGACACTGAGGCCGAGCTTCTCGAGGTGATCGAGTAAAACGGCCCTATGGTCCACGAGCTCCACTCGTGATTGGGCCAGAACCAGCCAGTCGTCCAAATAATTCAGCACTCATATGCCTCTGAGTCTGAGAGGAGCGAGCGCTGCATCCATGCATCTCGTAAACGTACGAGGAGCTACGGACAAGCCGAATGGCAGGACTGAAAACTGGTATGCCTGGCCCTCGAAGGCGAATCTCAAATATCGCCTGTGGTTTGATGCTATCTGTATTTGAAAATACGCGTCCTTCAGATCTATTGACATGAACCAGTCCCCTCTGCGAATCTGCGTGAGGAGCTTCCTGGTCGTGAGCATTTTGAAACTGCGTTTCATCAATGCCTTGTTCAGCTGTCTTAGATCCAGTATGGGCCTGAGACCCCCGTCTCTCTTGGGCACCAGAAAAGTATCTGCTGTACAGCCCCCCCTCGCTTTGAGCTTGAGACACAGGCTCTACAGCCCCTTTGCTCAACAGTTTTGATATTTCAGCCCGAAGTATGTGTGCTACTTCTGTTTTGACTGTAGTTTCGACGCGCGCTGAAAAGCGCGGTGGGCGTCGAGAATACTGTAGCGAGTAGCCTCTCTTTATAATGCCTAGCACCCAATCCGAAACCCCTGGAAGCGCTGACCATGCATCTGCATGAATGGCTAAGGGCTGGATGCGAAGCGCGCTCTGTTGACTGGGCAACGGCGACGCTCGAGTGTGCTGCGCATCTGAGGCGGGGAGTGCGCTGATCACAGCGGGCAGATCGCTCTTCCTTGACCCCGTCCCGGCGCTTAACCGACTGGGGGGAGGCTGAGCGGGTCCCGTGGGACTCAATATATCTGCGAGTAACCGTGGGCTGCATGTGTGCACATTTACCACTTTCAACTCGCTGTCTGCCTGTGCAGAATGTACGTGCATGGGCCTCGTATTTACAGAAGCCTCGCGCCGTATGTGACATAGTGTATGTGGGCACTGGGAAGTGGGCACGTTTACTATGCGGCGCGCTCGACCGATCTGTGTCGATCTTATGTGCGCTAGCCCTGTGTGCAGGGCTGTGCTTACATGTGGAGATGGGCACTGAGTAGTGGGCATCGCCACTGCATTTATAGCACCATCGGCCGTGGCCGGACGAGCGTGCACGGGTTTCGTTTTTACAGAAACCACATGACGCGTGTGACATAGTAATTGTGGGCACTGAGGGGTGGGCACGTTTACTATGCAGTGTGCGCGACCGACTTGAGTCGTCATTATGGGTGCAGGCCCTGTGTGCAGGGCTGTGCTTACATGTGGAGATGGGCACTGAGGAGTGGGCATCGTCACTACATTTATAGCACCATTGGCCATGGCCGGAACACCAGAAAAAACACTCTTTTTGTGAAACATCTGGGTAGCCGTGATAACGGCTTTTGTGTGCAGGCAAGCGGGCACCCGAAGCAAGCAGAGAGCACGTGTCTTCTTCCTCCGACGCGGGCCTGAGATCCACTTCCTCAGATGACGCGTCGGCAAGCAGCGGACGCTGAACATCGGGAAGCGATGCAGGGGAGGCCGGTGAAGCGGAGGGAACCGGCGAGCTCGGCCGAGCTGGAGGCGGTTCTGGTAGGCGCTGCAAGCGGCGCTTCTTACGGCGCTGCGGCGCAGCGGATGATGCAGGCTTCGAGAAGGATGCCAGGCAAGTCCTCAGAGTCACCATAGGCATTAACTCGCAATGAGAACATCCACCGTCAGCGAGCGCGAGCGCTGCATGGTCCTCACCCAGACAGGAGACGCAGATGACGTGACGATCTCCTTCGCTGAGCGGGGCTCTGCACGAGCCGCACGAGGGCATCTTTAAAAAGACGCAGCTCTTTTGTGAATGTGCATCGCAGGGCGAACACACACACAGGATATAACAGATAAAGGATGTAAAGGATATGGGCGCCAGATAGCGCAGCAGGAACGGCAGTGGAAGGCGGCGATGCCTGCAGCTTCAGAATGGCTCGTCCTGCTGATATGCTCTTTCAGACGGCGCTTGCTTCCTCCTTGATCCAGCGATGCGTGAGCTTCGCTGAAGAGATGAAAAATCAGGTGAGTCAGCCTTTTCGAGCTCCTTTTATAGGTTGGGCCACACCCGTTTCGGCGGGAAGTGGCAAGAAGGGCGCGAAGCGCCCTTATTGGTCTGATGTTGCATCAGCCTGCGCTCGATAGGCTATGCAGTTGCCGCAGAACAAGCCAATGAGCGAACGAGCCGTCTCGCCTATGGCTGTGTACTGCTGCAAATGCGCTTTACAAAAATACAAAATTAAGGATAATTTTTGCTTCAGTATTTCGTGAAAAGAGACTTTTCCCGTAGCGTCTTAGCTAAGACGCAGTACGAGAGAGCTCTCGTAAGAGAACGCTTAACATGGCTTAATGTACTAAGACAGTGATATTAACAGACCAAACTCACAAAAAATCATACTAATAAAATATACTATCTATAAAAAAATCAGATGAGCCCTGAATATTAATGTAACTCATTTAATAACACGTTAAGCCTTTTCCTCCCATAGAAAACCGTTATAAGAAAACGCTTAATGTGGCTTAATGTACTAAGACAGTGATTTTTAAAAACCAAACTCACTAAACATTATACTAATAAAGTATACGATGTACAAGAAATAAAAAAAACAGATGATCCCTGATTATGAATGCAAGTCGTTTAATAACACGTTAAGCCTTATGATGGTTTTCTATGAGAGGAAAAGGCTTAACGTGTCAATAGCACGGTATTACAATATTGCGGTTATTGCGACAGCCCTAGTTCTGAACTAGCACAGGAAGTACCCAGTATTTATACTCATAATTAATAAAACTAATCAAGCTCAAAATGGAATATTCTAATTTTTTTTTAGATACTGAATTTTTTAATTTAATAAGCTGTAAGTCATACTAAACAGAATTAAAACAAAAAACTCTTGAAATATTTCTGTTTGTGTGCAATGAATCTAGAATATACAAAAGTTTACTTTTTTGAATTAAATTACAAAAAAATAAATAACTTTTCCTTTTTTTTAAGTAGTCAAGGATGAATTTTGTTTGAGCAAAATGATATCTGTGCTGCCAACAACATTACAATGAGTCAAGCAATATCAAATGTCAGTATTCTCTTCTACCATCTTCTGAATTGCTGAAAATTGTGAATTTAGTTCTGTTGGGATTAGTATAATGCCACCTTTATATTGAAAAACATCTATAGAGGATGCATTACATATATTACCTTATTAAAATTGAAAGGAGTGACCATTTTAGAGGTTTCACACACAGGCCTCTGTTCGGGCTAATACAGGGTTGTTTATGATCAAAGTTATGATCAAAGTTATACAACTCCAATTCAAGTTACTTTTGGGTGCAATAACTTTTACATTGAATGTAAGTCTGTGTTTTAGCAAAAAAACACGTACTGAGTAGGAGTTACATGACATAGGCTAAATTGTTTACATCTCTGGTTCACCCCAAATAATGATAAAACCTTACAGTATTCTCACAAAATCATGTATTCCATAAGTATGTAATCATGTCAATGCAATTTAGACAGGTCCAATGGATTCATAGACCCAGAAAACATAGGGTTAGACACCAAGATTACTTGACTAAGTCAAATAATGAAGGAGTTAGGATATTTTAAGGGCTCCCTGCCCATCTTGGACACCATCTTGAAAATTACACCTTTCTAGTGGTCAAACTTTGGTAAACTTTTAGTATGTTATTAAGGACACCTAATACTACAAAAAACAGCTGAGAAACCTTTTGTTAGAATTTTTTTACGGTTAGGTTTTTTTTTTCTTATATGCAGCCGCCTATCACACAATGATCAACCTGCACAGTGCAAACAGCCAAACCTGGATATTTTAGGCAATATTACAATCTTGGCCGGGACATGTCCCATATGAACGGTGCATATGGCCACCCCACTAATAAGTATAGTAATAACATGACAGATGTTACTACCTACAACAGTCCAGCTTCTCATTTGCATAAAGTTGAGCTTTCCTCAACTTTGAGATGCTCTCAATCGCTCTCAACACTTTCTCTGTGCCACTATCAATCTCTTATTATCCCACATGAGCATGTTGCACAGCTCTCATAGGAATTAACTGAAGATTCCCACAAGTGATGACTCAAATTTGGACAAGCAACTCGTTCCAGACCACATGGTACGGGCATGCACGATACATCAAACTGTATGGCTAGTTAAGGAGATGCACATTAATTTTCTGATTTGATGGATAAAACAGGTGTAAAATCCTACAGACTTCCATTTAAGGAACAAACAAGCCTGCTCTAGTGACCAGAATATCATAAACCCCACCAAAGAACATTTTTTGTATTTTCACCAAAAAAAAAAAGGATTAGCCAGATAAATCTGCTCCATGCCAGTCCTTAAACCAGGCCTCTTAACTGCATAAAATAATGCATATAAAAATTACTTTGGACATTAAAACTTTCCCAGACATGCTTCTCTGTCTATGGGAAAAGACTAGCTGAAGTACCCCCTTTAGATCTCATAGTTAATCAAACAAAAGGCCACTGACAAATCTGGGCAGCTGCCTGCAAAACCTGATCAGAGAATAAGTAAAACCAGGGACTAGAGAACAAAACGTTGGGGATGTGACTATACAACTGTACTTCTGTTTGTGTGTTTTGGCATTTAACGGTTTAAAAAAATACAGCTGCCATCTGTCTAAACTGCTTATATAAACCAGACTTCTTTAATCAAGTGTGCGGTTGAATGACACCATGTTGCAAAAGACCGATTACAGGCTAGTGCTGCCAGGTCCAGCAGTCAACACTATAGACAAACGTATATGTTCTCTTTTACTGGTACTCGGAAGTCGTAATTCTTACACTGCCGTTCAACTCATAGGCCAATGTTTCATTGTGAAGTGTTCACAGAGGTCTAAACGTGGGCAGACATTGAAAACTCACAGGAGGTGATAGTTCTCCCACAGAAATTTAATAGAGACGACCTCAAGAGTCAAGAGGCAGATTTCTTTCTATATCCACTGTGTTCAGGACAGCATGCGTCATCTGGAGGTGCACAAAACCTCAAATCAGGGGCAATTAAGAGACCCATTTAGACTTTAATCTGCTCAGTGACTAACGGCACTGGCATATGAAGTGAAGGAAATAATGCATGGAAATTAACACAGCTTGATTGTATTCTTAATTATGATTCAGAGCACACAGGATTGTTTAGAAAATAGTAAATTTAGAAAATAGTAAAGCTTGCATCACTTTGTCCTAGAGCTGGTTTGATAGATGGGCTAGGTTTATTCCTTGTATATTCAATGTAAATGCAATTCTAGAACTGTCGAGAATAAAGATTACTGCAGTCATGTTGCATGGAAATGATGAATGCAAAAATGAATGAGAACGGTGTAGGTTATATTTTTCCCCCTCTTACTAGGCTTGTTGACACTCAACAGTCTTTATATTCCTGTACACTAACAAGCACAAGCAACTGTTCACTAACCATGGAGGTGTTTTATTATTTAAGCATGCTTTTAGGCTGTATTACCATCGCAAATAAATCAATGTACAACCTAATTGGAATCCAGAAAGCAATAAAAAAAATAATAATAATGCTTATGCTTCAAAGAAATGCTTAACTCAGGGTGTGCATTAACTGTGTGCAATCCAATTTTTATAACATTTTAGTTATTACACTGCATAGCTATACACTTTGTAGACTGAACAGCATAGTGTTGTATCTCACAGGCTCATATTCCCTCACAGCATGACTGTGTGAAATAAAAAAAAGTCTACCTGACATCCCTCACATCTCAACAAGAGAGGAAACTGGGCTAGTAGTCACACTTTTTTACTTGAGTGTATATGTCTCAGAGAATTATTATTATTATTATTATTATTATTATTATTATTATTATTATTTATTTATTTTCAGTTTTTTTAGACTATAGCATTTAAGTGTGTTCACTTGTTATCTAAAATATTGTCCTAAATGACCCCCTTGTGACAACTTCCTCATGTGACTATAGTCCCGGTCTCCAGTAAATGACTGAGTAGCAGAAGCAGGGGCGGATCTACCGGGGTGGCATGGGGTGGCAAATGCCACCCTAAAAGAAAGCCTTGCCACCCCTGCTGCCACCCCAGTTGGCAGAAACGAATTAAAAGTTATGGCCAATTTGAAAATTTACGAGCGCGAATCTCCAACGGCGTGGGGGAAAACACTGCGAACATCGTGTGTATCTGAATGACAAAAATGCACATATTGAGCGCTCATTCCCAGAGACGCGTAGAACCGTTTTAGTCTCTTTTAACTTTAATATTCATATACACAAGTCCATATCGATATTTGATTCATTTTACAGCCCTAATATAGATGTATTCATTCAAAAATAGCCAAATTCCGTGACGTTCTGCTTTATACAGCAAGTTCTATTTTTAACTGGATTCCGCGATTCAATCGTTTAGCAAACACAGACTGGGTGAATTTATGAATGAAAGTGTAAAAGTTCTGACACAAAACCTCTGACAAAACTAAGTTGTTACGTGTCCACGCTTTTTTAAGTGGGTAAACGTGTTTATGTTCGACACTAGGCTAACGTTACATAGTTTTGCTTAAGGTAGAATGATAAGGCTAATTATATATACATGCCACTTTCTGAAACAACCTTACACAGTTTTGATAGCGTTAATAATGAACACAATGTTAACGTAGCCTGCCTGTGATGAATGCTGACTGCACACATTTCCACAACTTCCCTTGATCATCCTCACAACTTATTGCTTGTAGCCATTTTGTCATCCTTTCCGGTTCTGTATGTTTATTAGGAATGATGTAGAACTTCATTTCATAATTTGTTAGTTTATTGGTGGTACAGAAAACGACACAACACCTCTTTGGCATGATTTCAATTGGCGCCAACGCAATGTTTCCCCCCACGGGCTAAATTCACATCACGTGACGGGGCGTTCTTAGACCAACCGTCTGTATCTATCCGTGCTCGCGACCACTAACACCTCATGTTTTCGGCTGAATGTTCATAATTGATGGATGAACATCTATGCCCGGGTAAAGGACATCAGCAATCCGGTGCAGAGAAAAGAAAACTAAAGAAAGTTATAAAAAATAAAAAAAAACAGGCATAAAGTTGGCTTGACGTTGGACGTTAGAGAGTTTCAAATTTAGGGACAGTCTCTAAAGTTACATGCGATATTGATATACACTTTTCTAACGTCAGTAGCATTTGAGGAGAATGACTTTCTTACAGTCATAAAAACAACTGTAATGGTTCATTTAGGTGTCAGCTATAAAGCACAATTGAATTGAATGTTTGATATTAAAATAAACTGTAAATCATATGTAAATTATGCTACTTTTTCAACTGGGCTCAAACGCAAATTTGAAGCTCAATAGCATTTGAGGAGAAAGACCTGCAGTCATAAAACAATTGTAATGTGTTCATTTAGGTGTCAGCTACAATGCACATTTTATAAATTTTTAATATATATTAAAATAAATTATAAATCATTTAGGTAAAAACAAGGTCCGTTTATCACTTTCAGGCACATTCCTGTGAAGGTTTTTTTTTTTTTTTTTTCAGGTTCCCTTACGAAAATTACCCATGGTTTTAACAATAACACCACAAATCATCCTTAATATTTTTTTGATGTTGTCGTTGCTATAAAAACAGACCTAAGCCATCAATAGCTTTTAAAATGACTTAAAATGCATTATATAAAAAACAATGAGGCAATAATTATTGGTTAATAATAACACTGTTAAAATACATAATGTAGGCAAATACAAAATAATCAATGTATGTACGTTATTACAAATGCCTGCAAAGGGAGCCAAATGTAACTGCTGCTGTTACACTTACAGGACAATCAAATCCTTGTTTAGGCTACTGACCAAACATTTAGTTCAAATATTCACTTAATCTTTCATTTTTGGCCACCTTGTTGCTATAGATGACACAGCCTTTATAATTTCTTCAACAAAAAACGAGCATATCACAACCCTTACAAAAATAAGCCATGGTTTTATAGTAAAACAGCTTAATTTCCTTTTACATTATTTCTTTATGCTTGACACTATAAAATAAATTAGTCATAATAAAGTGATAGCCATAGGTAGATGTTGAGAGCTACAATTGTAATTTGTAAATAATAAAATTTTTTCATTTTTATTTTTTTATTTGATTAAAGTTATTTTTTCACCCCTATAGTAGGTGTTTTTTTCATCATCATATTTCAGGAAGGGGGGCACAACAATACAGTCCTGCTTAGGGCACCCATTTGGCCAGCGGCGGCCCTGAAGGTGTTGTTATACACGTCTCTGGGAATGTGTGCTCTACTACACGCACACTGAAGCACGCGTGGTGTTTTCAGCTCTTCACTATATTGACGCATAATGTAGGCTACACATGTGCACGCAAGCACGTTATGAGAGGATTTCACCATTTCATTTGATAAAACTATCGTCATTCATTCGGCAATGTCTTTATAACAACCTGTCAAAATATTCGGTATAACTGAAGAAATTCAAACAGAAATCTAGTACTATTGCACAGTAGAGTATGCTATACGTCAAGTAGGCCTATTAGCTAATAATAATAGTTTATTTAAAAAAAACAAACTCTGTCTACAACTCAAAGTAAAAGTTTGGTCTAACTCAAAGAAATTATGTAAGAAATTGCACAGTAAAATATACTAAATAAAAAGATATACTAAAACGTTATTTTAAAGGAATATCACACAAGTTTTCATAGATAGTTTTAATTTAAACTTGCCAAAACAATAACAACAAATTTTTCAAAAACAAAATAATGTTTATTTATTTATTATTGTCAGCTAATAAAACCTATGCTTCAGGGACCATATTCATATAACATCTAAGGCTAAATGTAGCTCTTGACTGGTTGAGTTAGATGGTGATTAACACTAAACAGTAGAAAATCAGTTGAGCCTCCCCAGCTGTAAATGTCATTGGCTATTAAAGTCTTGTGTTTCTTATAATAAATTGACATGTTGATAACACTGAACCTTTTATAATGCTCATAATTACATGTCGATGCATACTGTAAGCATTAGTGAGTGTGGTGGTGCTTATGGGGTATGGTCACTTATTCCTTATATGAACTCTTTCAAATGCAAGACATTGATTGCATGAGATTTAAGTTTGTAAATGATAGCCTGTGCCCTTTTGTAGTGTGCACATATACTATTTATCATCAAACTGTGATAACTGTGACTAAATTCAGTATATATACGTCTGCCATCTGTTGCCACCCCTCAAAAATTCCTGCCCCCTTCTCGCCACCCCATCAATATTTTACTAGATCCGCCCCTGAGCAGAAGGAAAGATAACATTTTAATTTTCAAATATTAAAGATCATTAATGTTCATTCAAATCAAAATGGCATGGATTTTTCTTTATATTTTCAGTTTATGAACATTTGAACGCACATTTATTGATCGGTTGGTTAATCACTTTAAAACAACTTATTACTATTAATTAAGTGTTATCATCACACTAGTTAACTGTTCAGATCATTATTATTTTATATAATCAAACGTGAGCGTTCTAGACCAGTTGCGTCGCGTCGCGATCATTGGGAATGACGCAGCAGAGTGCGCGCGGTCCCAATGTAACGGGCTCTTACCTGTTGGAATATCCTTATTTCTCTCCATGCTCAGGGAATAATGAACACAGGACGTCAGCGTTAAAATAAGCGCGTACAAGCACAGATGATGCTCCATCGCCGCTTCGGTGAAGTCCTCAGAGACGATGTGAACAAGTTTGCGAAGTTGCTGCTGGTCAGCGCGCGGTGAGTCCGAGAAGCCCCGGGGTCAGCAATAAAACCTCTCGTAGATCACCTAAGTAAAGTCATTTCTAGTGAATATCAGTAGTATAACTGTGCTGATTAGTCCCGCAAGAACGAGCTGACTGTGATGGTGCCCCTGATGTTCCCAGACAAGGTGACAGTAGTGAGTATGATTGAACAAGGACAGCCGTGTTTGAGCACCCCTCCTCCTGCAGTCCTCAAATAATGCCCCCTGGCACCGCCCTCATTCACATGCATGTGACAAGTTACATGAAAAAAAAAATACCTTGATGTTACAATAAACACTGTATATGTGACATAAGTTGAATGGATATTATTACAATGACTGTTTATTTCTTAAATCAAAATAAGTCAAAGCTAGTCTGATAAAGCTATAGTAGACTATATAAAACCTAAAAATCTTGCCAAAGGAAAAGCTTTTAAAATGAACTAAATGTCCTTTCAAATGGCAATATGTGAGGGTAATTTACCGGTAGAATGGGAGGCTGGCATAATTTTATAAAACAAATGTAATGTATGTGTGGTGGGTGGGTCAGGTTTTCCATTGTGTACCAAATGTCCCCACAAGGACTGTAAAACCTGAAATCACCTGTGAGGAGCAGCCAACAGCCCATGTGAGAATTAAAAAAGCTTAATAAACATACTAAATATTGCTTTAATGGAAATACAAGGGTTATGAAAAAAAATGGGTTATGGTAGTATTTAGGGCAGAAAATATAATTGGCTCAGTGTAAAAAAGGGAAGGTACATACAGTATAAAGTACCCACTGTGGTAGAAAAAAAAAAAAAAAAAAAATATATATATATATATATATATATATATATATATATGTGTGTGTGTGTGTGTGTGTGACTTACTAGCAAAACGTATTAAAAATATCTTTTTATGACAGTGCATTATGTCCAAAATAGGCAATTCACCCTTTATAGTCTGATATATGATAGAGACAGAGAGAGACAGAGAGAGAGAGTAGTATTGCATCCTTCATATATCCAAAAAGTCTTCAGTTTTATCATATTTATAAAAGAAAAATACAGCTTTCCGATTCTTTCCGGAAAATTCCGAGCTCCTGGAGGCGTGCCGTGAGCGGAGCTATAATACTGATGTTTCATGTTGTTTCCAATAACATATATTCACTTATGTGCTGATTTTCAACAAAATATAGAAATCTGATGCAATTGTACTTACATGAATGGGGTCTTTTATCACAGGGACAGCTCCATGTTTTAATGATGTGCAAATCCAGCGTCGACTTGGGCCTTTTTTATAAAACATTCATCACTCAAATGACAAATGCACTTGATACACTCTGTTGCTGCCCCGGAAAAACAAACTGCATCCACTGTTTATGTAACGCTGGGTTCTTGGGGAAGCTGAACACGGTAAACTTTCCCTCACATCCAAAATTCACTTATTTGGAGGCATTCTCGAACAAATCCTATGGAGCGCTGCCGACGATTTTGAAGCGTGTTAATGTGCGCGGTCTCGCTCTCCTCTGGTCAATGTGTGTCCGGGGGCGTGCTTTTCAGGGAGAAATGCTCATATAAGGAGTTCCGTTCTCGTGTACGTCATGAGATCCACGATCGAAAAAAATCAGCCGAAATTTGTACCAACCCAGAAGTAAGAACCCACAGAAATTCTCAGTCATTCTTCTAAATAATTTTTTTTAAACTTTGGCCATGTTTAGCCTGAGAATCCATCTCTGAATACACAAAACACCATTGTACCCCCCTTTAAGGAGCCATTTGTTGTTTATATGTTTAGACAAAAAAAAAATCACCTCACTTTAAAATAATCACATTTTGTTGCTTTGCAGCCTGGACAGAAGACATACACATTTTTCGTTTTATCCAGCTGTATTTGCTCAGTGCAGCTCATAATATCCAAGTGACAGATAACACCAACATGTCAGAATTTTGATCATTTTGCTCAGCATGAAACAAGCTTTCCTGTGTAATGTGGTACAAATGTTAATATTTTCTTATCCAAAAAATAAGATGAAATTCTGATAGCTTGTAATGCAAATCAATGAGATCTTTATAACAGTATAGCAGAACTACTTAAATAAAATGCATATGCAGTACATAGCCTAACGATTGTCACACTATATCTCCCAATAATATGTCTTAGTGAGATGATATTTAAATGTTTCATTTTATGAGTGCATTCATTGTGGAAATCAACAGCCCTCATAAGGGAGTAGTGTAAACTTAATAAACACACTAAATAATCATACAATACAATAGTAACTCAGTATTAAAACAACAGAAGTAAGAAAATCCCCAACTTGGAAAAACAAACATGTTAAAACAGCCCACATACATCCACTGACCGCTTGATTACTGCTGTACTTATTGTTTTTATTTTTTTTAAGTATAATTTTACTTGAAGGCCATTTACTACACCACAATGACACTGCAGTACATTGAAAAGAAAGATCCTCTGTGCCAAACAAAAGCTATATGGCAGAGTTGGATCTTGACCATGCAATTTATGCATTTATTGTGGTCTCAGGCTTTCAGACATATGGTGTTTTTGCACATAGTGTGATAATGAGGTAATCTGGTTCACGTCCAACACTCTTAATAGCCACTGATTGAAGTCACAGAGGCCAATGTATTCCCATTCATTCTTTTTACAAGTTTCAGTTTCACTCATGCATGTATCTATGAGTAGTAGCCTACAAATACTCAAAATATCAGTTCACCACAGGTTCACGCTTCTCTGTGGGCCATTAAATTGTCTTGTCGCAGTCTTTGTCAATGCAGATAGAAGATGTTTCAAAGCACAGGAGTGGAGATAAATAAAGGCAGATATACTCAATGCATCCCTAGGCATTTTATGGCTTTGTGAGACAGAGGGGATTGTTTGGACATGTTTGGGGGATGGAAGCGGGGGCTATTAACATGAACAGCTGAAATCACTTCTGTATTATACAGTGAGAAACACATGGCTTTGCATTCATCTGCCACATCTGGTCTTGGTTATTAACTGAGAAACAGTCAAGAAAATGTCAGCGCCAGTGTGTGGGCAGTCAAGTGTACAGTATGATATTGCTTTTACATTGTTATAAACTTTAAAGTGCAGTGAAGCTAATGGATATGCTGATAAATAGAGGCAGAAGACTGACGATGATTCAGAAAAATCTGAAAAATGAAATAAAAGCTTTGTTTACTATTGTGGTAAAAGGGTGAATCTCACAAAACCATATTTCATATTTCAACCCAACATAACAGCCTAAAAAAAAAATGGTTATTAGTAATTAAAGATTATTATTTATTTTAAGAAAACAGCTTATTTCCAAGATTTTTCTGCATTGTGAAAATTACATTTTCATAACTCCCACCAGTATAACAAGTTTAAAAAAAAAAGTAAAAAAAAAGCACTATATATATATAATTTTATGACATATAGCATGTATTTTATGCTAAGTTAAAAAAAATATATATTTACATTAAAATATTATAATGAGTCAAAAACACAAACAAAAAAAGTCTGTAACAATACTGTAACAATAATTTGGGGAAAAATATGCATAATTGTCATGGAGATAAATCTGAATGCAAAGCACCATGGTGTTGACATAAATTATGGTTTCTTTTACAGGTAGTTTCTTTTTTATAATATTTTATGATGTTCCCCCAAAAGGGAGAACACACACAATTATAAGTGTAAGTTTGTCACAGTTTCCTTAAAACACAAAGGCATTAGTTTGAAGAGATGTCAAAGTCTGCAGGCAATAAAGCTGAATATGATATTCGATCTATATTTCCATTCATCGAAAATGTCTAGTACAGTGGATGACAGAGTCAGGCAGTAGTACAACCAATAAATGAATCAAGACTAAACATTTTTACAGACCTTGTGTCTTGAATCACACAGTATGACAATCTAAAAGTTTTTGTCCAGCTAGTTTTTTTTTCTTTTCCTTCCCATGGAGCAAACTGAAAATACATACAAGTCTATTTGTGGTACTGGCAATGCCTGGCAAATGGTTTCTCGATTACGATGATGAGTCACCCATCCACGACGACATGATCTCATGGACCTGATGAATCCTTTGCTATAATTACTTCCAATAATAGCTTTTTTTGTTTCAAATGCGTGCCTTTGAACCTGCCACTTCGTGTTAATTATAAACTGGCAACGATAGAAGACCAGTGCCTCTTGATAGACCAACCCCCGTCAGTCTGACCACCTCATTTTCACATCTGTGCACTGGTTTCAGTCAAGTTAAGATGGGAAATCCCACACTTCAGCCAAAATCACAAAGAGAACTTGACCTCCAGGAAAACACATTTGTCATCTTACTCTATAAGCATCCTCAAGAACCCATCATTCATATGGGTGGAAAGGAGGCAATCTGTGCATCCGCAATGGCGCCATTTCACAACACTGAAAACAGGCAGATAGCATGTTGGTCACGGACATATCGGAAAGAAGAATATAGGGAGGAATATATGGAGTCTATTGGCCATGCATGCGGGAAATGTAATTTGCATTAAAAGACTATCCTTGTGAAAAAGAAGTGCATAACTGTATTGAATGTGTACTTGTAGTGTCCTTAAAATCGATATATTTTTGGTTTATAAAAACTTTAATTACATATAATATTATATCAGTGACATAAAAGGCCACTTAGAGTAAACTTTCATGACTGCTTCAAAACATACCACACATCAAAGGAAAAGTTTTACATTAAAGTAGACTTTAAATCATTAAGTGTTAATAATCTTTTGAAATGCTTTAAAGAAGTGCATGTATTATGTGTCGACTAACAGACTAAAGCACATGTAAATAAGCAATTGTAATTTTATTAATGTTATTGCAATATTAAGTTAATAATATGTTTTGATATATTTAGTTAATATATTTTAAATGCACTTAAAATAATATATTTGCAATCATACACAAAGTTGTAATTAATACATGCTATACACGTTTTAAATGAAATTACATTAAAGTATATTTTAGCTCATCATAAATGCTTGTATAAATCAGTCTTACTTCAATCTAAAACTATAATAAATTTTAGTGTTCAAAAAGCATTCCATTCAGTTCGCACTTTTCTATCGATGGATATTATATCCTCAAAAGGTACTCCTTTTTAAAAGTGTGTAGGCCTACCTCAATATTATTATTATTATTTATTTTTTTTTTTACTAAAGTTCACCAATAAATTAACTTTTGTATTTTACTCACCTTCATCTTGTTCCAAACAAGTGTTTTTTTTCTCTGTAGAACACAAATGAACAACTGTGAAGAAAGTTAATGCTGCTCTTTTCCCTTCAGTTTACAGTGACTAGATGCTGTACATTAAAACATACATAAATACATACTAAATCGGTTGCACTTTTAGAATTAGTGTCCTACTTTGTAAGTATGGACTACTCTAGTGCTTTTTTGGTGCTTTGTGGAGCTTGACAATCTCTAATTAATGTATGATTTAATTAATAAACAGCATCAACATTCTGCTAAACATGTCATTTTGTCTTCAACTGGATTTTGAAAAACATGAGCATGACTTTTCCTGTAATTCTTTCTAAACCATACATTTCAGCGACAGTACGAGACATGGTCACACAATGGCACCATAATTTTGACCAAAGAGAGGGATATAAAGGAACTAAAACATAGGTGGGTCCCAGTAGGGGCTCCATTGGACAACTTTAGTTGTCCTCTTGGCAGAATTCTTCATTTTAAGTTAATTATACAGGGTGAGCTTCATGAGCAGTCTCTCATTAGAGTAATACCTAAAGTGATCATTGGAGAGGCCAGCCTGAAATAAGATGCTCGGATATATTTATACACCCTGACCATCTCCATTTCCCGGAGGAAAAAGAGAGGACAAACCTTTTGAGGAATATGCATTTTAAGTAGTATTTGTATGGTCCATTTCACGAATATTTGAGAAATTCTCACAGGAGCACATCACATGTGGACAAGACCTAAGAACAGATTTCCGCATTTGTTAACTTTGCTGGAGTAGATGACTGAGCATCATTTTCATGATTTCATTCATCCAGTGCCCAGTGTCCCATTCCACTGGAGACTATCTTCAAGCTTTGTTTGCACAGATGTGTTTAGGACCTCTGTTTGAATGTGTGGTCTTCACACACTGATACAGGAAATTCAATACAGTATGATGTTTCTAAGGCTCCTTGAAGTTTGTATATGTAAGGAATGACATAGTTAATTCGTTTGCAAGTATGCCAGCACATCCCTAAACATTCTTTACATACAGCCTCAGTTAACTGGAGGTTGGAAACAAATTACATTCAAGTAAGAAAACTCACACTGCTGTCATTTCTGAAACGTGTGCTTCAGCCAAACCTTATAAATCTAGATAAAGTGCACAGCGTATGGAGCTGAGGTCATGTGAACCTCTCGCTCTTGTGTAGGGGTGTTCTGGTATTTTAGTTTCGGCTAGGAGTGTTGTCTATCGCGGAATTAATTTAATAAGAAAAGTGATGGATGTGTTTGGTTATATTAATTTCATGAAGGATGATACTATAATTCACTGTATCATAGACCTGGACCTAGTCACTTAAGTATATTGCTTTGGGTGGCTTATTGTGATTTTGCCAAGTGAGACATGTTGCTGGATCAGCATCTTTGTTGGTTTTGGAACAGCATTCCTATAAACCAGATTTTTCAAGGATTAGGGACTTAACAACATTCTTATCAATCTATCCCCCACTGATTTCAAGGACAGTGTTGGGACTGGTGTTGTGGCCACAAGATATTAACTCGTGGGAACGTGATATTATGTCGTGGCCACGACATCCTTATGTCATGGCCTCGAGATGTTATGTTGAGGGAACGACATATTTTTCTCATGGCCACGAGTTTTGTTTTAAAGGAACCGACCTTTACATGTGTTTTGTATTGCATTCGATGGTCTCTTTGTTTCATAATAACTCACTGTATTTCAAAAATTTCTTGCACAAGTTACATTGGAACATCGTTGAAGGTTAACGTGACTTCCATGGATCAGCACAGCACAGATCTTATGACATTTTTATGGGAACACAACATCAAAGAGGCAAACATAGCCAGAATTGAACAAGACAAGGTAAATAGTTGTCATTTTTTGTTTTTATAAACATGTGCAGGGCTTGACAGCCACTGTCATTTGTCATATCAAAGTCCTTAAATTGTATTCGAAATTTCAGTCGTAATAAGACAATGTGATAAAATATAGCCTTTATCAGTCACATAAAATCAGTAGGCTAATCAATAAAATACATATTTCCAATGCAGAGGAAACGGAAATGAATCAATTGCCTGTCTTAGTTTATGAAAAGGTCATTGAATCAATGACTCACCTGATTTGTTTAAAACACTGAATCATTTGGTAAAAAGCTCGGTAATGCGAAACTGATCTTTGGGTGGGGGGTGTTAATAATATGTAAATCTGTTCAGTCATGCTGAGTCTCCTATGTACTTTTTTATGATTTCCGATGGGCAACCATACATTGCATAGATTCTTTGGATAACTTAAACACTCTTTAAACTTAAAAGATGTTCAGAAGATGCGTTTTCAAGTTGCTTTTGTGTGAATTGCATTTTAAATGTAAATTTAAATGATATTCTGAAATTAGCTAAATCAAATAAATAATTTAAAGGAATCTGAACAACACTAAATTAAATTAAATTGGATTAGGCCTACTTTGAGTTGTTTATTTGCATCAAGGTCACATGCAAGCATGGAGAAGAGAAAATCTGTATTATTACTATTTTCATAAAACCAGCTTAGAAAGAAATTAAATTATACAGGGTCTATACCTATTTCAGTACATCAAGGTTTTACTTTTTTATTCCACCTCTTATAATTTTGAGGTTAAATAAAGCTTTTTTTGACATCTCTGTATGCAAAAAAATAAAAAATAAAAAAACAGTATTCCATCGAAAATACTGACAGGAAAAGTAACTTGTTTGAAAGATTAAGGAAATTAGTATGTACGGCCAAGAGGCAAAGAAGAACATCGACGACAGATTTAAAAAAAATATGCTGGAAACACAAATGCCAAGAAGATATCCAAGCGTGTGAAACTGGGCTGGATGAACTTTAATACAAGAGACAATGACTTCAAACGGTGGTGTAACCAGTCATGTCTCTAATAATGTGAATTCAACCATGAAAGATGTGCAGGAAATAGCAGAGGGTCTCTTTTTTCCAGATGGTAAATCCAAACATCTAGATCTAAAAAAAGTTTGGACTGTAAGATTTGAGATTTCTCCCACAGAATGATTGAATCGGAATGTACCATTGGAGATTTGTATGAAACAAGTCAGGTTAAAATTCTCAGACTTTATCTTTTTACAAAGTGCATCAGTACACAGAATAATACAGAAAACTCTGTCACAAATCCTTAAACAGATGTCAAGTTGAATGAAAGTGCCCAAGATGACAACCAAGCATCTAGCAGCTTTAGCACCAATTTAAGTGAAACAGTTTATAAAAAAACAATTATCATGTTTCTAAAGTATAAATCATTCAGACATTCTCTTATTGACTTCTTTATTTGATCGTAACAATCAACTTCAAAGAAAATAAATGAGAACATGTAGAATAACATGCATGTAGAAATAGACTATTTAGACAAAGCAACATTAAAGGGATAGTTCACCCAAAAATGTTTATTGTCATAATTGTACTCTCCCTACACTTGTTCTAAAACTATGAGATTTTTTGTTGTCCCCATTATTTTTCAACATATCTTATTTTGTGCTCAACAGAAGAAAAATCCATAAGAATAGCATTGATGCTTTGAATAGTTGAAGGTTGAATAAATGATGACTGAATTTTCAGGTGAACTATCTCTTTAAATATATTCAGGGTGCTCACAGTAAGTCTGGTTCTGCTTAGGAAAACTTTGACAGTGCATCATGTCTACCAAGTTAAAACTGTTTACATGTATAACTACGTGAGCAACTACAGTTTGCATAAGCATTTACATTTATTTTGTGATAAAGCCACTGAGGAAAGTGGAAGATAATGGATCATTTCAAAACTGTTACTTGCAAATTTCAATACCATAATTGTCCAACCAATTTAAGGCTGTTATTCTGTTATTTGGGATCGGACTGCATCAGTGATGCGCGGGTCGGGGTTTTTTCCAACCCACGGGTCCCGCTTTTAGGAAATTATTTGGCCCGCCCCAGCCCGCTCCGCAAATAAAGTAAAATTCCTTTACCCACCCCGCGCATCGAGGACATCACGGAAGTTACGTTGCTACTTAGACCTTCGTATCGTAACCTTATCAATAAGCTATAGGTAATTGCACTATGATGGTTCGTTCGTGAACAAATCTATTAGGCGAACGAATCGTTCTCGTTTACGTAATCCACTGACCATAGACACAGAGGCAGATCTACCGGGTGGCATGGGTTGGCAAATGCCACCCTAAAAGAAAGCCTTGCCACCCCTGCTGCCACCCCAGTTTGCAGGAACGAATTAAAAGTTATGGCAGTGAATTCACGAGAGGACAGAGCGGAAAGAGACCGATTTGTTTGGAAAACATTCTGAGCACGCGCGACACATGGGAACCAGGAGTCGAGAGGAGACACAGGAGGAAAGAGGTAAAAATGGATTATCTATCTAACAAGAAATGAAGCTATAATGAAAGCACAGTGCTAGCATAGTTGTGTAGTCTACTACGTGATACGTTACCCACTTTTAAAAAGCGCGAGGATACGTAACAACTTCGTTGTGTCAGAACTTTCACACCTTCATTCATAAATTCACCCGTCTGTGTTTGAAAAGCGACAAGGATTGAATCGCGGAATTCAGTCACAAATGGAACTTGCTGTATAAAGCAGAACGTCACGGAATTCGGCCATTTTTGAATAAATCAAAAGTAGGCCTGTACGTGTCATTCGTGAACGAATCGTTCTTTTTGAACTAATCTTTTAGGTGAACGAATCGTTCTCGATCACGCAATCCACTGACTCATATTTCTCGTTCACTGAAGTTCCTCCCTCCACAGCAGCGTGGCGCTATTAGCAGCGCATGCGCAGCTCGGTGAACCGGGTAGCTTCGTGAACTGTTTCATCCTGTCAAAGAGTTACTCAACCTCGAGCCAATAGCCTTCGAGTATGAGATGTGACGGAGCATGTGATTTGTCGAATGTAGTGAACTAATACGCCCTTCACTGAACAAGTTCGAGAGATCTTCTTGTTGGTGAATGAAATGACTGAACTGGTACACATGTCGTTCGTGAACAAGTTGAATAATTTAATACATCTCGTTCGTGAATGAAATGACTGAACTGGCACATATGTCGTTCGTGAACGAGTTGAATGAACGGATACATGTCATTCGTGAATGAAATTAAGTGGTACATAGCTTATCTCGTTCGTGAACGAAATGAATGAGAGTAAACCGGGTCAGTCTACCATTTAGCATTTAGAGTAAACCAGGTCAGTCTGCCATTTAGCATGTCAATCAGCAAAATGCAAAGCGCTGTTATATGAATGTGAATATATAATACAAACTGTCTGACCAAACAATTAAAATGCTAATTAGGCAAGAAAACCTTGTGCTTTGTTCATCTGAAAAACTTAATTAGACTTTATATATTGAATGCGATTATGCACACATTTTAATAATACCAGATCAGTTTTTGTAACAAGTGAATACGTTCGTTGACTTAAGACTTAACACATAATAGCTACACTCTTTTGCCACCTGCTGGCATATTTTGTGTTATATGAAGAAATGATCACTGAACGAATCAGTACGAATCATTTTGGTGAACGAACTGAAAATGAACGAATCTCTTGAAAGAATCATAATTTCCACCACTAGCCTGTACATTTAATCAAATCTCTATATGGACTAGGGTCCGTGTATCTTTTGGTGATTTGATTTTCCATTTTAAAAGAAATAAAGATAAATGAGAAACAGTTTGATTTTCGTTTTTTCGTTTTGTTTAAGAAACGGAAAACGAAAATTTTTCTGGATTTTTCGTATTTTTGTTTATGGTCAAAAATTAGATTATGCTTTAATATTTGTTTGAATGTGTGGGCTGCGCTGAAACGCCCCTTTCATCCTTCTGTTCTGCACCGACAAGCAGCAACGAGAGAGAGATTTTTTATTTTTTTATTGACAAAACAGAAATTACTTTATTCTATGACATTTGAATTTTACTGGCCTATATGATCTATAACGACATGAAATAAGCTGATTTTTAGCCTACTAATTTATTCTATGCCTATTTAAGAAAGACCTCACAGGTAGCCTAACATGTTTTCATTCACTATTACATACAGCAACTGAAGCTTTATCTTGTAGAGTGTAGTCTGCTGCACTTCTCCACACTCTCCATCCCGATAACAGAGGAAAGAGCTTCAGCTCCGTCAGTTTTGGTCATAAGACACCCTAAATAACATGAAAACCTTACAAAACTCAACACGATGTGCTTTCTGCCATCTCAGTCTACATGAACTTCTTTCTGAAACGTCAGAAATTAACCATGTTTATGCATCAGACGAACCATGTCTAACTGGACATGTCTACTTTTAAAATAAGCCATTTAAATAGAAAAGTAATAATACTAATTTTATGTTTAGGCCTATGTAATTCATATGAAACCAAGAGAGGTGCAGTGTTTCCCGTCTGAACTCATTATCTGTAATTATGTCACACCATCACTATATTCATACTGTCATCTACGGAATTCGTGAATTCAGTTCATAATTCTAAGTAGGTTATAGCCTATTTAAAGCAGACTAATTATGGGGAAAACTTAACTTTATTTTAAATTTTATTATAAATGTGGGTTGGATTTTTCCGATTATTTTTTTTCTTCTGAATGGCCTAGAATAAATTAAGTAGGCAAAACATTTGTAGTATATTTTATTCCATGTCATTGTAGATCACAGGCTAAAGTACAATTCAAATGGCGTTTTATGAATAAAGTTGTCAAGTCTGCTTTGTCAATAACATGCAGCAGCCTGAAAATATACTATTATTTATTATTATTATTATTATTATTTTATCTTGCAAGCACCACTAGCAAAGACTCGGCAGGATTAATAAGCTCTGCTGTCTGCCGCTTCTCTGCTGTTGAAGATGAACTGAGCTCTCATTGCTGCTTGTTGGTGCAGAACAGAAGGATGAAAGGGGCGGCACACATTCAAACAAATATTAAAGCATAATCTCATTTTATACCCATAAACAAAAATATGAAAAATCCAGCAAAATTTTTGTTTTCCATTTTTTAAACAAAACAGAAAAACGAAAACCAATCCGTTTCTCATTTATCTTTATTTCTTTTTAAGTAGAAAGTCAAATGACCAAACGATGCACGGACCGTATACACAGACAGAAACGGCAATGTCTTTACGACAACCTGTCAAAATAGAATTTTGGTATAACTTGAAGAAATTTAAACAGAAATATAGTACTCCCAAAGAAGTTCAAAATCACTCTCACAGACCTTTTCCTGGACTGTGCCCAGCTGGTGGAATGACCTCCCAATCTCAATTCGTACAGCTGAGTCTTTACTCATTTTCAAGAAACATCTAAGGACTCATCTTTTTCGCCAGCACTTAACCAACTAATACTAGCACTTGTCCATCTTTTCTTGTCTTTTCATTTATTAAAAAAAATAAATAAAACTGGCTATGCGTTCTGTACTAGACTAACTGAGACTTGTCATGGCACTTGTATACTGTTGTTGTTCTCTTGTTGACCTGACTTCTTCTATTGTTCTCATTTGTAAGTCGCTTTGGATAAAAGCGTCTGCTAAATGATTAAATGTAAATAATACTATTACACAGTAGAGTATGCTATACTTCAAGTAGGCCTAATAGCTAATAATAATAATAATAAAAATAGTTTATTAAAAAACACAAACTCTGTCTACAACCCACCACTACAAATGTCTACAACCCACCAAAATAAAAGTTCGATATTAATGAAAAAAAAAAAATTTAAGTAATTGCACAGTAAAATATAATTAATAAAAGATCTACTAAAACGTTATTTTAAAGGAATATCACCCAAGTTTTCCTAGAGGTTTTAATTTAAACTTGCCAAAACAATAACACCATATTTTTCAAAAACAATTTCTAAAAGTACATTTGTATTTGTGCCTATAATGTTTATTTATTATTATTTTCAGCTAAACAGTTTGCTTCCCTTCTCACACATTGGCCACTCATCACCTGTGTCTTAACCTTAATGCCTCTCCTGTGATAATGCCCCTTACTTCTATCACACTTCTATCTTCTATTAAGTGAGATCACATAGTATGATCACTTGTTCCTTGTAGGGTGACCACCTGCTAATAAGCCCAAGGGGGGACAAGGGGTACGTTTCTGAGGGACAATGTGGGACACCCCTTGGGCAGACTCACTGATAGTGGTTTACCCATTTCTAGCACATACCACCTTACATGGTATATTAATAATGCCCTATTCCCCTAAACATGTGTAATTGCTGATGTATGCTCATGACAGAATTGACAGATGCACTTCCACTTACGATTTACTTTAGCTATTTTATTAATTTTTCATTACAATTTATTCACTTTAAATAAATTATAATATAAAATTATAGGATTAAAATGAATTGTAGTTGCTCAACACCACAGGAAAAGTAAAAAAAAAAAAAAAAGTCTGACATCACAACTCAAGGGAAGGGGATTCACTCATTCACTAATCCCTATATAGTGTATGGCAGTTCAGTTCACTATATCAGGAAGGAGTGAATAAATAAATAAGTGAACGGATTCGGACAGTGACACCTACACTGCGCGTGAGACTTGGAGCTGTTGCAAAAACATTGCCATGTGTACTTTTATATTACATCTACTTAATTTTAGAAAATAATACTAATAGCAATAATACTCAAAATTACTTTATATTGCAGTTATACATACTTCCCGCGTCAGCTTTGTGGTTTCATCGATAGTATATAGTAATAATAATTATATATATATATATATATATGCTTTTATGTTCATAATCATTAATTGCTATTAAAATAACGTACTGAGAACAAAAATAAACACACATAAACGTTCATAATTATGTATTTATTACTTTTAGTATCTTGACACTTGCTCAAGCAGCGTTTTGAGCTCAGATAAGATGGTTGTTGAGCGTCCACACGCGACTGTTAATTTTACATCGGAATACACTTAACGGAAAAATGTCAATTATCCACCAAATTATAATTTTTGTAAGTTAACAACGATGCCACCTCAGTAAATTAGTCAAATAGTAAACTGAGTTATTGCCTACATAACATATTTTAATATAAATAATGTAGGAAAAACGTTAAAACAGAAATAATAAAGATGTAAACTTCATCTTTCATTCAAACTCGCTCGCTCCCGCTCTCGCAGTAGCATGCTGAACTGTCAAGTAATGTTCGTTTGGCTGCCTGGGGCTCGAGGATATAGAGCCATCAACTTTTTTTGAGCAATCATTGATTTTGCGTGACACAGTCTCAATTTGCGGGACGCATGAATTGGGCTTCAAACGCTGTGCGCGCACGCGCTACGCGGGACGGGTGGTCACCCTAGTTCCTTGTATGAACTGTTTCAAATGCAATACATTGATTGCATGAGATTAAGTTTGTAAATGGCAGCCTGTTCCCTTTTGTAGTGCGTAAATGTACTATTTATCATCAAACTGTGATAACTGTGACTAAATTCAGTATATATAGGCTACGTCTGCCATATGATGCCACCCCTCAAAAATCCCTGCCCCCTCCTCGCCACCCCATCAATATTTTTCTAGATCCGCCCCTGCATAGACAGTAAAAAAGGTGTGTTCGACATCGGCTGCGGCTGGATGCAACCGATCTGCGAGAGTAGCCGCGTGCAGGTGGGGAGGAGCTGCAAACGGAGATATGAAGCCGGACACGTTGTGGCTCCCGTAGTTTGCTGCAATTACGTCAGTCATGGCAGATCACGTGGCGTTTGCTTACTTGATCGCGTTTATGTGTGTATAAGTGGTGTTTTGGAAGGGTGTCTTCCAAAACAAGATAACATATTGGATATATACTTTAGCAGTATGACATGGGTGTTTCTGCTAATACAAAATGATAAAAGTAACCTATAAAAAAATTCCCTGGTGGGTATGTGTTTTTTAAGAAGGTTTCAGCAACAAGATTTACAGTACCCTCCTGCTGAGTTCTTTTTAACATTTTAAACATAACACCACTGATTTTCATATACAGATGCACAGAAAAGCACAATTCTGTTGGATTTATATTGTGATTTAGATCAACTATTTGAAAGTGAACAGAATGTTGTCAAGATGTTAAGTTGAAGTTACAGGAAGTTGTTAGCAGTTTGCTAACCACATGCAGGTGAAGTATAAACACAGCAAAATAAACTAGAGAATATGAAGAAACCAAACAAATGGAGGAACATAATGTATAATATATCATTTGTATAGGAGCATACATTTATGACCACATTAGATTGTATGTTTTTAAGATTAACATTTTAGTTATTAAAAATGCTCATTTGAATAGGTTATGCTGCTGAATACTGTAAAAGGTCTCTATAAAAAAGAAAGTCATGCAAAATAAACATACACAAACTTTATATTGACAATAAAGTAAATACAGTAATATTTAATAAATATGATTTATAAGATGAAGACGGCATAAAAACGTATTGAACTGTTTTAAAAGTCCATATGAGAATTTCTGAAACTGAAGTCGACTCCAATAAACTTGAAACGCACGTCATCGGTGTCATCAGTGAATCCAGCCAATCGTGGATCAGTTGTGTCGTCATCAGAACCTGTGCAGCCGCTCTTCAGAAGCTGCGCTGGCTGAGTTCTCCGGCTACTCTCGAATCGCTCTCGCGGTACTTTGATGGCACACAACACAGTCACGTGGGGTCAGCGCTGTATCAAGTCGGACAAAATTTCTAACCGGCATGCACTGCTTCAAGTCAGCCGACGATCAGTTTGCGCAGAGCTCCATTAAGTCGAACAAGCCTAAAGACTCATTTCTCGTTCAATGAAGTTCCTCCCACAGCAGCGCGCGAGCATGTCGCTATTAGCAGCGCATGCGCAGATCGTGAACAGCTCTGTGAACGGTTTCATCCTGTCAAAAAGAGTTACTCACGATGTGACGGAGCATGTGACTTGTTGAATATAGTGAACGAATACGATCTTCTCGTAGGTGAAAGAGTTGAATGAACTGATACATCTCGTATGTAAATGAAATGAATGAGAGTATACAGGTCCTTCTCAAAAAATTAGCATATTGTGATAAAGTTCATTATTTTCCATAATGTAATGATAAAAATTAAACTTTCATATATTTTAGATTAATTGCACACCAACTGAAATATTTCAGGTCTTTTGTTGTTTTAATACTGATGATTTTGGCATACAGCTCATGAAAACCCAAAATGCCTGTCTCAAAAAATTAGCATATTTCATCCGACCAATAAAAGAAAAGTGTTTTTAATACAAAAAAAGTCAACCTTCAAATAATTATGTTCAGTTATGCACTCAATACTTGGTCGGGAATCCTTTTGCAGAAATGACTGCTTCAATGCGGCGTGGCATGGAGGCAATCAGCCTGTGCCCCTGCTCAGGTGTTCTGGAGGCCCAGGATGCTTCGATAGCGGCCTTAAGCTCATCCAGAGTGTTGGGTCTTGCGTCTCAACTTTCTCTTCACAATATCCCACAGATTCTCTATGGGGTTCAGGTCAGTAGAGTTGGCAGGCCAATTGAGCACAGTAATACCATGGTCAGTAAACCATTTACCAGTCGTTTTGGCACTGTGAGCAGGTGCCAGGTCGTGCTGAAAAACGAAATCTTCATCTCCATAAAGCTTTTTAGCAGATGGAAGCATGAAGTGCTCCAAAATCTCCTGATAGCTAGCTGCATTGACCCTGCCCTTGATAAAACACAGTGGACCAACACCAGCAGCTGACATGGCACCCCAGACCATCACTGACTGTGGGTACTTGACACTGGACTTCAGGCATTTTGGCATTTCCTTCTCCCCAGTCTTCCTCCAGACTCTGACACCTTGATTTCCGAATGACATGCAAAATTTGCTTTCATCCGAAAAAAGGACTTTGGACCACTGAGCAACAGTCCAGTGCTGCTTCTCTGTAGCCCAAAGTGTCTTGACCTGGGGAATGCGGCACCTGTAGCCCATTTCCTGCACACGCCTGTGCACGATGGCTCTGGATGTTTCTACTCCAGACTCAGTCCACTGCTTCCGCAGGACCCCCAAGGTCTGGAATCGGTCCATCTCCACAATCTTCCTCAGGGTCCGGTCACCTCTTCTCGTTGTGCAACGTTTTTTGCCACACTTTTTCCTTCCCACAGACTTCCCACTGAGGTGCCTTGATACAGCACTCTGGGAACAGCCTGTTCATTCAGAAATTTCTTTCTGTGTCTTACCCTCTTGCTTGAGGGTGTCAATGATGGCCTTCTGGTCAGCAGTCTTACCCATGATTGCGGTTTTGAGTAATGAACCAGGCTGGGAGTTTTTAAAAGCCTCAGAAATCTTTTGCAGGTGTTTAGAGTTAATTAGTTGATTCAGATGATTAGGTTAGTAGCTTGTTTAGAGAACCTTTTCATGATATGCTAATTTTTTGAGACAGGCATTTTTGGTTTTCATGAGCTGTATGCCAAAATCAACAGTATTAAAACAATAAAAGACCTGAAATATTTCAGTTGGTGTGCAATGAATCTAAAATATATGAAAGTATAATTTTTATCATTACATTATGGAAAATAATGAACTTTATCACAATATGCTAATTTTTTGAGAAGGACCTGTACAGGGTCAGTCGGCCAAGCATGTAAATCTTGATCAGCAATCAGCAGATACAAAGCGCAGTTATTGGTGCACATATACGCTTGTTTTCATATTTGGAATACAGAACATAACTCCACGTTTAATCTCCGATAAAACCTCGTGCTTTGTTCATCTGAACTATTTATTTGGACTTTATGTATACGATCATGCAAACACTCTTAATAAAGCCAAATCAGTTTTTGTCACAAGTAAATACGTTCGTTGACTTAAGACATAACACATAAGTCACTGTTTTTCACCAGCTGCTGGCGTATTTGTGTAATATGAAGAAATGGTCACTGAACGAATCAGTGAATGAATCATTTTGGTGAACGAACTGAAAATCAACAAATCTATTGAAAGAATCAAAATTTCCACCACTAAATTCCATGCAACATAAATGGATTTTAAAAATTTTGTTTTTTGTTACCCGCCCCAACCCGCCCCGCAAAAAAAAAAAGTGCCAATTTCTTAACCCACCCCAACCCGACCCGCGGGTTATGAGACGACCCGCGCATCACTAGACTGCATCCCTGAGTTCAAGATATAGCTCTAATGCTTTGAGTCTGTCTTTGGTGAAGCTTAACTGCTGCTCCTCCATGAGGATTGTACATAGATCAAACACTTCTTCATCACGAGGCACTGCTGTCAGGAACAAGCATGCCTCTTGGGCTGTTTGTAGATCATCACTGTCCTGCTCTACAATAAAGTAAAAAAAAAACAAAAAAAGACAACATTTGATCAAATTAGACAAATAACAAAATTGATTCATGTTGACAGTCATTTATTTTTTTTTGTGATAACTTAGTGATTGATCAAATTGTAAAAAAAAAAATAATAATTATAATCAAGGGCAATCGTGGGGCAGGGGGTCCTGTTATTACAAATTATTTAAAAAAATTGTCTAATTAAAAAAATATATATATATATGTTAAAGCTTTATTAAATTAATTGTTTATGAGTCGATTTACCACAATGTTGAAAATTTTGCTTTTATTTATTTTATTTATATAATATATATTTATTATATATTTTGTGAGGATCACAATCAAACCAATGCACACACAAATGCCTGCACACAATTTCTTTGTGTCTGTGCGCCAAGTGACCTAATTGCTGTCCCTTGCTTTACTGTAGTTACTTAGGCCTATGCAATATAGGCTTGTCAGGAATAAATGACTCTAAAACTGAATGATTCATTGAATACTTAATTCAAACAATTCTTTCAAACGGCTAATCAATTAGATTATTCATTCCACTCTTCAAAAACATTAATTCAGGAAAGAAACATCGTAGTGTTGCTCTGAAATACACAACAGCTCTGCTGCTTTGTTAGCTATTTCATTTACAAAACAAGAAAAAAGACAAAATGTAACACTTTTTGTCTGTTGAAGTGCTGTATAAAATTAAACATTTGCGATCACGCACACGTGCTGATTCTTTTGTGTTATTATAGCCTATCATATAAATAATAATAATAATAAAAACTCACATAGGGATATTTTTTCTTTTAGTTTGAATTATATAGGAATTCCTGCATTCTAATAGGCTTCAATATTTGTTTTTGCTAAGTCACTTACACACTTGATATTGTCATCTACTAGTGTAAATTACAACAGTGTGATAATTGTTGATGAGTTGACGAGTCCCACTGCGGAGAATTAAAAGGCATTTCGCCACATCAAAACAAAGAGTTGTATTAATAAAAGTGATTAAATGCAAAATAATTAGCTAATGTTTGTTAATCAATCAGCAGATAAATCATGGGGACTGAAAAAGAGTTAATGGGTCATTTAAAATACTATTTGGCTTACCTGAATAATATTTCGAAAACACAACTGCAACAAAGCTTTATCCAGAAAATCTCCAGACAACAGTCCCTCGTCTCTCAGCTGTCCAAAAACTGTATCCAGAATTCAATCCCTTCTTTGCGCATCAGTCCCCACCAACTTTCGATTCTTTGGTTTGCTGAACTGATGCCAGTGATGTAGCTGCGGGGCCCTGCCCGCTTATCACCATCATTTCGTCTGAAGAACATCTGTATGTCACGCATGATCACATTCTCTGTTCCCAGGTCGCATCTCACAATGTGTGGACATCCTCCAGTTTGCAGTACACTTTCCACGAAGTAACAGTTGTTGTGCCCAATTTCGACCCCCTGCCAAATTATTACCCCCCCCCTATTGGTAGTTTTAGGAGTAGGTGTAGGGGAGGGGATAGGACTAGGGGTGGGGTTAGGAATTAGGCAATCAGGTAGTGACTTGAATAAGGGGGGTAATAATTCGGCAGGGGGTCGAAATTGGGCACAACACCGGCAAATGCCTTTAGCCAAGGCGTCAACGACGAAGTAATACACTCCCTGGATCCAGCTCTTTCAAAATTATTCGAACATCTTCTTTTCGTACATGTAAGCCATTTTCAAGGCATTTTTTATGCATCCAGTGTTATCCATGGAGACCGGGACCATTCAGCTGGTTAATGATGAATTCGAGAACTTTATTCAAGTAAGCAAATTTCCGACGGCAAAGCCGTTAAACTTAAGAATGCGCTTTACTTGCCTTTCACTTATAATGTACCCGTGTTTTAAATCAAGAGACCGCACTATGTCTTTATATGACATTCCTAATTCAAAGTAAAACGTTATTTGATCAATAATCTCCATCTTTACATCTCATCTCAACTGCAGTGGTTACTATAGGGTATTGGTCAAAAAGTTGTTACTTCAACACCAAAACTCGTGGCCACCGGATGTCGTTCCCTCAACATAAGAAGTCTTGGCCACGAGAAAAATATGTAGTTCACTCAACATAACATCTCGAGGCCACGACATAAGGATGTAGTTACCCCGACAAAATGATCCCGTGGCCACGACATAATATCACGTTCCCACGAGTTAATATCTTGTGGCCACGACATAATATCACGTTCCCACAAATTATTATGTCGTGGCCACGACAAAACTCAGAGGGGCAGGGTTTCATATTTTATTGAAGCATCCCTGGGCGCCGCCATTGGCTAGCAGACCCCCACCTGCTGTTAGCATTCCATTGACTCCCATTCATTTTGGCGTCACTTTGACAGCGAATAACTTTACATCTGAGGCGTTTAAAGACTCAATTTGTCCATTCATTATTTCTAAAGAAACACGAAAATGTATAAAAGGCCCCATTACCTTGTATCTTACATTGTGACTCCGTAGAAGCAATTTTTGTAAAAAAAATAGGCTAACGATTGCGTCATAACTTGCGACTCTCTGTTGCACAGTAGATAAATTACCGTATGGACAGGAGGAGAAGCTCGCAGGCAATCTTTTACTGTCTATGAGGCAATCGGGGGGGCGTGGAGGCATAAAGTCAATGGAAAAGCCCATAGAGAGTCCATAAAAGCAACGGGACAAAATTATTCAACAACGTCTGCAAGATGCAAGATTCGGTGGGTGATTCAGATTTCTCTTGGCACAGCTATTAGAAGACTTACAATTGTCAGACAGGTTGCTCACGTGACATTTACGTCATCAAGCTCAGTTTGTGTCTGCGCAGTATGCTCGACCCCCAGGAAGTGCGTGCTTCTAATTGACTTCACTTGTCTCCGTTGAATACAATGGGGTCGCTGTGTCCATTTCTTTTACTGTCTATGACAAAACTAAGTGAACCGACAATGTCCTCTCACGGGAACCGTAGGTTATAACTGGGATGCAGTTTTTTTTTTTGTATCCTTATTAACATGTATAAATATTAAATGAAGCCAAGATACTAGGTTTGTTAGTCCAGCTGTTAGTCTATTGTTTAGTTAATTAATTTAATAAGAAAAATGATGGATAAATTATATGTTATTTTGTAATAATTTGAAGGAAGATACTGTTATAGTTGGGGTACTTGGACTCAGACTGCAATTATGAATGAACTCCGACACACTTGGGTGGAAGACATGTTGCTGGATCAGCCTTGTTGATCTTGGAACAGCAATCCTATAAACTGGATTTTTCGAAAAAAAAAAAAAAAAAAAAAGGATGAGGATCATAGACCATCAACATTCTCAAACTGTTCCCCATTGTTCTTAAGGATAGTGTTAAAGGTTTGGGAAAGGGTTGATACTTTTTGTGGTTTTGGCAAAAAGGTTGTTCTAGAAACAACACAACATGTTTCTCCAGGAGGTTTTGGATTAGATTCCATGATATATTAACTCTGACCAACACAAGTTTATGTGAAAGTGAAAATATTTTATAAATCAGTGATTTTGAAGAATTTTGTACAATTTGTTACATACAAAAAAAAGTGTGATATTTATTTTTAAAAAGTGAGCATGAAGCTCAGTATATTGGGTCAAGTATTAACTGTTGGGACATGTCTCGCTCTACTAACTTTGCAATGTCTGCCCACTCTTCTTTGCAGAACTGCTCAAGTTCAGTTCAATTTTGAGTGTTTGTGGACTGCATTCATAAAGTCATTCCACAGATTTCCAATGAGGTTTAAGTCTGGGCTCTGACAAGGCCATGCCAGGACATTCACCCTTTTCTCCTTCAACTTCTGTGTGCTCAGTTTTGCTGTGTGCACACGATGACCACTCTGTCATAAATTCCTGCAACTGCTGAGTTGCTGTAGTCCTCTTGGTCGCCTCTCTGACCAGTTTCCTCCGGCTCTTTCATCCAGTTTGGAGTGATGTCCTGATCCAAGAAGGGTCTGGGGTGTACCAAATACATTCCACTTCGTAATAACATATGTAACGGTGCTTCTAGGCATTGATAAAGCCTACATATACAGTATATAAACCTAATATCATGAGAAAATTTAAATATTTTATGAAACTGTGATATCAAAGGTAGTTGTATTAAAAAAAAAGAAAAAAAAAGATCAGATTTATATAAAAAAGTAAGCATGAAGCTCCAACTCCCTAACCCCACTCCTAACCCTAGCTCTCCGTGGGAGGTGAGCAGATCCTATGAAAAAGATCATAGAAATGCATATGACTTCACCAACACTTTGACAAAATGTAAAATACTATGTATGTCACGACGTTGTGTTGAATTTGATTTGAGACTTTAAGGGAATCTTCTTTGACTGAGGAGGTTTCAACAGACATGAAACAACATGTAATCAAGTGTTTAAAGTCGGCCTTTCAGAACATGCTCACAACGGCGAGGTCAATCGTAGCCCGATTAATAGGTATACATGCTGGATGAAGCCAATTTGTTACCATTTCAAATTATAATTGAGTACAATGACTCCTGACAGTTAGAATCACGATCACTTATGTAAATATATCATCTCGGGTGGCTTACCAAGATTCAGCTAGTGGGACATTTTCCTAGATCAACATCCTTTTTGGTCCTAACAGAGCATTCCTCGCCACCAGATTTGAAAGACAAAGACTTTTCGATATGCAAACAACATTCTTATCAACCAATTTACTTTGATTTAGGGGCTGGTATGGTGGCTAGGGTTTAGTTTTGAATCCAACCCTGCAATTAAGGTTTGACAAGTTCAGTGATGAATGCTTTGTTTAGACAATTCTCCCATCAGAGGAGAGTCTAGTAGGCCTACAGCTTCAGGTGTACATAAGACCTTGTCTAAAAATCTCAAAATGTTGGCATCATGCAGAAAATGAGTCCATGACTCTAGCTTCAAAAAAAGCACACAATGGTTGTCTTACAGGGTTTGTCACTCAATTATAAAGACAAATGCTCAAACCATAAAATCTGGGTCATTGCACATAATTACATACTGGTCTTGACACAGTTTTCAGGATATATTTTTTCTGGAAAACTCCTTTAGCCAGAAGTAAATACTGTTTACAGAAAAAAAGGGCGGGCGGGTTGTTTCAATCAGCCATCCGATTGTTTTTGTTACTCATAGCGGTTTGTGGTAAAGCATCGCATTACTGGCCTGTAATGCTACCTGAGCATTTATAATCCATTTTAAAGACTTTGTAACTGAATATAGTGCATACAAACCAAGCTTCAACCATATTTCACAGGAGCATCCGAGAGGAAACCTTCACGCCAACATCCTGCTTGGCAGACTGGTTTGGCTCTGTCCAATCTGGTTATTTTGAGGAAACCTTGAACGCAAGTTTGTCAATCTGACTGACTTAAAAATTCTTCCTTTTAATAACAAGACTGCTACAACTGTGACATCTGAGCCTCCAAAAATCTCCCCAAAAAAGACAATATTATTCCATCAAGTTGAAAATCTATTTTGCTCCCTGAAACCGTTCCTGCAGGTGAATATAACTCCCAGTGACCAATAGACATGGGTGATTAAATATACATGGAAGTGTAATGGACTATAAAATAGCATTTGGTACATACAAACAGTACAGATAACATTATAATAGAACATTACATTAAAACTACCTGTCCGCAGTCCTGTAGAAATTCTGTCATTGTTTACTCTCAAGTCGTCATATGACTTCCTTTCTACTATAGAACACAAAAATGAGATATTTACAGCAAAATATCTAAGCTGCTCTTCTCCATTCAGTGAAAGCCACCTGTTGAGCGAGCAAAATGTCCACTTTTATGAGATTTTTATGGTGCTTTATCCATCTTTATCTTATTTATCCATCTTACATTGAGATCAGCTCAATCTGTTTGTGTTGCATGAAAAAAAAAGGTTTAGAAACTACGAGTGTGAGAAAATGATGATAGATGTGTATTTAATTTTTTTTGGGCTGAACTGTTCACTCTTATAGTTTCCAGAAATAGTGGATGCTGTTAGAGACTTATAACAATATACAATTCAATTAAAAAACAAGCAGTAAAACATAGTGAATGGTATACAGTGTTTGCTTTGATGTGCTTGGCATTATGCTGCAGGACGCAGGGTGAGAACTGAATCCTCAGCTAAATAATTCTCTTTATTGCATTCCAGATCAGACTTCATTGCCTCATGTGTTTCCATTACGCTAATACCATTTTAAAATGTTAAATTCTTCACAAGCCGAGGTCAGATCAAAGCCTGGGCTGTTGATACCAAGCTTGACCGAACACACTCTGCTAAATGGTAAAATAAATATATTTTCTTCTCAAATCTATTCTTTTTTTAATGACGTACTGCCATGTTCTGTTTCATTAGCACCCATAGCTCACAGCTCATTTGGAGGAATTATTGCCGACTTGTTGACTGTAACTTTAAGAGAAAAGTTCAGTTTCCACCTAATATCCCACTTTCTTTCTTTTTCTTTTTTTTCAACAAATACGATTTTGGTAGGGTTTATGCAAGACTCAAATTAGTCATTTCTGTTTCATTTCTTTTTCTTTAAAGACAAATTCAATCAAAACAGGTTGAATTATAACTAAACGTGACACAAATAACGGTACATTCACTACACAATGATTAGACAAACGTGTGTAGTTTATAAAACTGTTTTGTACTACATAGTATAACTATTTAAATATAATGCTGAAGTTAGTAATCTGCCAAAATATTAAAAAAGAACAGTGCCCTGCTAGAAATACATTGTGTTAGTCAGACATCCACTATAACAGGCATTCATGAAGCGTCACATACAGTATATGTTTAAACTGCAAACCTGTCATAAAATGCAATTAAATAAAAAATTTTAATACGTGACTTTAATACTTAATATCCTAAATACTAAGCCCTGCACATGGCATGCAGGAAAAAAAATGGGCTAAATCTTGTGCATAATTTACTAATTTATAAATTGAGACAATGAATTAGTAAATTGTGCGCACAATTTAGCAAATCGATAGAACGAATAAGTAAATTGTGTGTGTAAGTTTTAGTACATCGAAGGAACTAATAAGTAAATTGTGCACACGATTTATTAATTTTTTTTCTTGCATATCATGTGCAGGGCTCCATTCCTAAAGAACCTAAAACACTGAAAATTTTGCGTGAAATTAAAGATCAAAGTACTACAAAATGTTTTAAATAAAAGTTCATAAATACTAATTCTTATTTATAAGCTTACTGTTAACACTACAAATAAAACAAACAATAGATAAGCTAAGTAAATCACATAATAAATAACAAATGACTCTACAAATTACTTCTTTCTTTTTACTGTTTTACTATACTATTTATATTATATTATATTTTATTTGCACAATAAAATATAACTTTGTGTTGTAAAGGTGTATATTAATCATTCAGTGTAGGTATTAATGCAAAAAGGAATATGCATAGTTGTACTGACAGCTCTTAAAGGAAGAGTTCACGATTTAAATTCTGTCATATGGCTTATTTTATGGAGTTTATGGGGGTAAAAAATAAAATAAAACAGTGGCCTGGACATGCTTTTAAATTGCTCCTTTCATGTTAGAAATTGGGAGACCATGAAGGAAAGAACTTAATATGAGCTTGGAGTAAATAGTGGCAGATTTATTTATTTAATTATTTTGAGGTGAGCTATTCCTTTTAATGCCATATATGTTAATCTGTTATGTATAGATGAGAAAAAAAAGGTTAAAATTAAAATAAAACAATACACTTTAAACGGTACAACCAGCTATATCACACACCTCAAGCTAGTTCACAGTCTCTAAAATCACCGTTCTTCTACACCGCTGGCTTCATATTCACATGCATTCCACTGGATTTCACAGATGTATGATGTGCAAGGGTAAACATATTCTCTTTCACCCGTTTCCAGAAAGCCCCACGTTAAAACACCGTCTGCATAGCAACTAGTTATTCGTCTCAAAAAACATGAAGTCCTGAAAAATGAAAATAAAACAAATATGTAATTCACAAGCCACACTATCAACCCATATTCTCTGTTCGCTCATACTCACAATGAGAAAGCAGGCTCCGATCATCACTGCCTTCATTCTCACATCCAGATCCATGGGGAACTGGATCCCAAAGTTGTCTGAATCTGTGAATGCCTCCCGGAGAAGTCCGGTCCACTGTTTGCTGATCTTTCCAATACTGACTTCATCCATGGTCAGAATCTTCAAGGGGACATGAGAATTAATAAATGACATTCCAAAATAGTCAAATTGTAGAATACAAATATGTGGCTGCAAATCCATGCTTATTTCCTTAAAATATTGCATCTGCTAAACAACAGTTCCGCCTAGTGGGCATTTATAGAAAGAGCAGAATAGCAGACATTAACAGAAAAAAAGTTCTCCAGTCAAATGCTAATGTTTTAATATAGCTGAATTATTAAACACATATTTACATACTGACATATTCTCAATAAAGATGCTTCAGCAGTGCAACACAAAGAATTACAGTTGTCTATGGATGAATCGTATAACCAACTGTTATTATTATTAATCTGTGTAATATTTCTATTAATATTATCTAAATTTTGCTACAAGTTTGATTGCATCATATAATAATTGCTGTTAATAGTGTTCATCGTCTGTTTGACGTATTTAATAAAAAAAAAATTCTGGAAATTTCTGTGATTTGCACAAACTGACAGTCATCACTTATAAGCTACTACTAAATATTGTAGAAACTTAATTTTCTGTAAAGTTGCTTTGCAATGATTTGTATCATAAAAAGCGATATACAAATAAACTTGAATTGAATTTAATATTGTTTTCCTGACAATCAAGAACATTCTCCTATACAAATTATGATTGTATTGCAAAAATAAAATAAAATGAAAAGGTAATTACAACTTTTTATCTCACAATTCAGAATTTTTAATTTCACAATTAAAAAACATTATTTTTTTTTCCTTTTTTTTCCTGCTTCAGAATTATTTGGGACTTTTTATCTCACAATTCAGACTTATTTTTTGCAATTCTGAGTTTATATTTTATCTTTTTTATTACAAGAAAAACGTCAGAATTATGAGATAAAAAGTCCCAAATACCTTTTTTATTATCATTCTGAGACAAAAATACAAAACAAATTGAATTGTGAGATGTCTTTTTTTTAATTGTGAAAGAAAAAAAGGCTGAATTATGGGATAAAAAAAGAAAAACCTTTTCATTTTTAATAAAAAAAAAAAAACTGAATATTGAGATGTACATTCAGAATTCAGAGTAAAAAGTCAGAATTGAGATATATACCGTAAAACTTCAAATAATAGCCCGGGCTTCTATTTACCCAAATCGCCGAACTGCACCGGCTTGTATTTGAGACAGGCGTCTATAAGAGACAGGCCTTTAATTTAGTGTTGAGATGTTCAAGCATGACAGTAGGAGGTTACAACATTATATTACGTTTTATTTAGAATTAATTTGGAATGTGTTTAACAAATAATTTAATGTAAGAAATGTCTTTGGCTATTGGCAGCATAAAAAAAAACAAAACATAAAATACGAAACGATGTCACCGTAATGGGCAGAACAATACAAGTTACCCCTAAACGAATGTGTTTAACAAATAATTTAGTGAAAGAAATGTCTAAGATTATTGGCAGCATAAAAAACGAAACGATGTGACAGCAATGGGCAGAACAATAGAAGTTACCGCTAAAATCCATCGAGCATATGAACTTGTTTCCCGAAACATATCAACAAGAAAGAATGAAGGCTACCCTGTAAAACAACTGCAATCATGTGAAAGAAAATTACTCTATTCATCACTATCATCATCCCCGCGATCCTCAATTACAAGTTCATTGGCGAATTCCTCCTCCACTTCTCTCTCTCCAGCCTCCGCTAACTCTGCCTGCCTTGCTTGCACTAACAGCTCTCGCCCAGATGCGCACGGCTCTCCCTCTTTGAAACAATGGATAAGGTGATCCTCACTTCCATCAGAAGCTACTGTCAGGCCACATACCTAAGGATAACATCCCGAAGTCAATGAAATATATTATCTCCTCTTTCGCCCTCGCACACACACACGCGCGCGCGCAAGCATACCTTAAAGGAATTTTTCAGCCGCTCCGTATCCAGCTTTTCCCACGCTTGAAACAGACCAGGCCTCTATTTGAGACCGGCCTTTATTTACCCAAACCTGTCGTCACACCAGGCGTTTAAAAGAGACAGGCGTCTATTTGGGACTCGGCTATTATTTGAAGTTTTACGGTAAACTAACTTCTAAGACAATACCAGGCAAAATTTCACAATATAAACTTTTTATCTCACAATTCAGACTTATTTTTTGCAATTCTGAGTTTATATTTTATCTTTTTTATTACAAGAAAAACGTCAGAATTATGAGATAAAAAGTCCCAAATACCTTTTTTATTATTATTCTGAGACAAAAAAACAAAACAAATTGAATTGTGAGATGTCTTTTTTTTAATTGTGAAAGAAAAAAAGGCTGAATTATGGGATAAAAAAAAAAAAAAACCTTTTCATTTTTAATAAAAAAAAAAAAACTGAATATTGAGATGTACATTCAGAATTCAGAGAAAAAAGTCAGAATTGAGATATATAAACTAACTTCTAAGAAAATACCAGGCAAAATTTCACAATATAAACTTAGTATTGCGATTAAAAAGGTACAGGGATGTGGTGCTCCGGCACCTGAGCCTGTTGGGCCTTCAGGTCAGCTGGGAAAAGAGCAAACTCTCGCCGTGGCAGAGGATCTCTTTTCTCGATATGGAGTTGGATTCGGTCGAACAGACAGCATGCCTAACAGAGGAACGTGCGCGGTCGGTGCTAGCCTGCTTGAATACGTTCTGAAACGCACTGAAACTCTTTCAGAGGCTCCTGAGGCATATGGCGGCCGTGGCGGCACTTACAACGCTCGGCCTATTACATATGAGACCGCTCCAGCTCTGGCTTTATGGCCGAGTCCCGAGGTGGCCGTGGAAGCGCGGCACTCACCGGGTCCAAGTTACACCGGCCTGACGCCAAACCCTCACTCCGTGGTCAGATCTTGCATTTCTCTGGGCAGGGGTGCCCCTAGAGCAGATCTCCAGGCATTCTGTGGTTTACACGGATGCCTCCACCACCGGCTGGGGGGCCACGTACAACGGGCATGCAGTCTCAGGGGTTTGGACGGGCCCGCAGCTGCAGTGGCACATCAATTGCCTAGAGTTGTTAGCAGCGCACCTTGCCTTGAACCGTCTCAAAGGTCTCTTACGAGGCAAGCATGTGCTGGTCCGAATGGACAACCTTTGGAAACTCCATGTCTGGTCCCTGGACGGGACGCGGAGGTTCTAGGTGACCTACCCCAAGAGGTAGGGAACACCATCACTTTGGCAAGAGCACCGTCTACGAGACACGCTTACGCCTTGAAGTGGAACCTGTTCGTCGAGTGGTGTTCTTCTCGCCGAGAAGACCCCCGAAGATGTCCGATTGCGGTCGTGTTGTCCTTTCTGCAGCAAGGGCTGGAGCGAAGGCTGTCTCCCTCCACCCTCAAAGTCCAGGTTGCTGCTATTGCTGCGTACCATGACCCCGTGAATGGGAAGTCTTTGGGTAAGCATGACCTCATCGTCAGGTTCCTTAGAGGGGCCAGGAGGCTAAATCCATCCCGGCCCCCCTGTATACCCTCTTGGGACCTGTCTCTAGTGCTTAAATCACTACAGCAGGGCCCATTCGAGCCTTTGCATTCAGTTGAGCTAAAGTTTCTTTCATTGAAAACTCTGCTCCTGCTTGCACTGGCCTCTATCAAGAGGGTAGGGGACCTGCATGCATTTTCGGTCGACGATTCGTGCCTAGAGTTCGGGCCGGCTGACTCCCAGGTAATCCTGAGGCCCCGGCCTGGGTACGTGCCCAAGGTTCCCACTACACCCTTCAAAGACCAAGTGGTTAACCTGCAAGCGCTGCCCCTGGAGGAGGCAGACCCAGCCCTGGCTTTTCTTTGTCCCGTCCGAGCATTAAGGTGCTACGTAGACCGGACACAAAGCTTCAGGACCTCAGACCAGCTCTTTGTCTGTTACGGAGGCCGGCAGAAGGGGAGTGTCGTCTCTAAGCAGAGGATGGCCCACTGGATTGTGGATGCCATAACCCTGGCTTATCAGGCTCAGGATGTGCCCTGCCCGTTCAGGTTGCGAGCTCACTCAACTAGAAGTGTTGCATCCTCCTGGGCGCTGGCTCGTGGCGACCCCTAACACGTTCGCTAGGTTCTATAGCCTTCGTGTAGAGCCGGTATCCTCCTGTGTTCTCACCTCAAATGCGTAGTGGCACTGAGAGGCCCCAGTTAGTGTCGGCTTGCTTAAACTGCTCCAGAGTGTCCGTACTGTAGACCCTGTTGAGATCCTCCATCACCCTAAGCAGCTGGATGCGGCAGAACGTCCGGCGCCAGGCCTTCATGATGTATCCGTGAGAACCATGGAAGGGTGGGTTCCATATTGAGACCTAAGCGGTACTCGTATGTGTATAGTCCACGGTATAGCCTTAGAGCCCGTGTTTCCCCGGCAGACTTCTGCCTTCCCAAGAGGGTTTTTAATCACCCCAAATTTCTCTGTATACTCCTAAATGGATGCTATATGTGTATTTGCCTCCGAGACCTCCTTCCGGAATGATGGTTTCCGTTTCCAAGCGGACCGGGTACATTTTCCCAGTGTTATCCAATATCACCCAGTGAATTAGTGCTTTGACAACGGTGAGTGGAGCTGCTTGCTCTGAGCCCCGGCCTACACCCTATAGGGGTGCAGGCGGCTCGCACAGGGCACTGGAAGGGGCAGCACCCATGGCGCTTTATAGGGATCCCATATTCTTCGGTCACCGACGTGGCGTCGAGAGTGACTGACTGAAAGGGAACGTCTCGGTTACGTATGGTAACCCTCGTTCCCTGAAGGAGGGAACGGAGACGCCACGTCCCGTCGCCATGGTTGCTGTACCGCCGCTGAGCTCCGGGGTTCCCGGCTCGGCTCTTCAGCGAAAAACTGGAATGCATTGCACCTGCTGCCTTCTTATACTCACGCAGTGATCAGCGGCAGCTGGATGCAATAATTGCATGCAGCTGTGCATTGGCTCGTTTAGTTTACACTCGAAGTAGATTGGTCTATCGAAGCGATTTCCCATATTCGTCGGTCACCGACGTGGCGTCTCCGTTCCCTCCTTCAGGGAACGAGGGTTACCATACGTAACCGAGACGTTCTTTATGTGAAGTGAGATTAGTTTTGTTTTTGGAAAAACATAAGTCTCAGTTAACCAGCCTAAACAAAGCTTTCAAGTGATACAGCAACGAAGTCATTCATTTTCAGTGAGAGTTTGATCACAAGAGCTGTTATACCTCGAAGTCCACGTCTGGCAGGCAGCTCCAGCCACAGAACGGCCCCTGGAGCTTGAGAACCGGCTCCCGGCGCTCGTTCTCTATGGTGAACTTGGGGAGGAAAGGGTGCCACTGCTGAAGAACATATCCCACTGTGTTCCCTGGAGGTGCCTGGATCTCCAGCTAAAACAGGAGAAATAAAGAGAGAGGACAGGGTGAAAAGAAGGAATCAACAAAATTGCTCCATTAATCATAAAGATTCTAATATTTGATCTCTGGTCTATATTAAAGTGAGTGGCAATTCTCGGATCTCAATTCGCATTTCAGAGCCATTTTTGCCATCCAGGAAGATCACCTCTTGCAGACAACAAGGGAAGAAGCAGGACATGCATTTGAGAGGACGGCTGACTGTGATGATCTCCTGTCCGAAGTTATCGAGGATGCGGATGGTGAAGGATCGCAGCGGGCCGCAGCACTGACGGGTGAGACAGTCGTTCTCCTCCACCGCGTAAAACACGTTCTGACCCATGGAGTTACGGATCTCATACTTATTATTGCTCTCAAAGCCTGCCAAAGCTGCATGAAACCATACAGAGGACTTTTCAATTACTCACTGCATGTGTAGCATTAGAATAACAGGTCTAAGAAGAAACGGCTGTACGTACCTTCAATAAGCTCAACTTTCTGTTTGATAAGAAGTTGATCCACCTAAAGATAGTTGAAAAAATACAAACACACACACACACACACAAAAAGATGTTTTCATAAAACAACTATATAATAACACACTTATCCTACACACATATGTTATTATCCTATAATAACACACACACACAATACATATGTCTTTGTGTGTGTTATTATAGGATATCAATAGAAACATTTACTAATTCATTTGTTTAAGAACAAAAGGTTAAATTATTCAAAGAAGCCATCTTACCCACTAATGTAAGATACTAAATCAGATATTGTATTTAAAATTGTATTTTGACAATTTAGTTAAATAATCGGACAACCAATATCAGACAAAGCAGAATTTCATCTGAAAGGTACATTTATTCTATGACTTAAATACAGACATATAAATAGTCACACATTTAATTGACTGTTAAAATGTCATAGTAGCATCACTTTGAATGCAAACAAAAATATTTCAATTAATTAGCCTAAAGGTTTTAATGAAAAAAAAAGTGATTTTGTCTGAAATGGGTATCTAATTCATGAAAGTATGGAATAAGAACCCTATTAATTATAAGCATTAAACGGAATCTTAGACCCCAAGGGTCTAATTTGATCATTTTATGAAAACTATCATTTTTACGTCGTATCCACAAATCCCTCATTAACAGACACTAAAACCTTTAATATTCAACATTATATAATGCCGGAGATCACTAGTTTTCAGAGATACAAAATAAGATTAGTTAACCAAAACTGTTTCTACGGACTGAATCTCACAAATATTGAAATTCAGATGGAATTGCATTAGCCTATATTAGAATATGAATTACACAGCCGTGTGTTTTTAACATAGCCATATCAAATAGCATTTTAACTTACCTGTGTCAGGTATTCTAATCCCGGTGGAAAGCCTGGTATTCCTTGATTGGGAACCATATACATATCCATAGGCTGCATGTTGCCTTATCTTTACAATGGAGACAAGTAAATAAATACATAAATAAATAAAATAAAAATTATTTATATTTATTCAGTCGAGTAACATTTGTCCACTGAGAGAAAATACCATAACACAGAAGCAGTCAAAACCTGATCCAGGGGAACATGCGACCTATTTAAATCCTAAATATACTGTATGGCTGTATGAATAGCCTGGAATAAGAGAGAAATTTAATGCATCTAATTTCATCATCAAATGTTCATAATATAGGACCACGACCTGAAGAAACACAACAGTTTAGGACAAGCAGCAAGTGCGTTCAGGGCTGATCTGCCTGTAGTTACTGACCAGATTTATCCCTCAAGCAAATACAAATCAAACGCGTGGTTTACAAGCAGCGTGACGCTCGCGGACGCGTTAAATCTGTTGCACAAATCTATTTACAAGACCAAAACTCACCTGCGTCTTCTTATGATAAGGACTATAACGGCTGATTTAAGACTAAGAGTCTCGGCCCCATTGGTTGGCATGTTGCTCACGTGCTCCTAAACGCTTTTTACACGTCATTACGCTTCGGTCGAGATTTCCCGGAAGCGAATTAACAAATCCTACTATGCAGAGCCGTTGAAAAATATTTAAGTGCTCTGCTACTATGGTAAGCCGTTTGCTCATGAATATTAATTACGCAACGTACGTTCGCTCGTAATACTATCTGATTGGCTGAAAGGCAGACGTTTGTAACAGTGAGCGCTTAACTCATGAATATTAATTTTGGTGTTAACCTCAGCACGTCCTAATTAATATTCATATGGAATCGTTCTCGGCATAGTATGACCCATTGAAAAAAAATAAAAATCTCTTGCAGGACGCACAACGCAGAGATTACTGCCACCTCCGCAAATCATAATGAGATTTGTTTCTCGAGTTACATGGATATGCCACAGTATTGAATGTTTACCAAGTCATCCTGTACCATGTTTATACAAATGCCTGTAAATGTATTATGCTTTATAATATATGTGAATATATATTTAATTTAGAACAAATTAAGGGTCGTGTGTTTATAGCCAATAGAAATAACTAAAAGAATAATGAGCAGTAAACTATTAAAATAAATAAATAAATAAAAAATAAAATAAAACACTGTTACACTGTAATAGCCTATTTGGCAGTGTAACGAACTGGTTTTGTACAGCTAAAATAAATGGAAACAACTTACACAGAAAGCCTTGCGCATTCAAGGTGAAAATGGCTTAGGTTAAAAATAAAGCGGATAGGATCAAAGAAAAAAAAGTGCTTCCTACAACCTCTATTTCCCCCCAAAATAGGTCCCTAGATTAAAGTCAATGCAGCGCATCAGGTAGCCTCCTGGTGAAGGCAGTGGATGGAATGATACAGTTTCAGGTGAAACCCCTGCTGTTATCATTTATAACGGCAAGAGTCAAACACTTTTACACTAGGACACACTGAAAGGCTGATGAACCAATCAATCTGTGTGCAAGAGTGCTATCAGAGAGGTCAGATCCCGGGTGGAGGTGGATGGCAAAAACTGCTGTGAAGTCCAGACCATCACTTTACACTATCCCATGTGATAAACAGACCTTATCATGGCTGCAAAATGACTGTAACCCAATCTGAAAAGGTCAACCACACAACCACACAACCAGTCAAAATCAGGAAGTCTGTATAGTACAGAAGTCATATAGTGCCAGCACTCATCATTTGTACAGTACAATTTACAGTATTTGACAGTAAACTCATGTATTTAACTTCATGTATTCATCAATCATACCTTTTGATACTTTCCTTTGATATATATATATATATATATATATATATATATATATATATATATATATATATATATATGTATGTATGTATACATTTTTTTTTTACTCAAAGGCCTCCTGTTGCCTAACAGGACATCAATGTTTTTTTAGCATTTTAATTAGAATCATTTAGATTATTATTTTTATTATCATTACTATAGTTTAATTTAGATTAATTATTTGAGTTTATTTAATGTAATTATTTTAGCCCGGTCCCATAAGAACCACTGACCTACTGTAGAAATATCAGAAAACATCTCAGTAGAAACAACCTTGTTTCCATTCTAAATGTAGCCCAAAGTCTGTCCTTTTACAAGTTTAGATGGCTGGCTTAATGATAATCTAAAGGGAGATAATATAATCTCACTCAATATAATGTGAGTGCAACACTATTTCACACTATGAGTCAGGTTTTTTTTTTTTTGGTATGTGATGATACTAATAAAAGTGATAATGTAATAATGGTAATGCTATTTCACACTATTTTAATTAGGTTCAGTTTTCAGTCACTGATTAATTGATTGATTGATGTGTGTGATACAAGATATGGGTGGTTTTGTCTTTCAGTCTGCTACTTCTGTGATCATTCTTAATCCAAACATAAATGATATAACAGCTGAAGTGGTGCTGATGATGAGATCTCTATGTTTCTGGCTAAAATTCATATTTCACTCTGTATCAGTCATACTGATACATTGTCGGTTTGGCATATGTTTACATGGTATCTGTGGAAGATAACTCTGCAGTGGCCACATGAGTGCAGTATTGAGCTGACACACATCCATGGCCACAATCAGAAGAAACTGTTCAATAATTGTGTCTGGATGTGGAACTACCTTGGTCTGAGTCTAGATGAAAGTGGTCCGTACATAGTGCGAACATAATTTGAGGCGACAGGCATCTGTAGTTGTGACCATAGTGCACAGTATCGAGTGCACTCATTCAATCCCACAATGCACCTGAAAAGTGAGTGTGCAACTGATGTACAGTAAACTCCTAACAAGAGACTACACATGCACTGTGAGTGTCACACCAAATGAATTCCTGCATCATCTCTGAACCACTTCCAACCTCTGAAATCACTCATTCACTCCTTCCAGTGGTATATTAGTGGAGTATAGTGAATGAGGATATATGGTGTTATATATAAATAAATAAACAGCTGATACATTAACACTCATGTTGTGTTCCAGTCTTTTTTACCCAAAAGTGATTTTATTTTTATTTTTATATTATTGTATTGAACTAAAGCTTATCTTTGCTCACACAGAGTATAACAACTTCCCAAAAACATAAAATATTTTTTGGCACTTTTGGGGGGATTTTTCCCCCTCCTCTTATCATAGGCATCATTGATCTGAGCTTACACACCTCAGTTTTTAAGTGAGCATTGCCAAATGTATTATTATTATAATTATTATTATTACACAAAAAACTAAGGGTCATGAGCTCAGATCAATGAAGCCTTTGATCAATCAGTTCCATAAAAAAAAAACCTAAAATGATGGAATCCCTGGTATAGTGTTAATATGGCAGAATGAGAGTTTTACACAGATTTTTACGAGCAAAGGCCAGTCATTTTAGACCAGAAATACCAAGTTAGGTAAATGTTATTCTGTTTTAGGTCTAGATTCATGTTGGTTTAAACCACTGGTTCTTGACTGGTGAATCACGGCCAAAAATGCATTACAAGTCTGTTCTGACAAAAGAGAACATACTGAAATCCAACCCAGACTTTTCACTTGCAACATGATTTGTGCAGTCCACAATGCTGTCCAGCTACCCTGAATTTTTAACCATGCTTAGACTATTACCATCTTACAGGAATAGGCTGCATTTAACTATGACTCATGTTCGGAGCATGCAATGCTTGCCTGTCCTACATAATACTTGGTAGGGCATGATAACTTTTCAAAATTATGAGTTCAGAGAGCATTCTGTTACAGAACAGGGAGAGTGTGGACTCATGATTAAAACGGTCTGGCTAAAAAATGTTCAGTAAAGTAGGCTAAAAAATCTTCTCTGCTGGGGCTGAGGGTGTAGACAATGGCAACTTTTATTCCAGTGTATTCAGTTTTTTTGTTTACACTTACACACACACACACACACACACACACACACACACACACACACACACACACACATATATATATATATATATATATATATGATCTGCTCTTATCATCTGATCGTGGGTGTATCTCTCTATTAGTTTTATTGGATCTTAGTGCTGCGTTTGACACAATTGACCACAACATTCTTTTGCATAGACTTGAACACTTAGTTGGCATCAGTGGAAGTGCATTAGCATGGTTTAAATCGTACTTATATGACCGCCATCAGTTCGTAGCAGTGAATGAAGATGTATCCTATCGATCACAAGTGCAGTATGGAGTACCTCAAGGCTCAGTACTAGGGCCGCTACTCTTCACGCTTTATATGTTACCCTTGGGAGATATCATCAGGGAACATGGTGTTAGCTTTCACTGTTATGCTGATGATACTCAGCTCTATATTTCTTCGCAGCCCGGTGAAACACACCAATTTGAAAAACTAATGGATTGCATAGTCGATATAAAAAACTGGATGACGAGTAATTTCTTACTGCTAAATTCTGAAAAAACAGAGGTGTTAATTATAGGACCTAAAAACTCTGCTTGTAATAACCTAGAACACTGTCTAAGACTTGATGGTTGCTCTGTCAATTCTTCGTCATCAGTTAGGAACCTAGGTGTGCTATTTGATCGCAATCTTTCCTTAGAAAGCCACGTTTCTAGCATTTGTAAAACTGCATTTTTCCATCTCAAAAATATATCTAAATTACGGCCTATGCTCTCAATGTCAAATGCAGAAATGTTAATCCATGCATTTATGACCTCAAGGTTAGATTACTGTAATGCTTTATTGGGTGGTTGTTCTGCACGCTTAGTAAACAAACTACAGCTAGTCCAAAATGCAGCAGCAAGAGTTCTTACTAGAACCAGGAAGTATGACCATATTAGCCCGGTCCTGTCAACACTGCAGTGGCTCCCTATCAAGCATCGCATAGATTTTAAAATATTGCTTATTACTTATAAAGCCCTGAATGGTTTAGCACCTCAGTATTTGAATGAGCTCCTTTTACATTATAATCCTCTACGCCCGCTACGTTCTCAAAACTCAGGCAATTTGATAATATCTAGAATATCAAAATCAACTGCAGGCGGCAGATCCTTTTCCTATTTGGCGCCCAAACTCTGGAATAACCTACCTAACATTGTTCGGGAGGCAGACACACTCTTGCAGTTTAAATCTAGATTAAAGACCCATCTCTTTAACCTGGCATACACATAACATACTAATATGCTTTTATTATCCAAATCCGTTAAAGGATTTTTAGGCTGCATTAATTAGGTAAACCGGAACCGGAAACACTTCCCATAACACCCTATGTACTTGCTACATCATTAGAAGAATGGCATCTACGCTAATATTTGTCTGTTTCTCTCTTGTTCCGAGGTCACCGTGGCCACCAGATCCAGTCTGTGTCCAGATCAGAGGGTCACTGCAGTCACCCGGATCCAGTACGTATCCAGACCAGATGGTGGATCAGCACCTAGAAAGGACCTCTACATCCCTGAAAGACAGCGGAGACCAGGACAACTAGAGCCCCAGAGACAGATCCCCTGTAAAGACCTTGTCTCAGAGGACCACCAGGACAAGACCACAGGAAACAGATGATTCTTCTGCACAATCTGACTTTGCTGCAGCCTGGAATTGAACTACTGGTTTCGTCTGGTCAGAGGAGAACTGGCCCCCCAACTGAGCCTGGTTTCTCCCAAGGTTTTTTTCTCCATTCTGTCACCGATGGAGTTTCGGTTCCTTGCCGCTGTCGCCTCTGGCTTGCTTAGTTGGGGACACTTCATCTACAGCGATATCGTTGACTTGATTGCAAATAAATGCACAGACACTATTTAACTGAACAGAGATGACATAACTGAATCCAATGATGAACTGCCTTTAACTATCATTTTTGCATTAATGACACTGTTTACCTAATGAATGTTGTTCAGTTGCTTTGACGCAATGTATTTTGTTTAAAGTGCTATATAAATAAAGGTGACATTGACATTGACATATATATATATATATATATATATATATATATATATGTAGTTATATGTAGTATATATAATATAGTTCTTAGTTCTCCCATATGAGTATAAATGTAAAATAAACTTCCAAGCTCATGTAAGTGAGTTAAATTATTGTGCGCTGGAATGCAAATATTGATCCTCTCCACATCACTAATGAGAACATACGAGCACATTATACAACAACCATATGTACACTTGCAAGCAAAGTGCCACTAAATATTTTAGCATATTGCATTTTTTATTCACAGGTGCATAGATAAATAAATGAATAAACCATAAATTATTAATTAAGCTGTCAAGGTATCCGCTGTATTGTGGCATCACTAGGAGTAAGATTCTCTCTCCTTTGTGTCGCGTAATGATCAAATACATTTATGCAATGCACGTGAGATGAACCCAAATACCAACTGAACAAACACAGAGTCTTCGGGCTCCTTTAAAAGCATGAGAGGTCTCCCATAGTGAGTGTGTGTATGTGTGTTTATTGTGTGCATGTGAGGGTTCTGTGCTTTATTCACTTGGGTAATCTGGAGACCAGTCCTAACGAGGTTGTCACAAACCCCCATAATGAGCCTCAAAAAGATGAATGTAAAAACGTATCCATTACTGGGCCTTCATCTTCCTGTTCATTAGCTTAGCATAAGGTTACAATACATTACTCTAGCGCCTAACAACACCTCTCGCTACACTAAGGAAGAAAAACTCCATTGAGTGAGTAAGTCTAGTCTCATGAAACAACAATATGCACTTTGGGGAATTATCATAATGGTGCTACCCAGATATGCTCTCACTCTATTTCTCATCTTTCTATTGAATCTGTTCTTTCTTTGTCTTGGCGCGCGGAGACAGTATGGTTCGTTTTGGCAGGAGGCCTCTGTTTCCACGGCAACTTTATAATTGCTTTGGAAGCGGTCCAGACGCTACTGGATGCCGAGGAATTATTGATGTCAAAAAGAAACATGTATGAGATGAGAAATATGTATGCAGCCATATGGTCCTGTGCACATCCGTGTACAATGAAATCGTAGGGTTGCCTTTGCGATGTTTTTCAAAGACAATTAAAATGTCACAACACATGTTCTGTAAAATGCTTAAATGATTGGGTGTATTATGGCTCCATTAGGACATTTTGCATGTCACAATATTACTTCACCTGATCTAAGTGTGAAATCAGAGTCTTGTAGTACTTAATGAATGCAGAATCTTCGAAGCCGTAAAGGTGACACTCTGTGTGTAATCATGAGAATACTGTATACACATGCACACTTTTGTGTTCAATTCAGCATGATTTCATGATGTGAGATAAAACGACAAAACAACAACAACAAAAACATTATTTGAATTAAATTATCTTTTGAAGTTTGTATTATGCTTTTCTCTCTCTCCCTCTTTCTCTCCCATCATAAACTGTACTACATTTTTTTAAATTTTAATAACAATGATGATGATAATATAAAATAATCAAGTATGGATCAGTAATGCTAGTGAACTAAAACTATTAAAAATACCTTTTGTTAATTGAAATAAATCTGAAATTAAATAGAAGCATATTAGATATAAAAAAAATGCTTTTACATAATAAGAATGAAGATAAAAATAATCATATAAATGTTGCATTGGCAATTAATTAAAATAAAATAAGTTGATGTTGAAGTGCTAAAATGGTTACTGTATACTTATTAAAATGGACAATATAAAAATAAAAGCTTATTCAAAATATTAATGAATGCTATGAATTTGTAAATAATAAAAATAAAAGTGAAATCATAAATAAAAAAATAAAATAAAATAAAATAAAATAACAATGTAATGAATCAGTACCTCTTTTAATCATATTTGATTTGCCCCAGTTAATATTTTTTTTTTTCTCATTGCCATTAAGCTATCAGAATATTAGGCCACATGTAAGTGTAGCTAGAGCGAGGATTTCTGTCTTGATTTGTGTGAGTAATGTCTTTGAGAAGTAGGACAGCGCAGGTTTAACTAAGAATCTTCTAAGTTCTATCACCTCCTCAGGAAGATGTTCCTCTTCCACCCAAATGCTGCACGAGTAATAGACACATTAACCAGGGCTCTGGCGACTCTCATTAAAGTAACATATAGTGTTCCCAGGTGAATTAGCAGGCAAATGTTTTATTGCTATACATGGGCGTGAAGATATTGTTATACAAAAAAAAAAAAAACACCCCTTCGTCTTCAAAATTGTGGCTGTTTTCTCATTGTGTTATGAAAGAACATGTGCTAGTAGGAGATGAAAATGACTGCCTGGCTGGAAGAGGCTGAGATTAGTGTGAAGTTTGCTGAAAGGAACAGGGGCCAACAGGCTTGCCAAACACACACACACACACACACACACACACACACGCGCAAACAGTACAAGGACAGTATTCACAGCTGTGGGCAGAAGACATGGGCTATGAGAGCTGCGCTAAATATTTGAGCTTATCAAGATCGCAGGTCAAGATCGTGGCACTGCCAAATGATTATTAGTGTTTGCTAAGACAAACATCACTATTATTACAATCCATTCATTAGCATTTCTGAACTCTGAACTAATTCTTTCTTAGTATAAACTTTTGCCTGTTGTGTTTTGAGATTATATTGTGCAAGGAACTGCGTAAAGATTTATTAATAAACAAACTGCCACCAGGGGCGCTGTAAGGGGCGAGGGGGGAAGTTGGGCCCTGATCAGAGAGGAGGTCCGATGCAAAACCCCAAAGGAAACAAGCGTTCTACTGAGAGGGTCAGTTGTGTGTGTAGATATGTTAACTCATAAGGCATTAGTGTTGCACAAGACAGACTTTTAGCCGCTGTGTTGTCAGACATTACTAACAGAAAATATGTTCAATGAATATTCAATGTATAATGCACACTAATGGCAACACATTGGTTTAAAGCAGTGACTTTTTCACAGCCAAGCACCACTCGCATTTTTTTCCAACAGTAAAAAAAAAAAAAAATCTAGTTTATAATGTTGTCCTGAAAGGCAAACACTGATATTCAGTAATATGATCAGGTTTGGATGTCACAACTCTGATGTAGTAAAACCGTGAATCCATTCACAAAGACAGGTACAAATGAAGTGTGGGAAGTATCAGAATACACATGCTCCTCTGAGCCTGACAAAGCCAATGGAAAGGAAAACAAGCTAAAAGCAGATCACCTTTGCAGAGGGTCCAGTGACTGCAGGGGACCCGCTGTGGCATGGGAACGCTGGCCATCAGGAGCACACTGTCAAAAAGAGGTTATCGACTGTCAGCCACAGCTAAAAATGATTTCAGAGAGCGGGGTTAGAAGTTCAGCGCTCTGCTTCTCCCCATCCCTCTCAGGCGGCTGGAAGGGGAAGACCTGTCACCAGAACTGGCCTGTAGTGATTTATTCACCTCTGAACAAACTCCACAAGCCCACCACATCACGATCTGGTCTTTCGTTTTTTTCTTTTTATAAACTGCTATTAATGACACCACAGTATCAATGCTGTATTGAAAACTTCACATAAGTATGAAAAAGAGCTTTTAGTGCAAGAGACCGCACTACAGTACTATTACATATCTTTGTTTTAAAGTGGATTCTTCATTGGCTGATGTTTATATCTAGAGAGAAGGTTTGCCTGATAAGATATGCATTTTGCGGTATAAAATGCAAACAAAATTTACGTACACAAAAAAGGGTTTATTGTATAGGATATTTGCTCAGAATTAATTAACGATATGAAGAAGAAAAGTTCTGAACTTTGGCAAAGCTAAGTTTTGACTTATATTGGGAAGTTAATAAGTATATATCAGCCTATAATTAATGTAAATATACTATATTTTGTAATTCAATTATATATAATAGTAATATGCTGTAGTAAATAACATAATGTGTAATATAATTTAAAATAGTGTTTACCTGTGAAGCAAACTTGCACAATACGACTTTTTATGCCTTCAAATATTTTTTACTTGTTTTAATCACAAACCTCATTGTATTTTTACTATTTGTGTTATATCTTCTATTGTGATTGCTTTAAATGTATTTATTTATTTACTCCCTCTCTCTATCTCTCTATTAATTTATATATATATACTGTATATATATTGTATATATATTGACATTGGCTAAATGACTAAACTTAAAAGCAACTTTGATTTCTGAGAAATGTTACCATACAGCATCAATCACAATATTACAATTTGGACGAAAAAATCAAAATCAAAATAGTCCTTAAATTAAAAATAAATAAATCAGTTATTATATGATTTATCTAAATATTTATTTATTTATTTGGAAGCCCTCTAAACTCAAAATAAACAAACCATTATAATATATCCTTAAATATTCTGTGTATTTTCTACATTTTTTTCTACAGTATATAGCATTTGGTTTTTTTTACTTTTTTTTCCTAGATGCAATTATATTATTGTAAACTCTTTAACATAAATAAATAATTGCATGCCACTATATATATATATATATATATATATATATATATATATATATATATATATATATATATATACGTTTCATTGCAAAATAATAATAATAATTCTAAGAAATGTTTGCTGCATTTTCTTTTACCTATTAATAAATTAATAAATAAATAAATACATGAATGAATGAATAACTAACTTACTAACTAACTTAATAAAGTGTTCTTGTCATGCACCTTTCAAGTCTTATCAAACTGCTGGTAATTTTATGGCAGAGAATGTTCAGACATTTAAGTGAAACATTAAGCATCCTATTAGTATTGTTATTTTGCAGTGAAAATCATCCCTAAAAAGCGAGTGGCTTTCCTCACAGGCACGAGGTTCACAGCAGTCATTCCCCGCTCCCAGGACAACTTGTTTCTGTGATCGAGGATGATATTTTGGCATTAGTTCAAATGCCACTCCAGAGATTGCCGTGGTGGCTCTTTCTATGCCATCTGCAAACCACGCTCCATCCCAAACACAGCGGATCACAAAGGTGTTATTTTTCAAAGCAGGCCCATGTGCCTCCTGCTGGGCCGGCCCAGCCGTTCTTCAAGAGAGAGGAGGAAAACTCCCTGTCCCCCGCCTCCTCCGGGGCAGCCCTTTGAGGGGGTCACAACTGTGGCCTGTATAACATGGGTTACTGCTGATGCTGGTTGGTCACACTTGATGAAGGCTTTAAAGAATTCTCTCTTTCATGCTTGGTTTCTATAAAAATTCAGCGCGCCGCAGCTAGGGGGCACTGTCTAACCGTGTTTCATAGGTTCAGCTCTCACCCGCTTATTTCAGGATAAAATGAGTATCCACTCTCCATTTTAGCTAGAGCTGGTGTGGAAGTGTGAAGATCCTCTGCTAGTGCTTCACAAAATGAGAGATCTTCCAGACCTGTTGAAACTGACAGAGGATCCGCTGCACTCCACACAACTGGTCTTTGCTGGGCAGAATTTAATATTGAGCCAATATAATATGGTAATTATATGAATAAAAATATTAGTAGACTAATATTTTGATAAAATAAATCTGTTTGTCAGTGTCAGTGAGTATCATTTATATCCTGGGGCCTAGCCATGTTACTATACTGTAACAGTCAAAAGCATGGTTGTATTGAAGATAGAATAAAAAAGAACCAAAATATATATTGCTAGCTTTTTAAATCTTGTACTAATAAATATAATTAAATCATGTACACCTTTCACTTGCTTAAATGAGCTCATGCTATATATATATTATAGGATTTTGTATATTAAAAACTGTCATGTATGTTAATGTTTAGGTATTTAAAGACCTTCTCACGTTTAAAAATAAAATGTGAAAGTCTTTTATTTGACCAAATGTTTTAGAAATATAATACTACTAATAATAATAATTCATATTATATTATTATTATTCTGGTCATAATACATCTGTTGCTGTGAACACATCATATAATATAAAAAAAATCATTGTAACATTTATTTTAAGTTTAAATATTTACATTTAATATTCGGTTAAAATATATTCCAAAAAAACAAAATACAAATACATTCACGGTGATATTATCATTAGTAAACGTAGCAGTTTACATTTGATTTATTTTCGTTCTAGATATTGTACTTTTCATCATTCTATTAATATAGACCTTTGGAGAACAAAAAATGTTATTTAAAATCATATTTCAACTCTTAATTCAACAAATATAATAATAGTAGCAGTTATAATAATAATAATAATAATCTACAAAATATTGTGCAATTTGTTTTAATAAATATTATATCGCCACACAGTTAATCCTATATATATATATATATATATATATATATATATATATATATATATATATATATATATATATATATATATATATAAATTACATTAAAAGAAATATCTCTCAGTACAGCCTGCTAGAGTTGTAAAGTGAACTTCCTCACTCTCTCAGGACTGTAGCAGTGGATGAAAAGATAATAATATAACTTAATCGTGCGTCGTCTGTGCCAAACATGTGCTCTTCAGTCCAGCACACAGACAGAAGAGGCAGAGAGACACAGAGCTGTTAGCCAGCACAACGCTTCTCTGTTCTCAGACTTATACCACTTTTCTAAACAGCACAGCAAGACAGACAGAGGTCGGACCCAGCCTGGCTCTCCTGACACACACACACACACATACACACACACGCGCGGTAGCGAGCAATTGCTGTGCTGTTTACACTGTCATGCTGTACACACACAGCAATGTGATGTCAACAAACTCTAACATCAGCAGAGTACATTTACATATTTACACACTCAGCATAAGGCAAAAATGATACTGCGCTCCAAATGAATACAAATATGAATAGGTAGAACTTGTTTTTTTTAATTTTATATTTCTATACTATATATATTAATACATATATATATATATATATATATATATATATAGATAGATAGATAGATAGATAGATAGATAGATAGATAGATAGATATAGATATAGATAATATTTCACAATATTACTGTTTTTTCTGTATTTTTGATCAAATAAATGCAGGCTTGATGAACAGAAGAAACTTCTTTCAAAAACATTCAAAATAGTAATGTTTCCAAACTTTTGTTCTGTTCTGTACTGTATATATATATATATATATATATATATATATATATATATATATATATATATAAAAGCCTTTACTATAATACAAATTTTTATTCTCATAAAGTGGCCCAATCCTAAACCCGAGAGCCTGAGAACTGATAGTTTATTCTGCTATCGCTGGATGTCAGGCATCCATCCACCAGTGTTATTGCTTAATCCGATTCATTTGGCCTCAGCGTGGACTGGCGTTGTGTGTTTGGAAGGGGTTCATGTGCATGATGGATGTTATTGTCAGAAATGCCAAGGTCAATACACAATGCTCATGCAAAAAAAAAAGGACTTACTTATTTCAAAAGCACCTCCCATGTATCATCCTTGCAATCTGACCTTCCCTCCTTCTGTAATAACATTCTGCGAGAGGACAACTGCTGGGATCATTCTGCGGTGCTGGCGTCGGTCTGTAAAACGGCTCTTAGGCCAGCTGAATAGGTCTGTCACACACACACACACACACACACACACACACACACACACACATAGGGTTTAGATTTCAGAGATAGGGCAGTTTTGGTGTGAGATGAAATACAGTAAACTTTTGTCATCACTGTGGGTGTTAACTTCATGGTTGTAGGCTTAAACATAAATGTATAACAGCTAACAAACACACACTCTCTCGCACACAGTATTTTACCCAGCATGCCTTATGAAAACATCATGCAGAACATTAATGGACTTATTTCACAGTATGTTTGACTTTCTGGCCAAAAACGAGATCCCAGTAGTGGTCAACACTATATCAGATTGATTGACAGTGTCACTCACGGTTAGCTTAGCAATACATTAGCTCTTTGTATATGCCACTTCTCTGTTAACACTGCAATTCTGTGGTCATCTGGAAAATTCATAGCCTGTGTCAGGCCGCCTCATACAGCCGCGGGCGGCTACATCGCTACACGAAATTACAGATTTTCCTTTCATGCAACATAAAACCAGTTCTCTGTGTTATTATCAAACACTTACAACATATTTAAAAAAAAATCCACTTATCTACAGTAAAATATGGTAGCATCTTTTTTTTTTGGTTTATGGATTGAATTAAAATTTACATAAAAAAATAAAGAAAAATGTAAGAAAAATATTATATAATGTAAATAAATTAACAATGTAAGGTGTTACATGTAACCATATTTTTTGTAACTGATAAGAAAAAGAAGAAGAATAAACATTTATTTCAGTGTAAAACAAACAAACAAACAAACAAACAAACAAACAAAAAACATTCAAAGTAAAGTATCATGCAGAGGATTCTGGGAATGTCAATAATATATATATATATATATATATATATATATATATATAATTTTTTTTTTTTTTTTACTGTGAATTACAAAATGACTTCCATCATTTCCTTGTTTATACGGTAGCATTTTTACAGTGTTTTACTGTTAAAATTATGATCATTTTTACAGTGTATGATGAAGCTACAGTAACACCCTGCTGTAGGACCTCAAATGAGCGATTGTGAGCAAGAATCAGTGCCTTTCATAAAAGACATAAGTGCTTCTTTCTAACCAGAGGGTGTTTGTTAGTCTGCTCGAGCTCAAGCCACCGGGCCGCAGCCTTCGCCCGTGTCGCCCCACGTAAGATTGACCTCTTCAGCTAATGGGGGGAAACACTCCAACAGACAATTACATGGGGCCACTTTTGAGGTTGAGTGCTAAGTTTCCCTCCAGGACAAAAGAAGGAGTGAACTACCCCGGTCTAAGAAAATGACTTCAATTAGCCATAATGTTAATCAGCAAAGCTCAGAACAAAAAAAGTCAAGCTGGGAAATCCCTTGATGGAAATTGTTATAATTGCCCCTAACTACAGGGAAGAATATTTCTCTGCTCTTAATTACATGTGACTTAATATTTAAATATACCATTTGCCAGGGTTTCAAAGTATCTTAATCATGGCCATTAATTTTTTATATCTAACATTTGGAGTGGCAGCGCGCGCAGATAAACACCTTTTACAGTTTGACTGGTTACAAGCGGCAGGTAAGAGTAACAGAATGTCAGCCTTTCATTATTCATGAGGCCGCGCTGACAGAACGGGAACGCTCCGACAGGAACAGGTAATTGTGCCATCCACCGAGGTGGTAGGGAATAATCAATAGCATACAGACACGGTTTCTGACTTGAGAGGGAATCAATTCCGTCCTGCTTCTTTCACTGTCACTGTCACATAGATACATAAGGGACAAAACCCTTTGCCTGGGTTTATTTTGCAAAAACGACCGGCTGACTGTACATTATCAAGTTATTATATTTATCCAATGCTTTAATAAATGGACTTGATTTTAAGGAAAAGGAGAGCAGAGAGTGACACGAGATATATGAAGCATGAACTGGTTGTCTGGGACAATGCTTCACATTGCTTATTAAACAACAATAGCATTCACTATTTAACAATATTTGACCACTGAATGTTGCAGTGTACCAATCAGAATCAAGTATGCTATAGAATTGTGAAATAAAACAGTATAAGATATAAAATGGCAAGTGCATCGTGGGAAGTAGAAATTCCATGCTAACCAGTTCCTGACAAATTAAATGTATTATGTATTGATCCATAAATGTAAATGTATAAATGTAAATGAAATGTAATATGAATTTATTAATAAAAGGAAGCTCTTGGATATATATATATACCATTTCTAAGAAAAGTTTATTCAATTTAAAATATAATGTGGTGTAGTCATAATATATATCATCTTTAGTATAAAACTATTAGTCATGGTAGGGATTAGGTTTTTCAAATAAAGATTTTTTATGTATTTTTTTTTTTTTGAGGAGTTACATTTTACAGGGTAGCGTTTTTAATTTTTTTTAATCTATTTTAAATTTTCTCTTCTTTTACCTTATTATTTTAGGATAATTTTGGTCATATGGTCAGGGTCATATTTTAAGAGACTTACTGACCTTAACATGGTCATTCATTAATGATTTGTTTGTTAGTCTGCATGTTTCTTTTGACAGATGACGTCAATTTGAGTTTCCAAATAAAGCTTTATTTATTTATTTTTATTATTGCTAAGCAGAGAAGCAGTTTTGTTAAATACTTTTACAAGAAATAATGCAACATTTATGCAAAACTGCTTGTTAAGATTTAAATTTTCTTTTCTTTTTTTAAGGTATTTTATTAATTACTGCGACTCTTTATTTTAACATTTTGAGGAGAGTGCATTTTTATACTGTCTCTGTCAATAACTAAAACTAAAATCAAAACCATAAAAAAAACACACACACACACACACACACACACACACACACACACACACACACACACACACACACACACACACACACACACACACACACACAACAAACAAACATTTAAACAAACAAACAAACAAATAAATAAATGATATCTTATTTTTGTTTTGTTTAAGTTTAGGTACTAACATAACTTAACCTAAAGCTAAAAATGAATAAACTTAATAAATACAGACATAAAAAAATGCTAAAATAAAACTGGATATATGAATAATAATAATAATAAAAAAACTATAAAATAAAAACTCAATATATGAAAAAAATCTAAATATTAACAACCCATATTAAATATACATAATTTTATATTAAAATAACACTAAATAAGAATAATGAATAAATACATTTTAAAAGAATAAAATAAATAAAAACATCATCGCCATTAATCCAGTAATTCTATGTACTTTTATTTTATTTTATTTTGTTTTGTTCACTGACATGTACATAGTTTCTCTAGAGCGTTGTGCTGGATGACCCATGAGTGGATATGTAAAGAACAATGGGCACGTGTATTGTGATGATCTCTCTGAGTCTTTCTCTCTCGGGTCATTACTGCTCTTGCGCCTGCTGGTCATTAGAGGATCTCTGAGTTCTCTAAGCTCTGTAGCAGGGGTTCCAACCCCAGAGTCCTGGCTAAAGTCCAACGGTGGCTCTTTCTCAATCTGGCCACCTTAATCATGTCCTTGTCTAATTGGCTAAATTAGTCAGTGCCTCTGCACCCCAGCTGCGTCCAAGCTCGAACCTGTCGGCCTAATCCAAACTCTGCGTTGTGCCTGTAGTTTAACGAAGGGCTTTCACACAAGGTTGGGTCTGGGTAATTGAAGGTCAGAACACAAATAACATGTTTTGCAGAGGCTAGTGATGAAGTGCCCTACAATTCATTAGAACAAGCTTTAAGAATATGAGGAAAAATGGAGTAAATTCATATTCCTCTAAACTTAGCGGTCTAGCTAATGCTAGGCAAAAGACAAAGGTCAGAATTTCACGGGCGGCACCGAGGAGTTTTCGGCCCCTCATGCTGTTGTCTGAAGCTCGATGGAGCACTGCTGTGATGAACTCGGCAAGGCTCTCTTTCTTGCTCAGTGTATGTCTGCGCTTGCCAGCGGGCCAGTCTCTCAGTATGCGTGCGGCTGTAGAGAGCGCTGGGGCCAGAGCTGCAGCTTTAATTGGCTCTCGTTAACACAGTGGTGAAGATAGAGTCATCTGACTCATTTATCAGTCCAGCATTTCCAGCGTTTCCTCACATCTTTCCCATGATTTCTTTCTTCTTCTGCTTTCCCCATTGATCCATTCTTTATGTGTGCAGCTCTTGGCTCGACATCTACAGACGTATTTCTTTGATGGAAAGCACATGGTCAGATATTCCCCAGCAGTGTCAGGGAGACAAATTTCAGCAAGCTCAAGATGTTTCTTTGCATTAACATTTGAAATATCATTCAAGATATCCCTATATATATATATTTTTTTTTTTTTTGTTAACTCAAGTACTATATATATATATATATATATATATAGTTCTTGAGTTAACAAAAATTATGGTTACCAAACTGCAGAATTAAGAAAACGGTCCCACTTTATATTTAGTGGCCTTAACTACTATATACTTACATCAAAAAAAAAAAACAAAGTGTTTATATTGTATTGCAAAACACTTCTGCTGCTACTGAGGTGGGATACGGGTACAGTTAGGGATGGCTTTGGTGTTATGTATAAGTTTAAGGGTGGGTTAAGGTTTATGGGATGGGTCAATAGTGTAATTGTAAATGTAATTTAAGAAATTACTGTAATTACATATAAGTACAATGTAAAACATGTATGTACTGTACACAATAATTACACTGTACCAAATTATTAATTGAAATGTAAGTACATAGTAGTTAAAGCAGTGAACTTGCAAAAAGGTCTTAATTTTACAAAACTGAAAGAAAATGTTTTAGAAAGGATTTGATAACCGTGTGCCTGTAAGCTTTTCTTGAACTAGATTTAAAATATCAATATAATGTGTTTTTACATTGAAAACAAAACCAGGCAGGGTCTATCTATCTATATATCTATCTATCTATCTATCTATCTATCTATCTATCTATCTATCTATCTATCTATCTATCTATCTATCTATCTATCTATCTGTCTATCAAAGTCCTCTATCTTCCTTCTCGCCCACATACTGTATGAAGCATCTCGAATACAGATTTAATTTAACATGGAGCATAATGCAATTCAAGTTTATTTGTATAGCGCTTTTTACGATACAAATCATTGCAAAGCAACTTTACAGAAAATGACGTTTCTACAATATTTAGTAGTAGCTTATATGTTAAGTGGTGACTGTCGGTTTATGTGCGTATGATAGGAATTTTCAGAAAAATTAAAACAAGACGTAGTCAACCAGACAATGAAAATTATTAACAGCAATTATTATGTAATTGCATAGTAAGTAGCAATATTTGTTATTTCTGTTTGTTGATTCAGGGTTAGCATCATCTGGGGTCCTCTGAGGGGTCAGCATCATCTCTTCTCAGGTGTTCTGGATCCAGACTGGAGCTAGAGACATCATTAGCATAGCTGCTGTTTCATCCAAGTAAAATGAATTAGTTTAACCCAAGCTAAAGAATAAGAATGCACATTTGATCAGATACAACTACAGTCACAAATTATGAGATGCATTATTTGAATGCTTGGTGAAAGAGATGTGTTTTTAATGTAGATACTTTTTTATTTTCTAGTGAAATGACACCAGTTGCTAAAAAATCTTAGCCACGTCTGTAGATCTTGGTTGACAGATTTCACTGAAAATTACTTATAGTGTACGATAAACATGAATGTATGAATCCATCTAGTCAAAATGTCGAGATACCAAACATATTTTGAGACGATTTTAGAATACACGTTGTTTTAATTTGTCAAGCAGTAGTTTGTTTTGTTGTTTTGTATGGAATAGCGTGAAGGTCTGGTAGCGTGTTTGTGTTAGCATATGCTGCCTAGTGTTTCTCTTTAACCATTTACAAAGTGGGCAAGTGTATGATGTCTAGTGCTTTAAAATCTGCTCCAATTTAAAAAAATCGTGTAGTGCATCCCAGCCTTTAGGAAGATATCATTTCAGGGTAGCTTTGCCAGCTATTACCCCATCACACTGAGGCCTTATCTTTTAAAAATTTGAGACATCACCAGTAAGTGGAATTTGGGGGTGTAGAGGAGAAGGAAGGAAGAGGACGAAAAGAGTGGGGGATTACACCATTCTCTAATCAAACTCGCCTCAGTGCTCATGTTCAATCAGACACCTGCTATTAAGTTGATAAATACGCTTTTCACAGTGTGGGGCGGCACTCGTTGAGTAGCCCTGGATACGCCGCTGCCTTCCTAAATCCTCACGGGCAGGGTTCTAGCCTTTATACGCCTCTTTTCCTATTATCTCACATTTCACAGACAGCACCAGAATACGAGCAAATGCCTCGCCAAACCGGGACGTCACACAATATCAGTGGAACACAACAATCGGCATCTAAGAGCAGGGGTGGCTTTCGCAACTCCATTAGTACTTTGTCTTCCCCTTTTCCCTTTTTATTCCTTTAGTGGTAATGAAGGAAAAACTGTAGAGTGTCTCTTTATGGGGCGAGATGCAACTCTTCCCCCCTTAATCTCTTGTCTTGGCTTTTCAGCGACGGCGGGTGCCCCGTGCCGCAGAGGCCCGAGAGGATGCCCACCCGCTGGGAATCTTACTCAGCGCGGCGTCAGGCCCACTGCTGCGCCTGATAAACACTAAATTGGCACCGTCGCAAGAGAGTCTCCATGTGTGTGTGAGACTGTGTTTGCCACATTTCAGGTTTTAAGGGTGCTGCAGGTACAGAAATGCCACTCAGCCCCATTGAATAGGGAGGACCATTGTGTGAGAGCATTAGCTGTCCCACTTTTTCTTTCCGTCTCCGCGGGGGTTCTGACACTTCCCCTTGGGATTCATCACCCCGCGGACACGACGACACAGGCGGTGGCCGTGTAAAGCTGTGCGACGCGGGGTTGCTTTGTACCATCGCGGTTATAAAAGACGCGAGATCCTCACGGTGGTGATCCATGTTGTGCTTTATCTGATTGCTGTGAAACATGTTCCCGGGCTGGTAATCTTGTATATGTCTTTACTTGCAGATTTCTTATTAAAGTACAAGAACTGTTTCCTGTATCTGATCATAGGATTAAGCTCCTTTGATACAAGAACAAATTACAATGATCGCGATCCTGTCACCTGAATCGGCTGTTTATTATGCCGAATGTGCTTGTCTACACCGTGCATCTGGATATATGCCTGCTTATCTCCATCTTTTGATGAGTTACTGGTGCCAATGCCAAAGAAAGATGTACATAAAAAGCTCTACTAACATGAAATTTAATTTACCGCATAGTTCTGTGAATAAGGCGTAAAGTAGGCTACTGTTCAAAAGTTGGGGATTGGTAAGATTTTTTTAAATTTAATTCTCACTATTGACTAGCATGCATATTACTAGCATATTGTCTATTTAATAGTATAAAGCACATGTTAATGCTTTATTGTAAATGACCATATTTAAAATCCCATAATCTTACCCCATACCTAAACTTAACAACTACCTAAGTATTAATAATCAGCAAATTAGGAGTTTATTGAGACAAAAATAGTAGTTAATAGTTAGTTAATAGTGAGAATTGGACCTTAAAATAATGTGTGACCAAGTATTTATTTATTTAAATGTTTTTGAGAGGAAAAACAAACAAAAAACATATCTTATTGTCTTACACTGTGTTTATTTGATATAAAATACTATACAAACTATAATAATCTAAATTATTATTTCAATTGGTGTTGTTCTAGAAATTAATCATCTAGAAATTAATCTAATATGCTGATGTTTACTCAATAAACATTTCTTATTATTATCTTGTATTGATGTTGTTATTTTTTTTATTATGTTGTCTTTTTTTTGGATTCAACGATAAACTTAAAAAGAATTGCTTTGATATTGCTGTCACTTTTGATCAATTATTATGTCCTTGCTTAATAAAATTATGATTTTCTTTAAGAATATGAATAAAAATAAATAAATCTTACTGACCTGAAGCTATCAAACTACTGTGTACATATATTATGTGTACACATATTCCTGACCTTATTATGTACAAGTATATAAACACAAACTACAATTTTTTTATGTTAAAACCAATATATTCCCAATAAATATTGGCCTATCAAATATTTAAAAAAAATATAATGTTTGTATTGATTCAAAAGCATTTCCATTAATTCTGACCCAAATCACCCCAAATATTTATTGGTCAGTCAAGCAATTACACATTTTGAATGACATTTTTTAAATATTTCAACTTTTTCAGTGACTGAACATAATTATTAAATATAAATGCACTAATAATCTATTTGTGTGTATATTATGGTCATATGGATAGTAGTATTTCAGAAGTATAGCATTCCATAATTTTTGTTTAGTTTGCCCACCCCTAACAAATGATGAAACGATTTTCGCTATAAATGGCATTGCGAGAAAACGAATATTTGCTAGATTTGCAGAAAATTGGATTCCATGTAACTGAAAGTATGACTTTTCCAGAGATCCTTTAAATTTGTAAAAAAAAAATATTTTTGAAAAGAAAAAAAAAGAAAAAAATTGGATCCAAAGTGATATCAGTCAAAACCCACAACTGAAGCAATAGCGGCAATTTCATTTCACATGTTGTTTCAGTCATGCTAGTCTTTAAATTTCACAGTAAATTTTTTTTTTTTTCCTTAAAACAACCTCCAAACGCTGTTTGGAAAGAGGCAATTTCCCTTGTTCTCGTTGAAAACATAAAAACAAGAATATCAAGTGTCTGCTGGTCCTCTTCAGGCGTTCTTCACATTCTCCTGTTGCTTCAAAGCCAACATTCATAACTTTGTGGTTAAAGTTCAAACCCTTTGGAAAAAGAAGACGATGAAGGGCGAAAAAAAAGGTGGAACAACACTGTATTGGAGTTCAGAAGCTGGAGTTGGCATATGTCACTGATTGAGTTGCACAGTCAACGGGAGGAGGCGTCTGGCCCATCAGGAGTCTGTTGGCTAGATCTGCTCTCATACTTGAGTGGAATCCATCATGCGTGGAGAGGCCTAACTGGAGCGAGCTCGACCCAGCCTGGGCCAGACTTCAGATAAGTGATCAGTGCAGAGTCTCGGCCACTATATCACCAGCACTGAATGAACAACCCCACGCTGACCCATCCAAGGGAGGAAAACACATGTTCTCTGGCTCGACTGTGGCTGGCTACCTGCAGAGAGGGCTGGGAATTCCTCCAGCAGGAGGCCAAGGGGTTTGCAGAGGAAGAGGAACGCTATCCCTACCGCTCGCTGGGTAGCCATTAGTGTGTTCGTGTGTATATGTATGTGTGCACAGAGAAGAGAAATACACAAATGCACGTCTACAACAGCTTTTCACCCTGAGCCTAACCCTTCGCTGGAGTTTAATTGATATTTGCTGTATGAATTATAGGAACAGGGTTGATGGGAAGGAACTGGATGGAGATGTGGGATTGTCCCGCACACAGTATCATTTCAGACAATATATATATGTATATATATATATATATATGTATATATATACATATATATATATATATATATATATATATATATATATATATATATATATATAAAGAATATTTCATATTTTAATGAAATGTTTTCATGTTTTTAATAATTTTTTTATTACAGTTTTTGTTTTTTAGTTATATATTCATCATATTTTAATGAAATGTTTTCATGTTTTTAATAATTTTCCCTAACAATAATAACTTGCATAGGTATTCAGTGCAAGGTATTACTACATCTGGACACTAAACATTCTTAGCTGCTTGACTTTATTGCAAATCATGTGTTCCTCTTTTGCTCTGCTCAGTGAGGACCAACGTTACCCGTTGTTTTTTTTATTGTCCGTAAAATCTTCGCCACCCTCCCAACATATGTGGGAAATATAGCTGCTTTATCCATCATCGTCCCCATTTTGGGAATTCTTTTTTATGGGATTTCACTTCCATTTCATATCACAGTGGCTTAGATCAGTGTATTACATGCTGTTGAATTTGCAAAGACCCCATCCATGACCAAAACCTGCTGGAAAAAAAGAATATTTCTCTGTGTCTGAAGGAGTAGAGGAGCCATCGAGTGGAGAGGCTGTCGTCTGGCAGTGGGTGGGGCCAAGGGAAGGGGCGTGGTATTGGAGCCCCATGACAGGGAAATGGGAGGGGGCGGTACCTTCAGTCCCAGATATTTACTTTGACCCTCAATCAACGGGGTGTACTCGCAGGGCACATGCCAAACTCCCCAGGTGGGCGGAGCAGCTCTGCCCCTTCCTTCACCTCAACATGCATATTTCCCTCCCAAACACATTTACAGCTCCTCATAATACCTCATGTAGAAATCGCTACTTCATTGAAGGTCTGTAGTACAACGAACCCAAACCAGCAGCTCAATCCCACCAGATGTAGCCGTTTCTTCTTGTTTATTCCTTAACACTGTGGTTCTCAATTGGATTTACACAGATTCATATGGTTAGTTGCATTTAGTTATTTGCAATTAGCATCGTTTTTCCCTGTTGACCCTATAAGAACAAACAACGTGATTAATTTTTAGGTTGTGACCGACTAATTGAGGACAACTGGACTAACAAGCATCATGATATTCTTGAATAACCTCAAAGACAATAACTGCAAAAGCACATTATTAGAGAGTTTCTTAGGAAGAGGTTAATTGCTTCGGGTACGGCGTCTATGGCGGCAGAGTTCGAGGAAAATCGCACATCCGACGCCGCGCAGTAGCTGGAGGACACAATTATCCAAATCAATTTCAGAAACAAACTCGGCTATTGCAGGAGCCATTAAAATTTAATCCTAAATAAACGTAACATTTGTAATTCGGCGAGACAATTTCATTAACGTGTGTAAAACTATCTGATAAATAATGCATGGCTTCAACTTCAACGCATAAATAAACTGGCAATTAAAAGCAGCATTATGTAGAGGGAAACGGAGAGCGAGGGAAACAGTTTTAAGATGTTGATTATTCAAATGAGGGACGGAGCTCAACTCTACCTGCCTGCCATTGATGTGATCAAGGTGATTAATATGGCACTATTAGTACAGTGATCCCATTGCAGTGGCAAGGGACGGCCTTGATTTATTTACTTTGTACAATTAGGCTATGTGATTAGGAGTGCAAACATAATTGGATTTTCAAAACCCGTACGCATGTAATTAGAGCTGCAATGCATCTTCCTTTGTGATCTGAGCTGACGGGCTACTGGGTGAAGGCTGAATTTAACCCCTGTAAGTGGCGGAAGGAGACTCGCAAGCGTTGCCTTGAATGAGGATCACAGAACCGCTTAAAGCCACTTAATTGATTGTAAAGTCTTGTCAGAGTGTCACAGAGGCAGAAAGAGAGCGATATGAAAGCGTGGGAGAGATAGCTGCGGGGGGAATTGAGTCCGCCGCACATATCGCCCTCGCCGCGGTTAGCCATGACTGGATACGGGCAGACAAAACCCGCCATGCTGCACGTGACACCCCTGAGTTAGAGCAGACGCCAACCGCCTCCATGTCATTTCAATTACCACCTCGGAGGTACAGCAACCTGAGGAGACGAGGAATCAATGTTTCCACTCATTTACAAGTCCTTAATTAAAACACTGTGGACCTGCAGTCAGCATTGTTTGCAAAGCTTCGTCTGGCCCTCATAAAACAGTACAGATGCCGTACTGTGCCGTACCGTACCATGCCGATGCCATACCTTGGTACAGCCATGGTAACATCATGGGACTAAATTAGTGCGATAAGTATATACAGTGGTGTTTACAAGATACTTCAAGGTACTTCAAAATATAACACAGAACATTAATCCAATATAATTTAAGAAAAAAAAAAAAAAAAATAATAATAAAATGAATAAAAATAATACCATGGTACAACAATGGTAATTTTATATATATATTGTGGTACTTTAAAACTGTACATTGTATCTATCTACTGTATATGGTAGGACCAGGGTAAATAAAAAAAAATCATGGTACTAAATGTTAACCTTATTTAAATACCATGGCACATTCATGGTACCCATACCATTTCCAATAAATAAATAAATAAACACGGTACTTTTTAATTAAAATAGACACAATTAAAATAAATAATCCAATAAAATAGTAATTAAACATGGGGATACTGTGGTACTAATTATCATTGTATCTACCACTCCAATAAAATAAACAAATAAATAAATACAAATTAATAATAATATTATATTTATATAATTATGCATACCCTAATGTAACTGAAAGAATAGCATGGTATTTCCATACACATAACGGTACTGAATATTTACCATATTTAGACACTTTTTACATTTTATTTCTTATTTTTATGGAAGGCCTACTGCAAGGTATCTTCAAAAATACCATGATATTGCTATGGTACTATTATCAAAACAAACCATGAAATACTGTGGTATTGTGTCCAATAGTATTATCATAATAATACAATACACCATGAAATGAATTAACATTCTCGTATACCATTTATATGGTATTTTTTAAAAGCCTTAAAATAATACCAATTGGTTATCATGGTAAATGCATGTGTATTTGCTTGATTATATATATATATATTTTTATTTTTTTTATTTTTTTATTTTAGTCATTAGTCAGTTAACAGTGCACGCCATCTCTTGTGCTAACCATGACAAGGAATCGTTTTTGGGTAGAATTCTCACAGAATGCAGCACAGGAGGTTGAGGTTTGTGACCAGCGGTTGCGGGATTGGACACATTTTGAGTTTAAAGGGGGATGGCTCTGAGTCAGCTGGGCATCCAGTGTGATTGCCGGCCCCGGGCCCTCAATGGAAAGTTGTGGAGAGAAGCTGTGGTTGCCAGGCACCTCCTGAGGTGACTCTATCAGAGCCAGTCAAGCCTGAAATCAATCACTCAAACCTATCAAAGGCTGCCCTGCCCCGCCATTGTGAACCAGCCATCTGGGCCTCTGCATACTGTTCGAGTTAGTTTCAGCGTGTGTGTGTGTGTGTGAGTGTATCTGCATGTGTAACTAAATTAATAGAGGTGGTATATGACAGTAACCACCACTGCACACAGATTTTTGCATCCATGAAACATTTGCTTCACGCTTTTATTCATGACACTTCTAGGGCGGACGGTGACATAATAGCTTGAGTCTATAGTTGCCGTGCATTAGGAACCCCAGTATTTGGCATCAAGCACTGAGTCCAGCTCCCTAACCAGCTGCAAGGGGAGATGGGACAGTCCGACGGGCAGCTCTCCCAGGCCAAGCTAACGAAGTGTCCTGCTGCAGAACATGCGGGACGGGTCTAAGCGCACAGTGTCTGCCATTGGAGGGCAGTAGAACACAAAGCATCTATCAGTGTGTCTGTCTTCGAGTATCTCACACATTGTGCTCTGACTAGGGTCCGCTCTCAGAGGGGCCAAAGCCTGGTAGGACTGTGGAGAGGTCAGAACGGAGGACTGGTTTGCTGTGGCTGTCGAAACTACAGCATACCATCGGCGGAAGCTTCGAAAATTGAAATATTTCTTATCATTGCAGCTTTGTTTAAAGGCAAGCTCTGTTTACTAGGTTTTAGGAGCGTTGGTTAAACATTCAAACCCCTTTTATGTACATTTACTTAATAACTTTGCAATTGTCCGTCCTTGAAATTCATGAGCAGGGCTTAGTTTTGTTTGAATTGTACGGATCTGCATTTTTATGGCATTTCCCACAGCTCCAACTGCAATCAGAAAATGCTAATTTTATGACCAACTGTATTTTCTGTGATGGCACTAGGAAAGATCAAAGCTATTAGAAAATGAACCTAACGCAGCGGAGGTGCGTGGAGTTTATTACTCCAGACGGAATGCCATATAGACAATCCCTCAAAACCTCCCTGAGACGAGCTTCCACACATAGGATGAGAGCAGACGGACACACACATACACACTGGATTGAAAGTGCTGCTGTCCCGGATCAATGACTCCGTCAGTCTGTTCTGGGTGAGGATACCTTTCTGCTCTAATACCTGCTCGGAAAATCCCTTTATATTCATTGAGCTGATCATCTATCATATAATAAATTGAGCTTTAAAGCCTAGTTTATCTCTGGATTACTTATACACGGCCATGGCGGGAAATCTCCTGTCTCTGTCCTTTATCAGTTAATATCAGTGTTTTAATGGCAAATCTAATTTTATTCAGCAGTATATGTATTTAGCATGGATCATTAAGAGATCCTATGATCCTGAAACGTCCTTCCTTTTGTTTTCTTGAGAAAACTTTTATAGTAGATAGCATAAAATACTTCCCAAAAAATAAAAATAAACTAATGCTTCTATCTATCTATCTATCTATCTATCTATCTATCTATCTATCTATCTATCTATCTATCTATCTATCTATCTATCTATCTATCTATCTATCTATCTATCTGTCTGTCTGTCTGTCTGTCTGTCTATCTAATCCTCTGTCCATCCGTCTGTCTGTCTGTTTGAATATCTATCTACTCAATTTCTGAAGATTTTAATAAGAAAAAGAAAAAATAGACATAATATTAGTAGCTTTTTATTTGAAAAATACAGAAAGTTAATTTTTTTCTTTTGACTCATTTTTTTATTTGTTAATCTTTTTTTTATCAATAAAGAAGAAACATATTTAAATAATTCTACACTGGATGTTAATGTAAGAGTAAGATTTTATTTATTTTATTTTATTGTTTTCCCACAACATCCAAAAAATCCATATTCAGTGTAAGGATATCATTTATAATGCCCTACAATTTCATTCCAGTTTTCTTTTCTTGAATTCAGTTTCTAGCTGTTATTACATATGTATATGTATTACATATTTAAGTTTTACTCTATTACTCTTTTTATTTGTCTAATCCTTTAAAGGGTTAAAAGCACTTTATTATTTATTATTCATTTCTTTTTAAATATAAAAGTTATTTTATAATGTATAATGTAAACACTTACACATTAACATATGCACAACCTGCAAAAATATAAATATAATTTGTTCATAAACATCTAAACAATGTGTTATAAGTATGTTATAACATATTTCCTTTCAACAAAGACTGAACACAAAAGAAGAAAAAAAAAAGTTGTTTTAAATACCATGTTTAAAATGTAGCACAAATATCCCTTTTGTAAGCTTGGAGTGATAGACAGAAATAAACAAACAATAAATAAAATAATTTCATAATCAATCTACTTCACTTACATGTAATTTTCAAGCAAAATATACTGTGTGCTCTTGTTCATGTGCATATATATTTTTATATTGGTCCATTTTGCAGCGTGTAGCGTTCAATGTCCCGAGTGCAATGTTTAAGAGCTGACCAGCTCTTTTATGTACACGCGAACTCCTCGCTGTGAGGGGGTCCCAGAGTTAAGAAACTCACTTAGACACACTTCTGTACGCTTTACATGAACACTTCATAGCCAGAATACACTGTCCCAAAGCCCAGCCACAGTTTGCTGGGAGATATTTCTGTTAATCTTAGATATTTATGCTATTTACTTCGATTTTAAACTATGGGTACATTGGGTGTATTATTTTTTTTTAATAAATAACAATTAAACAAGATATTATTATATGCACACTGGGTGTAAGAATACCTATAAGTACATATCTATTTAGATGTGGGGGGGGGTATTTTTTTAGTAAAATCAATTACGATTACATGAATAAGAAACAAAGTGGGAAGTTCTGTATGAAAGAGACACAAGAAAATCATTAAAAGGAAGGAAGCCGAGAGAGTGCGAGAGAAAACCTGTATAATAAAGGCAACATTTTCAAACATGGTTGCCATGTTTATAAGTGCCAGAGGGCAAAGCAGGACCTTTATTTCCCTCCTGCTAATTGTTTGATTTCTGTGCCACTTGAGAGTCAAACATTGCGGAGAGGGAGGAGAGGAAAGAGAGTGAAAGAAAAAAGAAAAAGTGAGAAAGAGAGATCAAATTTGCGGAGATCACACATTGCCCCTTCTTCATTTGTCTGTAACATGACGATAGCTTGAGGCATGTTTCTCTCTGGAGCTTTGCAGAAATACCAAACGGTGAAATCCCCTGTCGCTTTGCCTCTCAGCTCACAACACACACACACACACACACATGCACACACACACACACATGTCCTCGATGTGCCACAAGCGCTTTGTTCTGATAGAAGCACAAACTCGCTACACTATAATGCAACCGCGGTGATAACGAACTACGGTATGAAGTGGAGGTTTTGGTTCATTTCATTAAGAGCGCTTGAGATGGACTCTCGAGCACAGATGCATGTTGGGTAGACGGCAGAGCTGGATGCACGGCGTGATCTTTAATGCTCAACGCCATCTCCCCATGACATCCAGGCTGTCATCGGTCTGTTTCCGTGGAGATATTGTCATCTCCTCCTGTGCTGATCTTGGTTTCAGCTACGGCAGGAGGTGCCTCTTAAAGTTCCTGTTAGCGAGTTACCGTGCAAGAGACAACACATTCAAGACAATCCACACAGCTGGACGGAGAGACAGGCCGCTGGAAACCAAAAAAAAAAAAGAACCAGGAAAATCCTGGACATGAAACACAGCATCTCTGTGGGGAAAAAAAGGCCTCTGCGGTCTTATCGTCTTGCATTATCATGCAAATAAACGTTAATCACAAGACAAGGAGATTGTTTTAATCGGATTGCACTTTTCTGAGGCCGTTTTTGTTTGCCGCTGCCTTTCGAACCCAGGAACAAAAAGCTAGCGGTGGGTCGGAGAAACTCCAGGCGGTTTTCTCTTGTGCCGTGTCTGCGAGAGAATCTCGCGACGGGGCACGGCTCCATCGTCACCGCTCACCTCCGGACCTGAGCGCTGTCTCTTTAAATTAGCCGGGTGGGAGTCAGCGGGTCTCTGTCTGTTGCCCCTGACAAGCAGAACCCTATAGGAGATGAAACAAACAAAAAAATTAATTTTTAGCCCTGCTGAAACAACGTGATAAAGCTAGTATGGATTGTGGATTAGGGCTTGCTCTTTATTGTCAGAGCATCCACAGTAATTAAAGCAGCAAATGAAACAGCGGGGAGCTGAGAATATACGTAGATAAATAAATGTATAGCAAACACACAGCATCAATCTACAGCATTTCTACAGCAGTGTCAGGGGAGCTACTGTGAAACCACAATTTGCCAAGACTCAAGCTATTCATAATTCAAAGCAGTGAGAAAGCAGGCCTAGTGAGAACTTTGCTATAACAAATAGTAATAATTCATAATTCATATTCTGGTTACAAAATAAGGAAAAAGTTATTTTGGCTGTGAGTGTTAAACTTTAATTAGTTAATTAATTAATTAAATCTATAAATATAACAACTTTTATGTTACTACTAAAACAGTGATAAATAGCAGTATTTAAGTAAATATGTTTTTTTTTTTTTCAACAGGGACAGGGACTGAACTACAAAACATATCGATATAATTTAAATTACCCTGTGTGAGTGTGTTAGTATTTGGTATTGCAACACTGCTAATAATGTTGGATTTTTTCTTTGAACGCTTGTATATATATGTTTTTCTCATTTATACAGTAAGTTGCCATCAGTAACTCGCTGAAGATGAGAAAAAGGTGATTTAATGAACGTTTAAGTTTAAATTAAACATAAAACTTTGCTTCAGTTTTACATGCAGAAATTTTAGAAATGGTTGTCAAAAGGAAATTTCTATGCCATTTAATAATTCTCATTCATTAAAAATTCAATAAACAGTTCTCTTAGTACTTCTGATGAAGCCTCTAACCCAATATATGGTCCTATGTGCCAAACAAAAATATACATTTTCTTTTCTTTTCTTTTCTTTTCTTTTCTTTTCTTTTCTTTTCTTTTCTTTTCTTTTCTTTTCTTGGGACATTGCAATGACTTCTTTTTATTTTTATATATAGCTATAAATTCTATATTTATACAGTAGGTTGCCATCAATAACAGTGTGTTAAAATAATCGATGTCATGTATAATCATGTTTAGTTTTGTCACGTTACACTGCCAGCACCTCGTTACTGGAAAAGTTACTGTTACACTATTGAAATTGTTACTAAGTTCGTAGCATTGCTTTTAGCTAGTTACTCCCTGAAAGCCTGTTCACAACAACACACATTTTGCTGCAGTATTCAAATGTGACTATTCTGGTTAAATCAATGTGTTTTTATCTTCTTCTTTTTTCTGACACAAACTTGTCACAGAGAAAAAGTATGTGTTTTCAAACAGCCGTTCAGCTTATGTATTCACTTACAATATGGTGATATACATATTTTCTGAAGATGTTCACTTTTGTTCATGCTTTTCATGTTCATGCTTTTGTGTGAGGTACAGGCAAAAATCATTGTCCACTGATAACCTTTTCCTTATCAGAGCTCTCAAATCAAAAAAGGACATTTTATTTTTTCCATGTGTGTGAGTGTGTGTGTTTCAGAAGGTTACTGTCTGTGGCTGACTTTAGACATCTGTGGGTCCAGTGAGACAGATGCCCCTGCCAGTTTTGGTGCCTGGGCCCTGTCAGCTGCCAGCAGGCCCCTAATCCTTCCTAATGGGGATTGTCTTTTCACTGCTAATTTAAACCCTCAAACCATGGGACTGCCTCAACCTGAAGGCGTTCAATCCCAGCAGCCCTCCACTACCCCAAAACCTCTCACCCCTTCACTGTGCCCAAGCTCCACTCAGGCCTGGGGCCCTCCAATGCCTCTGCAACAACACCACCTTTCTGTCATTCCAAACGCTGATTGTATTAATCTTTTCTCCATTTAATTACATTTTCCAGGACTCTTGCCGTCTGCCATCTTTGCTCGCAGTGGGAGTCACTGAGGGGCCCTCATTTCACATGCCATCTCATTTGGGCTCAAAAATCCCTGACACAAGACACACAACCTCACTGGAGAAGAGGGGAAAAGTGATTTATTAAAAGCGGGAAGTTTTGTTTCATGTGCAGAATTTTAGAAATGGGAATCATCAGGACATTTTTATTCCATTTAATTATTCTCATTCCTTAACAAATTAAGACTGTTATTGTGGTACTTTTGAGAAAGTCCCTAACCCAAAATTGTTTGGCAACATACATTTATTTATTATCATTTTAAAATTTTCTTCTGAAGTTATTAATAATATTATTATTATATTTAAAATGTCATCATTCCTCAATTATTCAAACATTCATTTTAGTACTTTGTGTAGGATGCCCCTAACTCAATAAGTTTGGCAATATGTATTTATTTATTTATTTGTTTGTTTGTTTGTTTAATTATTTGTTTATTTGTTTGTTTGTTTATTAATTGTATTCATTATCTTTGGCGATATTTATTTAAATATATATTTAGTTGATTATTTTGTTATTCAAAACTTCCTTCTAATTAATAATATTCTGAAGTATTTATTATTTTTATTATTATTATTATTATTATTATTATTATTATTATTATTATTATTATTATTAATTGTACTGATTATGCTGCATTTTGAATATTAAATTACAAATTCAATTCAAAATTCAACAAATTATTAAATCATAAACACACACACACACACACACACACACACACACGTTTACTTAATCTAAATGAGAACACTGCATAGACCTCTTTTGTATTTATATACAGTTAGTTAAATACTCTAAATTAACCATAACTCACAATCTAATAAAACCTGACTGATTCAATAGACAGATTTTTTTTAGTCTTTTTGAATGATTCATTAAAAATGAAACATTAAAAACATTTGGTTCCTTATTAACAAAATTTAAAGCACTTTCACAGTGAGCACGTGGGACGTGGGAACTCTAATGTACAATCTGTGTAGTGTATGCAGAAAAAAGATGGCATTGATAAACAACGCGACACTTGAGTGCTCTTGAGTCTTTCATTTGAAGACGCAAAGGCAGATTCTGTGCAGTGAGACAGGTGGGTTTAATTGTGTGATGTCTAATTTGGGCTTGTGTGTATTTGTCAATGCGCGTACATGTATGCATGTGTGTGTGTGTGTGTGTGTGTGTGTGTTTGTGTAGTCCAGATTAACATGAGCAATGTAACAGGTGTGCCAGTGATTTATGCTCAGCCTAATTAACCCATTCCACCAAGAAGAGAGTGGGGAAAAATCTCCTAATTACCATGCAATCAAAAATGGTCTATTTTTCCCCCACTCCCTCTTTTTGAGCAAATAAACAACCTGTCAGCTGATCGAATGCAGGAGAATGTCAGTGATTGCACTTTCTGGAAAGTTTTATGCTAGGAACATTGCTCTGCCACGAGGCAGAGTGTACAAACAAATATGGGAGGGTTACTTTACAAAAGTAGTACAAAAATAGTACAAAATACTAATAACTTGCTAAAAACTGAATCGTAATACAGTGCGAAAGCAATGAAATCTGATTACTTTTAATTACTTTTAGATCACTTTAAGTCATATGCATATGAATATTGACATAATTTGCAGATTGCGTACTTTTATATGCAATGAGAGATGTGTGTCCAATCTTATGATATTCCAAATAATGCAGAAGACTAGAGCTGCACAATATACTAAAATAAAATCAGTACTTCAGTATGCAATAGTCAAATCTTGAATGTAGGGATTTCATCAATTATGTACTTTTTATAAAATATTAAAAGTGCTTTTGTGTATTTTATTAAATTGTGAGTGTCATAGGCGGAAATCGGACCCCCCCAGGGTTGTCCCCCCCACTAAAATATAATTGAAATATGTGTATTGTTAATAATATAATGATACATAGTTAAACTAATTGTGTAAGTAGTAAAACAATACAAATGCAAACGGAGCAACAAAAAAAGTTTTAAACATCTCGAGTTCCCCCTGCTTTGCCTCACATTGCTTTGGTCCACTGCCTGCTCCCCTTTTACCTCACCACCACCGACACATACACACACAGTCCGGTGCAAGAAAACAATGTGTTTCAGTAGTTGTTGAACTCCATAAGTCAAGCTTACTTTATTCACATTAAACATTGGATGACGTGATTGTTTTCTCTTTAATATAGTAGATGATGCCGAGTCATTAATAAATCGTGTCCAAAAATATTATTGCGTACCAATTTACTTTTGTCACCGATGTAGTCTGCGCTGTTAGCGATTATAACGTTTATCCTTGTTTTATACAGGTGTTCACCTAGCTTGTTTAATAACGTCTTACACACACCCATAGTGTACGCATATACAAGTCTTGTATGTTAGATTAGATTAGTGCGGGTGCGCATTTAGTTTTTCCTGCGTTTACTATGATTTAGTCGGTTTCAGTGGCGGCTCGTCGGGTGAGGCAGGAGAGGCACAGTTTCCCCCAAATTTTGAGGTGAAAATGAGGAAGATTTAATGTTAATAAAATTCACTATTCATTTCAGTTCATGTCTCAGAATGTATATATTTTTGTTTGTAATTTCACAGTTGTAATACCATTACATGAAAGCTCCGCTTTTCTATCGCGAATGTGCCGAGTCTGCTGATGTTATTACAACCGCTAAGTGAAAGAGAAGGGGAAGGGGAGGGGGGAGGCAGGGGAACCAATCAGCATCGAGTGTTCACTTTCAGCGCTGAGGAGTGCTGAGAAAAGTAACATCATAGAGGATGCTAGCCTCCCTTCTGGAATATCAACCCACCATCATAGATACATAAATTAGGTGCTAGTTTGAACCTGTTTTTATACAGTCTATGGTTTGAACGTCTCCCGGAGTGGCTGGGCGGATAATTTACCAAATATTTATAATGAGTATCGATATTGAATATATTTTCTTTACGGTTTCTGACTAAAAGACACCAAAAAGCCATTTTAAAGTGGTTAAGCAAATAATAACAATCAGCAGGGATCCCCAGACCAATACAATTAGTTTGCCTCCTCTATTTTAAAATCCAAGAGCCACCACTGGTCGGTTTATTTCATTTAATATAGTTAATCTAATATAACATAATACTAAGAGTGCAGTTGTTCTCCAGATATTAGCATAACAAATGTGATTTAGATTTTTTATAAAAAATTGAATAAACAGGAAGTTAATATTAAGTGCATTTTAGGCACCATATTGCCTGTTTTAGCTCTATTTCACCAACGAAAAAAGTTGAAAACTAAGCTACAGCAGTAACAGCACTAATTGCGTCTTTGAGAAACACACTGAGGAGGTGTTTCCTAACTGAGTGAATCCACTTTTTGAACAAATCAGTCATTGACGTTATAAATTATTATTTTTTGTTTTTTTTTCCCCTCTCTTTCACATCTATACATCTATGTCTAAGAGTGTGTATGCCTTCATTTTGCTAGGCATGGCAAATGTTTTTATATATGCATCTTTTAATTATAACTGTGAAGCAACAACATTGCTATTGAATGTGCTATATAAATAAATAAAAGTTGAAGTTAAGTTCAAATTACATTGTATTTTGGTGGCTTGATTGTGTAAACAACTTCAAAAACATTGCAACAAAAAAAAAAAAAATTGTTTTGAAGAATGTTTTGGTCAATTTAGTTTAGTTCTGATTGAAACTGACAGTGCACTTAATTATTTGCCTGCAAATCACCAAAATAAAAGCTTAAGGGTTTCACGTTTGAAAATAAATCAATTAAGACATAACTGTTATTTATGAAAAATGAAATATGACATATACTATGAAATAAATAACATATTTTGTCATTATTAAATACAGCATTATTGCAGTATATTTCCTAATTTGTTTAACATTTTGATGTAATAATAATTATAATAAAAAATAAAATTGATATATATATATATATATATATATATATATATATATATATATATATATATATAGGATTTTTATCTTAATTCAGACTCTTTTTTTCAGAATTACAAGAGAGAAAACTGAGAAATTTGTCTTTCTTCTTGCAATTTTGAGTTAACATATTGTAAGTTTATATCTTGCAATTCTACTTGTTTTTTTTTTTTTTTTGCAGAATTTTGAGTTTGTTACCGCCACAATAATAATAATAATAATAATAATAATAATAATAATAATAATAATAATAATAATAATAATAATAATAATAATAATAAAAAGATAATTGCAATGTTCATCTCACAATTCTACGCTTTCAATTCTGTTTTTTTTTTTTTTTACGACCAATTCTGACACAATTCTGAGTTGTAAGATTGTATTTCAGCAGTTCCGAGTTTATATCTCACAAAGAAAAGTTGTAGTCACCATTTATTTATTTATTCATTTTTTAATTTGTGGTGGAAACACGCTTCCATAAAAACAGTGGGAGTGTGTCCTATGAACACTCAATTGGAATTTAATTATTATTATTATTATATTATTATTTTTTCAATATTGTACAGCTTTGCACCAGACTACCACTGTCTGACATAATGTACTGGTACTGTACAATATCACTCCAGCATTTTGTGATCATCACTTGAGAAATTACTGGTAGTATGATCAATAAAATGTACAATGTTAAGTGGATTTTGAGAAAAAACATGCAGTATATACTGTATCTATAGTATAAGAAGATTAATTTACATAAAACAGACAGTTGAGTGTATAAACATTTGTTGTTACTCAACTGTTACTCAGCAAGCCTGGGTACATCATCATGCACAAACAAGAAAAATAACATGGCTAACGGCATCAGCGCACGCTCCAATAGGAACAAACCCAAAATTACACTTCATAATCATAGCCATTGCCAGAGGTGTAGAAGGACAGGAAGTGTGAAGACGTCAAATTCCCCTGCCTCTCAATTGTCAGACACGGTGAAATGGGCTTGTGATGCATGTTAAATGTGCTGAAAACTAATATAAAGGTGCTAAGAATACCACAAGCAAATATTTACATAACCATAAAGACGGTGCAAGACATCCCAAACGGTGTTGATATTTTGTTAAAACCCCCCTCTAAATTTCAGCCATATAAAATGGCCACGGGTGACTCGGGGAGGTCTAATATGTTTTTCACTCTGCATTATTTTGAGGCCAGATGATTTATTTATTTCTTCTATTTTGATTGCACCTCAGCTCCCTAGGCATCCATGAACTCACCTGACAGACAGACGGAAGACGGAGGTCTCCACGGACGCCCGGCTCATGTAATGGGATCCAGGTTCGAGCATGTGGCACAATGATTACGAACTGTTCTCGTTTGAGGTTCAGAAGGTATGAGGAGGGGGCCAGCAGACCACCGTCCAAATTACACAGGATTTCATGCACTTGTTCGAACCTGTGCTTCAAGTGGAGCTGTGAAATAAGTGTGCTGCTAGCCAGGCACATTTGAATAAATTGTCAAGGGATCGCAGAGATATGCTTTTGAAGAAGACGAGGTGATGGGATAGTGGGACGAGGATAGGCATCGCACGAGGGCCCGGCAGCTTCAAAGTTCCTTTTCTTTGACAGAGACATTTTTGTACAGTTTCTGAAATGCTATGCTTTTACACACGTGGTTTATAACCTTTTATGCATGTGAGAAATAAATAATGGATGTTCTCTAAATGTACACTGTCATTCAGATGTCGGTATTATCATTTTAAGCAGCACAACTATTTTCAACATTGATAATAATCAGAAATGTTTCTTGGACAGCAAATTAATGTTTAAAAATGATTTCTGAAGGATCATGTGACACTGAAGACTGATGCTGAAAATTCAGCTTCACATCACAGGAATACTGTCAATTACATTTTAAAATATATTAACAAAAAGAACAGTTATATGAAATTGTATTTTATTTTATTATTTTACAATTTTACTTTATTTTTGAACAAATAATGTAGCCATGATTATAAGAGATATTAACATTAATATTTATGCATTTAGCAGACATTTTTATCCAAAGTGGCTTACAAATGTAAATTAATTAATTAATCAATGCAATCACACAAATGTATCATCCCGAGATTTACAATGTTCTCAGATTTGCACACCAAATTATCTGAGCTATAATCAATGTTCATTTTATTGCTCTATACTCTTACTGTTGTCATTTGCATTGTATCAAATTTTATATTTCCCAAGAAGCTGTTGAACAATTATTGAGAACTACATTAAGTCTGCTGAACAATGATAGATCAATCTTTGTGCACTAACATTTTCTCCTTAATTATCTAAGTTTGGTTGAGAATTGCGCTATCATCTCCTTTCTCTTCCCTTAGTTCTTTCTTTTTCTCTGAAAGGCATTCTGGAAACCTCTGTTTTCACTGGAGAGCTTTACGCTGAAGACGAGCAGCCACGTGTGTGACAGTACAAGAGAGCTCCCATAATGCCCCCCTTCAGCTGAAGATCACTGAAAAAAGGATTAACTAATTCAATTAACAAACCAAAGTACTTTATAACTGTTAATTATGTGCCTCCCCTAACTGCTGCAAGGCCACCAGTTTCCTTTGTGTGGAGAAAAAGCTCATCTGTCCTAATTGACCTCTGGGGAGCATTCAGGGGGAGCAAACAAATCTTACGCAATCCCACTGCTTGTATAAACAAACTGACAATTCACTTTGGTGTGGAGTGACACCCTGTGTAACTGTGACACAAACTCAAATGACCCTGAATGTGCCCCCAGAGAATAGACCTCCCCGTCCCTCTCTCGCCCTCTTTCTCTCGCTCTTTTAAGATGAAGAGTAGAGTTAGGAGCACAACAGACGCTTTGGGTTTATTGCACTTTTTGTTAATTGGAAATATTCATTTTGGATGCATGAAAACTCACTCTAATTCAAGACACATCCTGTTACTAAACAACGGAGAGAGGCCAAAATTAAGAAAGAAAGTGAAAGGGGCCAGTTTGTTGAGGATTTAAAAACAAAAGTGAGAAGTTTAACACTTATTATTATTATTATTATTATTGTTGTTGTTGTTGTGGTGGTTTTGTTTTTGTTATTCATTCTTTCTTTCCGGTGTATTATTTGAGCTATAAAGTTATTGTGGTTATTTTAGGGCTATAGGCATGCCAAAAAGTTGCACTGAAGAAATCTGGTTGAAATTTGTTGAAAAGAAATAAAAAAAGAATAAAATAAAACAAAAACAAACATTCAAACGATCAAACAAACAAACAATCAATCAATCAATCAATCAATCAATCAATCAATCAAACAAACAAACAAACAAACAATCAAATAATCAAACAAATAAACAAACAAACAATCAATCAAACAAGCAAACAAACAAACACATAAATAAATAAACAATAAAAAAAAATATTTAGCAAATATTTGAAAATAAATGTAAAGTAAAATTAAATTAAATGTGAAATTTAAAAACTAAACTAGCATTTTACTGTGAAACATACTCCAATAATAGTTGTTAAAAAATAATTTATGTTATTAAACATTTATGTTCACTCAATCGTTGTGCATCCCAGATGTAACTCAGGTTTCTTCTTTGTTTTGAAGAAAATGTTATTATGTTGTAATAAAATCACCAGTGGTCACCAATGCTGTCAATAAATATTGAGACAGGCATTGAGTATTCCTTTAACCACATTTAAAATACTTTCTGAATGTTAAAGTGTAATTTATTTCAAGGATGGCACAAGCACACTTTTCAAGCAACACTTTTAACAAACAAATAATAATAATAATAATAATAATAATAATAATAATAATAATAATAATAATAATAATAATAAATGCTAATAATAATGCTAATAATAATAATAATAATAATAATAATAATAATAAATTACTCTGTTGAATTAACACCTGTGGTTCCTGTGCTGGGATGGGAAGAGAACTGACTTCATACTGTACATCCTCTAAAAATCGAAAGCCAAAACAACAGTTGATATTAAAAGTCACTGCTAAAATGGATCAGAAAAGTTCAGTAACCAGATTGGTTTGGTTTCTAATGAAATGACATTTAGTTTTAAGCATGACTTAAGTGTCTAAAAAAGCCCTTTAAGTTCCATGGGTAACTAACTGACTCTTTCAGTCACCGCATTCTCGAGCGTGATAATTGTTGTCAACATAAAAGACTGCATAAGTAGTGTGTTTTCCGCACACTATAGGGGGAGGGTGTGTCTAATTTGAGCGTTGACCATATCCTGCACCCTTCTCCATCCCGTGACCAGCGTCCCGAACCCATTACTAATCGTTCATCTTCTAGAGATGGTGGAGGTCTGGTTGTCCAGACGTGTCACAGGCCCTTCCCTCCTTTTCCAAGTCATCAGTTAACCCGCTTCGTCCCGGATCTCCGACCGTAATGACCTTCTCCACGGCCCATCCATCAGCTGGCAATTACAACATCTGTCGTGGACGGCTCGGGCGAGGCTTTCCTTCACACCGCCTAGCCCGGATCCCCCTCGATTACGTCCGCGACTGAAAAGGGTGGACACACACACATACACACACATTGGCTTTGTGAAGCCAAAAGCGGCAGCGCCACATAACAGACAGGCATGTTGACAGCAAACACAAACATGGCTAAACAAATGGTTCACGCCTACCTCTTTAGATTTCCATTCCAATGCACTTGGCCACTCTGAGAAAGTTCTCGATGTTCAATGAGCGGAGAGGACCCTACCAGCTGCCATCGGCCCTCTTTACCACAAAGAAGAGCTTTCAGTGAGGAACAATGAGAAGCTCACCCCTTTTATCCTCTTAAGATCTGCTCTGGCGTATATTAACTCAAAAGGCAGATCAATCCCTGACAAACATCTTAAAAAGGCCATTGGCCTTATTTGATTAACGACTTGTGCCGAGGTGCTTTCAAATGCTTACTTTGCACCTAATATCTCAATGCTTGTCATATCATTAGGGTGGCATATTTTGATGTCGTGCTTTCGAATGTGGCCCGCGCTCATCTTTTTGTGTCGCGTCAGATAATCCAACGCATTTAATCTGTGCTTTGCCGGTTTTAGGTGGTTATATTCGCAGATAATGACTCGCGGTCGTCTTTTCAATCTCGTGGTGGGATGACAGTGTGGGACCGTGCCTCCCTTTCTCTCGGCCCTTTAAGAAGAGCGGCGGATAGATGGCATGACATCACGGGCAAAGCCGGGAACACAATGCAAAGGTCAGGCTGCCCATTGATCTGGGGGCCCCTGATAGAAAACTTGCACAGAAATCCTCACACACTGCGCCATAGAAACGGACCACAAACCCGGCCTTGTTGTCTCCCTATTCAGTGACGGCAATCAGCGGATTTACACTTTGATGTGTGGCAGAGAAATAAAACCCTTTGGAGTAGTGACCTTTATCGACGAATGGATTAAAATCCATAGCTGTCTTTCTCTCCTCTTACTCTACTACATATCACGAGTACAGTTGGCCCGGCTTTTCCCTTAATACTGAATGTTTTCCTTTCAGAGCCTCTCTTTCTTTCATACTTTTTCCTTCTGGCTTTTGTGTGGCACAGCTAAAGTGAAGCATTAGTATTTTTTTCCCCATTTTCTTTAAGAAACTATGACAATGCACTCTACCCAGCAACAGAGCACCGGCATCAGTCATTCCCAGAAGTCTAAGAGAGGAAACCAAGAAACCACGAACACAAAGTCACAATCATCTATGAAATAGCAACGTGATCTAATTAGTATTCGTACATACGTCTGGTTCTAGCAAACATATATTTTCTAATATTTTACTAATAGATATAATGTGTGTTAGGAATCCTTTTTTTTTTCTTTTTTTGTAGAATTGAAGAATTCATATTTTTATTGTATTTCAAATAGATCAGACTAATTATATAGTATATATATGTAATGAGGTTAGATTTCACATTTTTAGACTTCATATGTGATGATAAACAATTAATCTATAGAAACATTGTATTAATTGATAAATACAATTACCATAATATATATATATATATATATATATATATATATATATATATATATATATATATATATATATATATATATATATATATATATATATATATATATTTCTGGGACAAACTTACTTTTAAATTAGAGAATTGTTGAATCTGAATATTGAACCTGGTCACATGTGGCGATGCCTTCAGAAAGATTCAGACGATTAGTTGTAAAAGGGTTGTAAAACGGTTTCTGTCATTATTTTGACATAATGCACAATAATGTGGGAAATTATATGTTTCAGTGTCTTCCATATGTGTACACATACGGATACCAAACACTGGAAATAAGCAGAAAAGAAAAATCATTGTACAAAAATAGTATCTGAAGAAAATTTCCCACTGTGCTTGAAGATCTAAGCACAGTCACTTTAATGAGAAGACGCTTCGGTGTGGTTTTACTGCGTTTATCGCTGTTGAAGAAAACATAAGTACCTAACTTTCTTTATTTTAGCTTTGAAGCCTTGTGGGAGTCTGAGGCTCAAAAAGGGCTGGTGGAGAAAATAGCACAAATAAGTCAGTTATCTCTATGGAGAACTGGCTACGAACAGCGAGTCTTTCTTTATATCACTTTGGCTAGATGGCGTAGTTATTATGGCCCTCTTAGAGTCTCATAAGGTTCTTCAGCTGCCTGCATTGTTCTCGCATGTCGCTTTGAATTCGGACCTCTTTGGACCACTATTTCTGCCCTTGTTCTTTCAGTTTACGCATGGATTTCCACAATAAATAAACATACAAATATGAACAAATGAAAGAAAATAAACTAAATAAAGGAAAAGCTGTTGAGAGCACAAAACACACCTCCTTTGAGGTAATGGCACAGTGAGTCAGACGTCACTGATGGCTCGGCAGCACTTAATTCAGCCAATACCAGGAAAGAGTCGACCTGAGAACACAAGGACTGCCCGCAGAGCTCAGGCCATCAGAATTAAAGAGCATTACAAGTGCAATTTAGCCATTTCCTCTCTGAACACGGAGCAAGAGATAAAACGTCCTCAGAAAATGTCCTCAGCAAAAGCATTTGGAGCTAATGTCCATTAAAGCAAATGTCTCAGAGTCGCTGCTATTAAATGTTGCAAGTTCTAGGTGTTGATTATGTAAAGTGCTTGAAAACAGCCACCTATATATATTTTTTCTCTACCATTATCTAGTATTTGGAGCAATTTCAACTATTTTGAAGGGATACTCTACCCCAAAATGAAAATTTTGTCATTAATCACTTAACCTCATGTCGTTCCAAACCCATAAAAGCTTTGTTCGTCTTCGGAACACAATTTAAGATATTTTTGTCCCATAGACTGCCAAGTAAGTTGCACTGTCAAGGTCCGGAAAAGTATGAAAGACTAGTCCATCTGCCATCAGTGGTTCAATCGTAATATTATGAAGTGACGAGAACAGGGTGCGATTTGTGAAAAAAAAAACAGACGGGGGGATGTTTTGAAATTTTAATTCATAAAAATAAATAATGAGAACATTAACTAGATGACGTCATGCGCTAATTAGCATATTTATGACGTAAGTGCGTCGTATTGTATTGCCTCCCTATGCTCACATACTGCAATTTAATTTAGCCATTTAATTTAATTCTCCATAAAACTGTTTCTATTACTAGATTTTAATGTTTCTGTTGTCAGACAACGGAATGAATATTACAATGACTGAAACACAGTCCATTAAGACTACATAACCAGCTCTCAAACATTAATCTGCACTAATGAAATCAAAAACACTTACGATAAAGTCAGTGGTTGTGCTGTGACTGATGTCGGCTATACTTGCTGGTAAAATAGAGTTAGAAGCAACAGAATATCTTTTTTTTTTTACTGAAAGTGCTGCTCCTCTCTGCGCTCGCTGAACACAGCAGATGCAGAGAGAGAGGCTCGTGCAGGGAAAGAGAGACCTCGCGCTCGTGCGGCAGCACCAGAGAGTCTCAGAGGCTAAATAATGATTGTCCAAAACGTCGCTAGATTTGTCGCTAGTCGCTATTTTGGAAAAAAAAAGTCGATAAATCTAGCGACAAAGTGGCCAAGTTAGCAACTCCACTGCCCACGGACCGGCTTCAACCATCTCGCAAGTGTTGATAGGCTATTACTCGTGAGGTGTAACCAATCAGATAGCGCCATGGGTGGGACATTGAACAAGTCTGCAGAGTGGTGAATACAGACTCAGAGAGGATGAACCAGCCAAAGTAGCGCATTTTAAAATAAAATTGACTTTAATCAAACCACATATCCGTGATAAGTTTTGTGATCCATCTCGCCACTATCCACACTATAACACTGATCACTTTGAGGGGGGAGGGGGGGGGGGGGGGGTAATTAAGCAGAGGCAGGGATACATTGACCAGAAAGGGGGAAATCCCACGCACAACCCCCCCCCCACCCCTGGCAAATCGCACCCTGGACGAGAATACTTTTTGTACACGGAGAAAACTAAAATAACGACTTTATTCAACAATTTGTCTTCTCTGTTTCTCTCCACATCACATCATGTATGCTCTTCTGTATCAGTGGAGCCACAAGGATACGTTTTTTACATATATTTAAGTTTTTATTTGAAAGAAAACAGCGCCACCTTGTGGCACGGCTGACTCATAAGAGTGTATGCTGCCTGTGTTCAGCTCATATTCTCCAAAATGGCACTTCTGTGATGTGGAGAGACACAGAGGAGACAAATCGCTGAATGAAGTTGTTATTTTTGTTTTATTTGTGTACAAGAAGTATTCTCGTCACTTCATAAGGTTACGGTTAAATCACTTATGACAGATGGACTATTCTGACGAAGTCTTTAATACTTTTTTGGAGTTTGACAGTGTAACTTATTTGGCAGTCTATGGGGGAGTAAAAAAGCCTCCTTGTTTTCATCCAAAATATCTTCTATTGTGTTCTGAAGATGAACATAGATTTTACGGGTTAGGAATGACATGGGGGTAAGTGATTAATGACAACATTTTAATTTTTGGGGTGGTGTATCCCTTTAACTTTTGTATTTGTGTATTTTTAGACCTTGGTTTGATAAAATATTCGGTAGAAGAAACAATGTCAGCATCCATGCAGTTGCAAGACCGTGCCATATATTGGTTGCTCAGAATTGCATAATAGCAGGCTAGTCTTATTATTATAGTATGCAGATTCTGAATGCATAGAATACTGCTCTCCCAGCATGCAATGCAGTATGAGTAGAACTTCCAGTTTACTTAATAAATCATATGTTAATCACATAATTAGCAATTTTTAAAGAGCAATGTTTAAAAGAGTAGTTCACCCAAAAAATGAAGTTGTGCATAAAATTTACCCATCCACAGACCATACATAATATAAATTGAGAAATCGAGCATTTGCTCACCAATGTATCATCTGCAGTGAATGGGTGCCGTCAGAATGATAGTCCAAACAGCAGATAGAAAACATCACTACAATACAGTAAAACTTTATTGTCAACCCCAATTGTTGAAAATTGTCTTTGACCACACCATTGACATCAGACATTCAGTACAGACCAAAAGTTTGGAAACATTAATATTTTTAATGCTTTTGAAAGAAGTTTCTTCTGCTAATCAAGCCAGCATTTATTTGATCAAAAATACAGAAAAAAACAGTAATATTGTGAAATATTATTACAACTTAAAATAATAGTTTTCTATTTGAATATACTTAAAAATAATAATTTATTCCTGTGATGCAAAGCTGAATTTTCAGCATCATAACTCCAGCCTTCAGTGTCACATGTAACATCCAGTCTATCACATGATCATTTAGAAATCATTCTAATATTCTGATTTATTATGAGTGCTGGAAACAGTTCTGGTGTCTAATATATTTGATGAATAAAAGGTTAAAAAGAACTGCATTTATTCAAAAAAAAAAAAAATTCGAATAATATATTTTACTATCACTTTTTATCAATTTAACACATCCTTGCTGAATAAAAGTATTGATTTTATTTAAAAAAAAAAAGAAAGAAAAAGAAATTACTGGCCCCAAATTACTGACTAGTAGTGTATATTGTTATTACAAAATATTTATATTTTAAAAACATTTTTTTTCTTTTTACTTTTTATTCATCAAAGTATCCTAAAAAAGTATCACATATTCTGAAAAAATAATAAGCAGCAGAACTGTTGCCAACTTTGAAATTGAATCATCATATTAGAATGATTTCTAAAGGATCATGTGATAATGATCCTAAAAATTCAGCTTTGCATCACAGAAATAAATGATAATTTAAAGTATAATAAATGTAAAAACAATTATTTAAAATTGTAATAATATATCACAATATTAATTTTTTTTCTGTATTTTTGATCAAATAAATGCAGGCTTGATGAGCAGAAGAAACTTCTTTCAAAAACACTAAAAATAGTAATGTTTACAAACTTTTGGTATGTACTGTACATAACATTTAAAAACCACATAAATTACAAAAAGACGTATCAGATCGTCGACGTATCAGACTGTCTTGTTTTGGTTTAAATATCCACTTGCTCCAGCTACAAATAATTTCTTATAAATGGTTCTCTCTGCCCTGGGCATTAAAGAATATATAATATATTATAATAATAATATGTTTTTACTGTGCTTAATCTATGCATATTTCTCTCCTGGTTCAGTATAGAAAACAAATATGATGAATTATGGAGCCAGAAGCAACTGTTTGAAGAAGATTTGTTTCTCACAAACAAGCAGGTTTTCATGCAGTACCGCCGCTCTCTATACGCAGAGTATGCAGTCTGCATAGGGAAAGAACTCCCAGAGGGGGCACCATCCCAGTTGCTCAAAAAAACATGGGCCATTCTCCCATCCGCGCTCACGACCGCTCGCACCTCATGTTTGCGGCTGAATGTTCATAATTGATGGATGGACATCTATGCCCGGGTAAAGGACATCAGCAATCCGGTGCAGAGAAAAGAATACTAAAGAAAGAAAGTAAAAAAACAACAACAACAACTCTAATTGTTCATTTAGGTGTCAGCTATAATGCACAATTGAATTGAATGTTTGAAATTTATTAAAATAAACTGTAAATCATATGTAAATTATGCTACTTTTTCACATGGGCTCAAACGCAAATTTGAAGCTCAATAGCATTTGAGGAGAAAGACCTGCAGTCATAAAACAATTGTAATGTGTTCATTTAGGTGTCAGCTACAATGCACACCTTATAATTTATTTTAATATATATTAAAAATGTATAAATCATTTAGGTAAAAACAAGGCCCGTTTATCACTTTCAGGCACATTCCTGTGAAACTGTGTTTGTTTTTTTTTTTGTTTTTTTTTTAGGTTGCCTTACGAAAATTACCCATGGTTTTAACAATAACACCACAAATCATCCTTCTTGTAGCCATGGTAACTGCAAATTAACCATGGTGTGTTACTTCAAATAATAATTTAAAAAGAATTATTAATATACTGTAATATTGTTGTTGTTGTTGCTATAAAAACATACCTAAGCTATCAATAGCCTTTAAAATGACTTAAAGCATTATATAAAAAAACAATGAGGCAATAATGATTGGTTAATAATAACACTGTTAAAGGGTTAGTTCACCGAAAAATGAAAATTATGTCATTAATAACTCGTAAGACCATGACTAAAGCTGTTGACTTTTTGAATGTGGCTGACACTCCCTCTGAGTTAAAACAAACCAATATCCCGGAGTAATGCATGCACTCAAACAGTACACTGACTGAACTGCTGTGAAGAGAGAACTGAAGATGAACACCGAGCCGAGCCAGACAACGAACGAATTTTCATTTTTGGGAGAACTATCCCTTTAAAATACATAATTTAGGCAAATACAAAATAAACAATTTATGTACATGTTATTACAAATGCCTGCAAAGGGAGCCAAATGCCATGTAATTGCTGCTGTTACACTTACACTTAATCCTCGTTTAGGCTACTGACCATACATTTAATTCAAATATTCACTTAATCTTTCATTTTTGGACACCTTTTTGCTATAGATGACACAGCCTTTATAATTTCTTCAACAAAAAACGAGCATATCACAACCCTTACAAAAATAAACCATGGTTTTACCATAGTAAAACTGCTTAATTTCCTTTTGCATGATTTCTGAATGCTTGAAACTATAAAATAAATTAGTCATAATAAAGTTATAGCCATAGGTAAATGTCGAGAGCTACAATTGTAATGTGTAAATAATACAATTTATTCATTTACTTTTTTATTTGATTAAAGTTCTATTTCACCCCTATAATAGGTGTTTTTTTTCCATCATCATATTTGAGGAATGGGGGCACAACAATACAATCCTGCTTAGGGCACCCATTTGGCCAGCAGCGGCCCTGTTTTCATGTCACAAGAAGTGGACTCGAGTCATGTAGATTATTGTGATAATCAGCTGTTTGGACTTTCATTCTGATGGAACCCATTTACTGCAGAGGATCCGTAGGTAAGCAATGACATAATGTGTATAAAGTTCTCTGAAATAGATCAGATGTAGAAACAAACTATTCTACATATTGGAAAACCAGAGGGTGAGTACATCGTCAAATATACAAATATGCAAAATATACTGCACAGTATTTCATAAATAATCTAGTATTCCATTTCCAAACATAGCCATTTCTTCCTCTCTCACATGAACTTTAAAACTATGTCAAAAGCATTGTGTCCCCAAGCTTCCAGGAGTTTACGACGTGAAGGAGACATGTTTCATCTGATGAGCATAAGAGCTACACACTCTGTTCAGACAAATGGAAAGGCAAAAACAGGATGTTATGCTCAGGAAAAAAAAACACAGCTGCCATGAAATATTTAGCAGATATTTATTCACAGACATGTTATCTCAAAACAGTTTTAGGGGCACAGGGAGAATGCTTACATGTGATTGACCTATGCCTGGAAAAGTGTGTGTGTGTGTGTGTGTGTGTGCGTGTGGACGGAGGGGAAGGCGGGGGGAGGGAGGGAGGGGGTTGGGATATGTTTGGAAGCATGGGGTAAAATTAGGACCAGGCCAAGACCTGCTTTCTGGCTAAATATTCCAGCTGGCAGAAAGGTGAGCATGTCTTCCCTGGAGAAACCACTTTTCTTTAGGGGACACTACATGGCTTGGCCCTTTGTTTGGCATACGCTGACATGCTTTAGATTTCAGACTATGGGCAAGTGAGTTTTTTTTGTTTGTTTGTTTTGTTTTGTTTTGTTTCTCTCTGTGGCTGAATAATTGATTTGATCTTTTAGTACTTGGTATTTTCACTGACACTTTGGCTTTGTTCACACTTCACAAATCTGATCTTTAGGCTTGAATGTTCTCATTGTTGTTTTGTAAGTGAAATCGAAACACTAAAGTAATGAACTAAACATCTATACAATGCCGACCCTTATGAAAAAGAAAACATATTTGAAGTCATTATATTTTAATAATCTTTTGTTATGCTTTAAAGAAATACACTTATTTTGATGTTTACTAACATAAAACATATTATTAACGTAAAAGCTTCTCAGTATATTAAACAGCGCACTTTAACTATACTCAAAAGACAATATAAGTAATTATTAAATATATATATATATATATATATATATATATATATATATATATATATATTTTTTTTTTTTTTTATGCAATTAACATGCAATTAATTGTCCAGAAACATTCCATTCAGTTTGCACTTAGTTATATTCATTGAACGGATGTTATATTTTACAAGTACTGTTTTGGCTAAAGTGTACTTCATTTTCACAAAAGGAGAGATTTTCCCATACTAATACTAGTGGTGGCCATTGTGAAATCTCATGGTCCTGTGTCACAAAGCACAAGAGAACATTTTATACATTCATGCGTATACTGGGTCCAAAACTGCTGACTCGTTCACACATTTGTGCATACATAGTTCACTCTTTGAGAAAAGTATGTGCCGTGTCCAACCTGAAATCCAATCTGACCAAACTATCAAATCAAATTTCGATTGAGTTTGTATTTTTATATGGCTTTTGCTCTTCAGACCAAAACAAATGAAATAGATTTGAGTTGGATATGGCAAAATATCTGATCCAAATAAAGCCCTAGACACAGAAGTTGAACAGCTAAATAAATGAAGTCAAAATATATTTTTCTTGCATCATATTTATATCCCCTTTCTGTGCAACCACGCACTTATGCCTCTCGAACTTTTCTTTCTTTCGCTGTACCCTTCTTTCTGCTCTAAATTTCATCCTCTCTTACCTAATTCTGCAACATATTTCTTTGCCACAGGAGGTGGTTATGACAAATTAGAAGTCTACAAATGTTCTGATAGTGTAAAGACTCCAGCTGTCACCAGGGAGATGGTGATCAGGTTTCCAAGCCGCATGGTCTCCTGGCGCCACGAAGAGTTCCATATGGTCATCCAAATGCTGCGCCCAAATACACATGTACACAGACATTCACACGCATACACACATGCACATTCACATAAACACACACAGACACATGCGCTTCCCTCCGCGCTGCAGCAAATTTACTAAATCAAGTCATTTCGCTTCTCACTAATACCTCTTTATGTAAACTCACAGTTTTATGAGTGAGGAAATTAGCTTTGGTCTTTCAGGATATAATAAATCAGTAATAAGCTAAATGAGGCTGTTCGTTAATGTGATTTTATAACAGGTAAGGATTAATTTGGCCGTACTGCTTTATTAAAACTAGGGTAAGAACATTAAAAATAGCAAGTTTATTAATATTTTTAATCATTTATGTCTTGACAATTATACAATTAATATATATATATATATATATATATATATATATATATATATATATATATATATATACACATACATACACACACACACACATGATTTCATGATTTCAGTTCTGATGTTTAATTCAATGTGTTACTTGCTTTTTTTATTGTTTGTGAAATTGATTAGAAATTTCTGAGTGAACATTTTTCTACTCCATTTTTATTTATTTATTTCCCAGCATACCATGCATTCACAAAACATCTTGCTGTATATAGGCATGGTAGCAGTCCAACCTTGCCGTTAGCCTGTCCCATCCGTTGTTATTGTGTCCCTCACTTGGGCTGTTTTGCATGTAAAAAGGCACAGCTACTGTAATTGCTTGAATCGCTGAAATAATGGAAGGTCGTGTGTAATTATGGCTCCGTTGTAGCCCTCAGCCACGTCTGGGCCATGCCGGCCTGTTTGAAGGGATTAGCAGCCATCAGCGTACAGACAGACACAGTCACACGACCCCCTGCACATCCGGACAAGAACCTCCCACTTTCCCAGCAAATATCAGAGAGGAAACACAGAAACACAATGGAGATGGGGTGGAAAGAGGGTACAGACTGTAGGCCATATTTTATCTGTCAAGGAAATGAAAATTAAGCATAGTTTTGGTATTTTTAGAGAATATTGGATTTCAGCACACCATGTGGATGGCTTGATGAGTGCAGCTTGCTTTCCTGTGCAAGTGCTGTTGCTTATTGAAACATGAACTTGGGGAATAACGAAAAGAGGTCATCCTTTATTTCAGTTAGTCAACAAAGATATTAACTGGTGCGACCTGCAAGGTTGCACGTCAATAATCTTGGGCCATTTTCCTGGAAAAGACTGTACATTTTAAATATGTATATCAACTAAATGTTAATACATCCTGCCATCACATGCTGTTGGAAATATCATAAATATAGTTTCAGGAGACATAACCGTGCAACTTTTGAGTAGGAAACTTACAAATGGGAAACTCTGAGAAAATGTTGATATGATTTTGGAAGGAGATATATTTTCAGATTATGGTTTTTATTAAAAAAATATTAATTTATTGGATTTATCAATATTATTTAAATACAGCCAACTTGTTAGCGCTTGTTGTTTTGCATTTAGCATTTTCTGCATGGCAGTATAGCAGTGATGTACTGATATTTTATCACACGCTTTTGCAGGTATTTAGAAGTCACATAACTTGTTCCAACCATTTGAGTTCATATTCAGTTTCTTGGTATCTCTGTTCATGTGTTTTTCCTTTTTCTTTTCTTCTTTTGTATTTATTCTGCACCATATATATATATATATATATATATATATATATATATATATATATATAATGAAATGGATTATGTTTTACAAGAAAAAAATATTTTGGTCATTCTAAATTTAATTCAATATGTTACTTGTTTCTTTGCATTTTTCTTGTAAAAAAATAACGTTTTTGCCATAAAGTATTGCCATAAAAACACATATTGTAATTTGAGTCTGTGAGTCAGGCTGTCATGGTTATTATGGTAATCACGGAATAGCACAAATACAGCATATCTCCTATTTGAAAAGTATATCTTAGCTAAAGTTTAGATATTAAAAATTTGTTACATTTGCTTATATATATAAAAAAAACAGAATCCTTTGTATGTATGGCTTACGAATGTTTGATCTAAAGGGAAATGCAATAAACATGTACTAGACTTGCAATATCTCAACATGCTAACATTCTAGCACATGCTAAAATCATAGTTCATATAGCTGCACTTTGCAATGTCGAGGTGTTATAGGGTTGAGAGGACTATAATTAAACAGCGCCCGCTGCTGATGTCATTACCCCAGCGTGGAGGTGGAGAGTGGCCATGCCAAGGCACCTGTTGTTGTGAAGAGAGGCATCTGATATCATTACCCACCCAGCCGGATTGCCACAGTCTCCCGCTGCTGTGAGAACTATACCAAACCTACATCCCAAAGCATGAGCTCCAACACTTACCCTGCCAGGGGAACACATGGTCATACAGGTAGCTTTTATTTTGGAAAATGCTAGCATTAATATATTTATTTACTTTGAGAAGAACATACTGCATGATGAGCTCACTTTTGGCACAGTATGAAAGCTCGACTGGAGCATAACGGTTCATGGTAGGACGTAAAGTAGCCAAAGATTAGCCTATTTACAAGGACATAGTCATAGTGTTGTGCTAATCTGTCCTGCAGTGTTAAGAGTAGTTAACTGTAGTTAAGAGTAGTTAAGTAGTTAACTGAAGTACAGTAGCAATAGCAAAACTTTGAATACATCAGTACAGTGGCTTTTGAGCGGACAGTGGCTCAGCTCAAACACTTTTATTTATTTATTTGTGACGTATTGTAGAACTGAGCAATTTCCAAGTGCACTGTTCAGTTTGAAGTCCCATTTATGTTTCATTCATTTTAATCCACAGGTAAACAAAGAAACAAACAAACAACAAAATAAGAATGTGCTTAATAATATTAAATGCGCACTTGTAGTGTACTTCTTAAACCTTAAAGGGTTAGTTCACCCGAGAATGAAAATTTATTTTATTTATTTTATTTATTTAAAATGTATGTGTCCATCTTCTACTCACCCTCGAAGCATCCTATGTGTGTGCAACGTTCCTCTTTCAGAGTAATCCAATCGAAGTTACATTAAAATTGTCCTTGCTCTACCAAACCTTTGAATTTGGGTAAGCGGATGTTTTTTGTCAACTGTTCAGAAGATGTGAGATAAAGTGCGTGAATCTGTAATAAAACATCCCTCACATGGCTCCGGGGGGTGAATAAAGGCCCTCTGTAGTGAATCCATCCATTTTTGTAAGATACATTATAAGATTTCAAATGTAATAAACACTTTTTTTCTCACTTCTGCTGACTGTTGAATTTATTTATTTATAAATGCTGCTCATATTTTTTATCAAGTAGCAAGTTAATCTGGCTTAGTTTTCGACTAAACAAGGTATCTTGGAGGCAGCATAAATCAAAAGGTCTGCTGCCTATGATTTGTTTCAACAGAGCAAAGCAAAATAAGAGTTCATCTAAATATTCATTTATGCATTTAGCAGACACTTTTATCCAAAGCGACTAATGGTGCATTCAGGCTACACATTATTTTAACAGTATGTGTGGTCCCTGGGAATTGAACCCACAACCTTTTGCGCTGCTAACGCAATACTCTACCACTGAACAAACATCGATCTAAATATCGATAGGACAATGAGAGCAAAAGTGCTTCCCTCCTGTTTAATAACATCCTCGTTCCCGATGTCACCTATGTCAGCAATTACACGCAATGATTGTGGCGAATAATTGTTTCAGACTTTGCGTCAGTCTCATGACCATGTATGATAAACTCACGTCTACCACATCATAAAAAAACTAAATCTGCAGATGACAGCTTGTCTATTTCCTCCTCATTTAATCAGCAATATGCAAATATGAGGCTAACAATGGGGCTAATATGATTTTTAAGATGCAATATTCTCCCAGGGTACACCCCTCTGATAAGACAATCTCTTTGATAGTACTAATTCTATCAAATTAATTTCCAAACATCTGCGAGGAAAAACATCTCGCTGCGCCATTCATTTGATACCTGTTTCTTTTTTTCATGTCTGTCAGGAAAATCATTAAATAAGTGTCATAGCTCAAAGTTGGTATCAATTACTGAAGTTGCTATTGTGTCTCTCTTGCTCTAATCGGTCTCGAAGGATGTCTCTCTAATGAGTATGTTGTCTTCTTAGCGGCTAAATCACTTCGACTATTACATCTGTCAGAAAGCACAGCTCTATCTCTCATGGAGACCCCCCACCCCCACCCGAACTCGACTCTTACTGGGTCAATCTGCCACCCCCATCCCACGCGAAGTATTAAAGATTAATATTTCTCCCATAGCATAAACAAAACTGCTCCACCTCATTTAGTAGGGGAATGCTCGCACTGATATCACAATAATTGCACAGAAAAAACTTGGGAGCTTTTAAATACACAAAAGATAAATACACTTTGCATTTCAATAAACCGATTTGAGTCGACGTTTGGAGCTACCTACTGTAACTCTGGTATTGATAGTCCACTTTAGATAATCTACTAACTACATGTAACGTTGCAACCACTTGTCTACTATCAGTCATTAGAGTATTAGTAGACTGTTGGCATACAATCTGCTAACACTTTATTTTGATGAACAGACATTACACAGAGTATAAGTAACTTTGTAAGCACGTTCAACTTACACACCTGACAAGAAGTGAAGCGCCGCTTGTGAGTGAGTTAACCCTAATGCCACCTGCCATCTGTCGCCCAGCTATGAGTCAGGAGGCTATTCAAACCCGCAACAGCGTGCCAATTACAGTCATAGTTTTCCATTAAATTACATTATATCTGTCCCAAATATTTTCAAAGACTGAACTTCAAACTCATTAACAGCACTATGCTCATTCTTGAAGTGAACATTCTGTTTTGGACTGTCGCCTTGAACTGATTGTGACTGATCCAGTGTGCGATACCTGTCAGGTGTCCCAGGTGTCATGTGGCATAGGTTCTTTTAAGAACTCTCCACTGAAAGGGAGCCCAAAACTGTTTTTCTATGGCAGTGGTTCCCAATCCTGGACCCAAACACTGCACATTTGTGGTGTCTCTCTTATCTGACACACACATTTGAGGTCATGGAGTCTTCACTGATGAGCTGATGAGTTGAATCAGATGTGTTTGAATAGGGAGACATCTCAAATGAGCAGTGTTGGGGGTTCTCCAGAACCTCTGTTCTGTTGCATCAACATGGAAATCCCCATTTGGAATCTTTATTTTTTAACTTTTTCCCCACCATTGACAGAGTTTTTCATCATTTATGAGCCAGCACTTCCACGCCATTGACGGAATGACGCTAGAATAAAACACTATTTAGAATATGTAACACTCTTTTGTTTAAAAGCAGAAACTCTGTTATTTTATTTTTTTATTGCATGTTCTGATATTCATATAAAAAAAATATTGTGTGGGGCCATGAACATTTTGTGAAAATTAAAAATGCTGGTAGTGGCTGGCAAAGAAACTAACAAAAACAAAACAATGCTGGTGGGGAAAGAGTTAAAAGTGTGTGCCGGTACTACTGAAACAGTATACTAACCCTAACCTAAAAGTCTACTATAATACTAATCTAATGAGAGTTAGTTGACCTGTAGTTGTAAAGTACTTAAGTATACTGTATTTACTAGGATGTCTAAAAAACGGGACTATTAAAATAAATTGTAACCACTTGAAGTCTTGTTCTGAGAAGTTTCTTTATGCTTAGTGGTCAGTCCAGGCCTCCACTGGGGAAGTTTTAGCCACAACATGTTACTGCCTGACAGACTTGAAAAATCGGCGTAAGTGCTGTAGCTGTAATGGAAACAGTGCAGTCTCCAGAGACCGTCAGTCAAGGACAGAGGGGAAATAATATCATAATCTGCTTTCAACTACTCCCCTGACCCAGAGGTAGAAGCTGGCGTCCTCCCATGATCCTACTGTACACAATTCTACATCTGGACTACATTGTGAGGTCCTCTGGCCTCCAGTGGTGGTGCATCAGTGGTCGAGCACGGGTGAAAACCAGGGCGGCATGCACCATAGTGGGAGCGTTCCATCACTCCGGCCCCTGGCTTTGACAGGCCTGATCCTGGAACACAGGCAGAGGCATGCTGGGAAGGTATTCTGTATCAGCTTAATGGAATACTCACCCACATCTCCTGTCTGACTGCATTCTCCTGACAGACACATACACACTCATTCACACAAACACACTTTTGCACATTCACGCACAGCCAGGTGAAGGAGCCCAACGCACAGTAGGTGTGACAAGCATCAACAGAAACCCTCTTCACACACCTCACAAAAACACACTCACTCACTCACTCAAAAAAAAAAAATTATCTTAAAGGAATATTCCAGGTTCAACATTAGTTAAGCCCACTCAACAACATGTGTAGTTATTGATGTTGATTAGTACAAAAAGTAATTTGCTTCATTTTTAAACAATGAAAATATTAATTTTAATCATAATACTACTAATAAAACAGTAATAGAAGGTTATACTGAGGTACTTACAACAGAAGTGAATGGGAATGTTTTCTGGAGTATTCAAAAGGAAAAATGTGAAGCTTGTAATTTTATGAAAGCACATAATTTTTTTTTTTTTTTTTTTTTTTTTTTTTTTCTGTTCAAACTGGTGTAATGATTTAGCTTTAAATCTGTTCTGATAATATTATGGTCGTTTTGGTGTTTGGGCGTTGCATTGTTGTGAAAACAAAGTAATAACATTGATATAACCTTACAGAAAAAAAGTAAGCTATTTCTCCACACTAAAATCATGTCAATGTGCATATTATTTGTCTTATGATTCTACTAATGAAACAGTAAGTATTTAACATTTACAGATTGCCCTCATTCAGTTCACTGTAATCCAGATTATCCTTTTTTTTTTCTTCTTTTTTTTTTAAGAAGCCTGGAATATTCATTTAAAATACATTTCTATATTCCTGTTTGTAAGCAGTTCAGTTCAGTTCAATTTATTTATATAGCACATTTAAAAACAACCATGGTTGACCAAAGTGCTTAACAATATCTAGAAAAGAAAAATAGAGAGTCACACACAAATAAGGCAAATACAGTAAAAACATCCCAATGTCACAGCTCGGCTTGATATAAAAGCCAAGGGATACAAGTGTGTCTTAAGAAATGACTTAAAAATTCCAACAGTCTGAGCAGTTCTTATGTGTACAGGTAAACTGTTCCACAAATTAGGTGCCACCACTGAAAAAGCCCGGTCACCTAAGCATCACATCATTATCCCATCTATACAATAAGTAAGCCAATACATGGTTTATTCTCCCAAACATGTGGTGCAGTGACATTTCGGTATTGTTTATACTATCATACTATTTATTAATATTTCAAATTACTTATTCTATATTTTTATTTTAATTTTAGTTTGTTTTAGCAATTTTGTTATTTGTCAATAGGTTTTGTTTTTAATAATTATATTTAGCTTTAATTTATTTATAAGTAAGTTTTATTTTTAATCATTTTAGTACTTCAACTTGTTTTATTTCAATTAGTTGTCAAGGATATATTTCATATTTATTCATGCATTCATTCATTCATTCATTCATTCATTCAGCTTTATCTCAATTAACTGAAACAATTTTTAGAAGTTTTATCCCAACCACCCAACACAGCAACTTCAATTTGACCAACTAATGACAGATGGGGGGAGTGTTCAGAAAACCTGTTTGAAAACAGTCATTGGCTACATTCAAAATTGCATTATTTTCTACTGTGTAGTAGGCGATAGATAAATAGTTGCCCTGTCCAAATATCCAAAGTTGTGATATTTGTGCTTGACCACTTGACTACTTATATGACAAATTTCCTGTATTTACCTCAAGTGTTCAAGAGACCTGGGACAGTCTTGATCACGTACTTCCTGTCTCGTGCATACACTCTCAAGTGGCCAAGACAGCGAGTGAGGGTATTTGGACAGGGAAAGTATATGTGATGATTACCACATTTAGCGAGACTCTGAAGTGTGCATCTGCAGGACTCTTTTCTATCCCATGAAGTCACGGGAAAGACTATAGGTCACATGACAAAGCCAACATGGTGGATGAATTATGTCCAGACTGCATTTATAGAATATATATAGAACATTCTTTTTATAATGGCTGCAAATGTATTACTCATTCAACAGAAGTAACTTCTATAAAGACTGTCCGATTTCGGGGGCAGACTTTGTTTGTGTATTTCTGCTCAATAATGCTAATGGCACATTGCTAATTGACTTTCATAGAGCAGGTGTCACCCACTTTGCATTGAGTACTGCTCTAAATTTTGAATAAACTTTTAAACTCTGAAATATCTCAGATTAAAGAAGTAACACAGTTTGCAAATCAAAGCTATAATATAAGCAAATATATATTTTCCACTGAAAACAAATATCCTCTGAAGTTGCAACTCAAGACAATCTCTCAGAACAACTCATTCATCGTGCACCCGGCCGAACGGACTTACGACGTCGTCAGTCTCTGCCGTACACCGAAAGGTCAGGTCTTTTTCCTCATCATTTACCCCTAATGCAGCCGGAGCGGTGGAGGGGTCAGGTGTCGTGTGGTCAGGAGCGGTGGGCAGGGAAGCGTGTGGCTTGTTCAGCATCATGCATTACTGTCATCTCTAACGACCCATTTACTCGATGCAGCAGAAAGACCTGCCCAGGAGATTTTACCACATTCCCAAAGGTCTCCGCTAATGGGCACCTAGGAGCCGGAGTCCAGGGAAAGATATTGTTTTTGTTCGCTAGCAATTCAACCAGCAAAAAAAAATAAAATAAAAAAGGAAACGTTGGTTCTCAGGTATATACCACACACGTATGCAGACGGCTATGGTATTGTGTGCGATCGTTCACAGTGAATAATAGTCAGAGGGTCAAGTATTGATTTAATTTGGAGCGCTTCCCTGAGGGAACGGCTTGCTTTATTACTGCTATGTAATAAATTCATTATGTACATGGGTTTGACAGGCGTACTGCAACGCTGATGGGTATCATGCTAAGTCGATGAAGACTTAATAATGGATTATCAATGATTTTTATGACGTGTCATAGATCAATGGTCAAAACAGTCACCCTGCCCTAAGTAGAATTTCCAGTGTACGCATGAAATCCATGTGTAGTATCTTCCTTCACCACTCGCTCACATAGACAAAGCTGCATTAGTGGAAAGTTATATTGAAGTAACCTTTACATGAGCACTGATATTTCATATGCACTGCATTACCTCCACATGTAACCTGCTTGTTAACGCAGTCGCACCAAAACCTCTTCCATCAGGCGGCGTCTATTAGCCCGAGTGCAGTATCAGTCAAACACACTCTAAAAAGGACAAAAAGAAGTATCCATCTAAATATAACCTTTCCAGCTTTGATATTTATGATAAAAGCCATTAGGCCTAGGCAGAGGATTTCTTGAGCAAGGGCTGTAAGTTCAATGCTGAAGATGAGGTGTTTCTCAGAGCTTTTGTCTGGGGACGTGAGGGACATCGCAGAACACAAAAGCAGTGGCATGTTTTCGTGACGTTCTACTCTGAGTTATGGAATAGTCATGAAGAATTTCAAATGTTAAAATTATAGACAATAAAAGCAACAAATATATGCTTCATTCTGAGTTACTGGGGATTGTTTAATTCTGTTTTGTTTTTGTTTTTTTCTTTATAGCTTTTATTTTCAGTGGTCTTGAGTTGTTCAGCGTGAATGAATCGTCACACAAAACATTTTTGGTTCCTTTTGCAAGTGTAGTGTATTTTATATATATATATAGTCCAGACCAAAAGTTTGGACACACCTTCTCATTCAGAGAGTTTTCTTTATTTTCATGACTATGAAAATTGTAGAGTCACACTGAAGGCATCAAAACTATGAATTAACACATGTGGAATTATATATGGAATTATATACATAACAAAAAAGTGTGAAACAACTGAAAATATGTCATATTGTAGGTTCTTCAAAGTAGCCACCTTTTGCTTTGATTACTGCTTTGCACACTCTTGGCATTCTCTTGATGAGCTTCAAGAGGTAGTCACCTGAAATGGTCTTCCAACAGTCTTGAAGGAGTTCCCCGAGAGATGCTTAGCACTTGTTGGCCCTTTTGCCTTCTGTCTGCGGTCCAGCTCACCCCTAAACCATCTCGATTGGGTTCAGGTCCGGTGACTGTGGAGGCCAGGTCATCTGGCGCAGCACCCCATCACTCTCCTTCTTGGTCAAATAGCCCTTGATGCCTTCAGTGTGACTCTACAATTTTCATAGTCATGAAAATAAAGAAAACTATTTGAATGAGAAGGTGTGTCCAAACTTTTGGTCTGTACTGTATATATATATATATATATATATATATATAGTGAAGTGACATTCAGCCAAGTATGGTGACCCATACTCAGAATTTGTGCTCTGCATTTAACCCATCCAAAGTGCAAACACACAGAGCAGTGATAACAAACACACTGTGAACACACACCCAGAGCAGTGGGCAGCCATTTATGCTGCAGCACCCGGGGAGCAGTTGCTCAAGGGCACATAAGTCGTGGTATTGAAGGTGGAGAGAGAACTGTACATGCACTCCCCCCACCCACAATTCCTGCCGGCCCGAGACTCGAACCCACAACCCTTCGATTGGGAGTCCGATTCTCTAACCACCAGGCCACGACTTCCCCCTTTATATTATTATATATATAATTATATATATATATTATTATATTCCCAGACATATTTGTCACCTATTATCAGTTTAATCAGCAACCAAACATGTTTGATCTAATAGCTACAAAAAAGAGTATTTGGCTGACCATTTAATCTCAACATGTCAGCCCCCACACTAAAATAATAATAATAATAATAATAATAATAATAATAATAATAATAATAATAATAATAATAATAATAATAATAATAATAATAATGATAAGAATAATAATAAATAAAAGGTGTGGAAACACTCAGAAATCATTGAATTAAATTTGGACATTAGACAGTAGAAAGGGTGAAGTAGTATTTTAGTAATAAGTCTTTGTTTTATTTACATCTTGGATAAATAATTTTTCACAGTGAATGATGAGAAATATAAAGTCTATAAAATAGAAAGCTTTTATTAGGTTAAGCATGACGGTAGTCTTTGGCATGCAGAGTATATATATATATATTTTATTTTATTTTATTTTTATTTTTTTCAGCCTAGATGACCCCAGTCCTCATTCATTTATACCGCACTGAAAGGAACAGCTCAGATAATATTTTGTGTGTGTGTGTGTGTGTGTGTGTTCTACAAATTTTGAATAGAGTTTCAAATAGATTAAATAATGATTCATAATATTCCTTTAAAAACCTGCCCATGCATGTGTACACAAAAAAACAAACAAAAAAAAAACACTCTTCCTCTGTATTTTTTCTCTGCCTGTCTGAAGGTCCAGAGGTCATTCTGGGGTCTTGCTGCTATCAGTGGCAGAAGAGAAGTGCAGAGATAACTGGAGTACAGTCGACTGTAGTGCTCGTCTGCTCCGCTGTGCCCTTACCTTCAGGATATTCTATAAGTAACTTCACATATGCAGAGGTTAAGAGGGCTCTCAGAGCTTTTGTCACCCCCATCCCATTTACAACAAGCCATTTGAAGCGCATTTGAACCATGTTTATAGCACAGAGCACATAATACAATTTATGGTTCTGGTTCTGAGACCAGAGGAGGTTTATAAACAGTATTTAGATAGTAGACACTTTTTTTTTTACATGTCAACTTCTTGTACTAACCCTAACCTAATACTCTACTAATACTGTAATGAGAGTTACTTGACGTAGTTGTGAAGTTACTCATAGTAGAACGGGGAGACTCAATCTCAATCTCAAAAAGTTCAGATTGTACAGTATGTTTAGTTTTAGGTATAGTAGAATTTCTTACATGGACTATTAAAATAATGTTTAACCTAAAGACAGTGATAAACAGTATGTCTTTAGCACAAACAGTGCAGGACAAGTTAAATAATTACATTTAGAGGTATTTTAAATAGAATATTAAATGAAGGGTAATGAATTGCATTGCTATTTACACATGACTGCATGTAAATTCTGTTTTTGAAGCGGTTTCATTTGGGGAAATGAGATGAGGTAAATAAACATTGATAAATATAGAGGTGCATGCTGAATTTTATGAGCCATTTATATAGTAATGACAACATTTCCGAAACTGAGAAATCTGGTCATTTAGATTTAAGTGCATAAAAGTGGCTTGATTTAAATAATGTCGCATTTTCATTTATGTTTGATGCAGCAGCACGAAATCTGACACAATATTCATGATTTAGTTCCATCATCAGGCTGATGTGATCAAAATGAATACAGTAAATGCATACTGAGTATGATTGCATTTTCAATAGTGGAACAGAAGCATCTGTTTCAGTTGTTTACGGCACGAGAAAGTGTTTCTTTAAAACGTGATTTGCTCTAGAATTAGCTCACAGAGTGAAATAAAGCTATATATTACATTGCCATCGCAGGCATGATGAACCATCTCAATAGCGTGGAATAGTTTTGCCTATGAATATATGATTCTGGAGCGTGACACTTTCTTTGTCCCTTCATGTTTTTGGGAAAATGAATCTGAGCCGTCTGTCTTTATACCATCTCAGAGAATCTCCTCATAGAGAGCTGTGCGCCGACTGATTTTTGGGAAATGTATGTGTCTCTAATTTATCATCCTCTGCCACAGGCGCTCCATTCCCAGACCGGGAGAATTTCAAAAGCCGTCGAACAAAAAGGGGACTACGAGAACTTTGTCCACTCAGTCAATCAGACGGAAACCCCGCTGTGTCCAAATGCGGGGATGTTGTTTTCTCTGAAGCCTTCAAACAAGTGTCTTTCCCTTTACCCATGTAAATAAACTCTCTCGCTGTTTGCTCGTGTCATTACTGGAGTTGATATTTTGCCTGTGGCCCTGATCAGTGTGGGACACAAAGTGAACTTCAAAGCAATGGGGCAAACTGAGATAGTGTGTGCAGCTGCTCAGTGTGTGTGTGTGTGTGAGGAGGGGGTGCCGAGGTTTGTTTGAGGAACAGACAGCGCTCAGCTGCCCAGCTTAATAAAGCTACAGGGGAACGGGGGGTTTAAACCGAGAGACGACTGCAGACATACTATATCAAAGCCGTAGACACTCGCTAATAAAATGCAATGTTGCCCATCCTGCTCGTATTTATCTCGTTCTCTGCAGCCTCTGTGTAATTCTAACACTCATCATGTATCACATCACTTTCACCTAACTTTAGCGCCCCGAGCACACTGCAGACTCATAAACACAAGTATCTCCGGGGAATCGTTGTCCTACCCCTTTGTGGGGTTATGGGATAGCATTTCAAGAAATGACTTTGTGTAATACCACAGCTAACCTCTAGAGTGCGTCTGATAGCAGCGTATTGATCAGACTGTCTAAAGGTCCTTCAGTGGACCCAAAAAAAAAAGGGGGGGGGGGGTGTTCTTGGTTTTTGGTAATAATTGAATAATAATAATAAATAGATTAATAAATAAATAAATAAAATGTTAAGTTTTTGTGTAATAGATCTTAATATATATTATATTATAAATAAAATGATAAAAAGCATTCAGTCAAACAATAATAAAAAATAAAAAATAAATAATATTAATATAATAATAATAAAAAGTACAGTATTCTAATGAACATTCAAAAAATAAATTATATATATATATATATATATATATATATATATATATATATGTATATATCCAAAGACAATAAAACAATGCTATTAACTATATTTTGAGTATATTTGTGCTTGACTGCCATGACTGATTGGTCTAAAAATGCTCTACTGGAATAAATCTCAACCTAAATCTCAAAGTATCTTAATTTCTCTTCATCTAAATGTATATCTCACATTAGCTCTTTTAACAAGGTACACAAAACAAAGTAACAGCAATTTTCTTTAAATTTGGAATCATTTCTCAGTGGAGCATTCCTGTGCGTGGAGCGCTGTGTAAATCACAGTAACATCGGAGAGGAAGATGAATTGCAGGTTAATGCTCTGAGTTTGACTGATCTGGCAAAGGGCATTACTTGTCTTTTCTAATCACATTAGCCGGCCATTACTCATGTGTCCATTAATTCATTACTTCATTTGTCTACATGAATATTTAACAATGTCTTGACATCTTTATGGACTGCTTGTTCTGCCGGGCGATTAAAAAGAGCACTGTCCCTCAATAGCCACATGCTCACTATCAAGTGATAATTTGCTTCTTGAATTTACGGATGGGTAAAGTAATGTGGGGCTGACAGCTGTTTTTTTTTTTTTTTTAATTCAGCACAAATCCAGCAACTAAATTTAACACAAAATATGTTATGTTCCCGCTGGTTAAAACAGCCTTAAAAGACTAAATCTCGCATTTTCTTTGTACTGACGACATGATGGGAAGGTGAGGAGGTAGCACTGTCTTTGTCTGACACATTTGATTGGTTTCAACACCATCTATTTTGCAAAAATAATCAGACTGCTGCCTCCACCACCGTCGCCAGCTCTTGACTCGAGGATACAGATGAAGCTTGGTAGCTAACAAGCACCACAGAACCACAAAGCCATAAACACTCACCAGGGTGGTGAAACCCATAAGACCCAACAACATTGAAGTCTTATTTGCATGCTACCTTCAGCCAAACAAAAGTAGAATTTTCCCATATGAGGTTACTGTTCTTTCTTGCTTGGTTTCATCTTCACATTCTTTATGATCTGCAGTATCTTCTACCACATGAAAGTTTTTACAGATTTTCTAAACACTACCAGCATGGCTAGATGTTCTTGGACATCCAAACTTCCTTTGGCCAACCAGTTTGACCAGAAAGACCATGCTAGAGAACAGCAAGTCTGTGGTAGACCAGCACCAAACCAACATAAATTCATGCCAGCCAAACTGGTCTTTTTTTTTTTCTAAAACGAGTCACCGTTTCCACTGAATGACCTTGGAGCTCTAAAAGAACTCAAAATCAACTACGTTCAGAAGTCAGAAGTCTCCAGAGGAGCAATTTTGACCAATTGAGCCCGCAGAGCTCCTCTGGCGCGCACGAACAGGACTTCAAATGACAACCTATGCTGGAGCTGGCCTGGTGAGAATTCCAGGATTGGTTTAGAAAGGCCGGCTCTAATGACCATCGCTTTGCTCGCTAACCGGTGTCCTTCACAATGCCAAGGCCTTTCAGGACAGGAGATGGTAGTCAGGGTGACCTACGTACCTGCTGTGTTTTTTTAAAACCCAGACATTTTTCTTCTGGGACTACTCCCCCTCTCCCCTGTTTCAAATAGCCCCCCGAAGATTATCTTGAGTTTGTATCACCAATTCAAATTGCTGGATAATCAGCATCAGATCAAACAGCGTTCACTCCCTTTACTCGTTTCCTCACTGCATCATCTCAAATGGGTTCCTTGTCGATCACAATGAAATGGCCTTTTATTGTGTCTTTATTCTTCACAGTCATTATCTCTCTTCATATTCCTTTTTCCAAGAAAATATGCAATTTGCTAACATAAAGAACATGCATGTGTGAGCGTATGCGTCCTCTTTTCCTCTTTTGCTGTATTGATGAAACACTATCACAGTCAGGACACCCAAGTCTTTTTCTCTTTGTCTGAGTGCTTTGATGAGAACATTTGTACAAGGCCCTTGATATCAGCCCAATTTTAAATGGATTTTGTGTTCCCCAGAAGACACATACAATCTGTCTGAATTAGAACGAAATTAGACAATGTTGTGTTCAATGAAATTTCCTTCATCATAGCAGTAGGCTACACCAAACACCGTGATAGATTTTAGACAACTGTATGCTAAAAATACACAAAATACAGTATATATTAAAGTATGACTTGTGGTGATTGAATGCATTGAAAGTTTTTATTTGCACATTTAAATCCAGTTTTTTTATATTAAAACAAATAAACAACCTATGGACCTCAATCCGGGTAGATTTCATTTCACACAAATAAAAACGAAGCTGCAGTGGAGAGATGTACAGTACAGGTTTAATCGGTGGTAGTTTCCAAAAGCCTGTCTAAATATCACAAATATTCTAAAGATTTAAATACAATGGAAATTGTTTGGAAACAACATTTTGTCAAAAAATGTGTTCAATGATTAGCTGAACGATTTACACCAAGGTAGAAAACAATACAACTCATTTAACACACACACACAAACATGTTTGTTTTTGTGAAAAGTGGGGAAATCCCATTGGTGTAATGTTTTTATACTGTACAAACTGTATATTCTATGGCCCTACACCAAACCTACCCCTAACCCTAACAATCACAGGAAACTTTGTGCATTTTAACTTTAACTCAAAAAAACTCATTCTGTATGATTTATAAGCATTTTGAAAAATGGGGACATGGGTTATGTCCTCATAAGTCACCCTCTCCTCTGTGTGTGTGTGTGTGCTCTTGATTTTGTGACATATCAGGACAAAACTCTGTATAATGACATGGGTATGACTCAGGTATTACAAGGAGAGGGTGACTTATGAGGACATAACCCATGTCCCCATTTTTCAAAATGCTTATAAATCATACAGAATGAGTTTTTTTGAGAAGTATGATTTCATCATAATTTGGGGTCACCTCTGGTCTAGGACATGATTCAATTAGAGGGATAGTTCATCAAATAATACAATTGTATAATTTACTCATCACCATATAATTCCAAAAGACTTTATTTCTACTGTGGATCTTTTGTTTGTTTGTTTGTTTGTTTGTCTACACAGTGGAAGCCAGTGGTCACCAAAATGGCAAACATTTCTCAAAATATTGTTTTGTGTTCATTAGAAGAGGAAGCAGCAAATGATTGCAGAATTTTAATTTCTCTGAATTATATCTTAAACCCATTCAGTACATTTTTAATTAATTACTGTATTCAAGCTCACATTTTTACTTCAATAACATAGTTACTGTTTTCAGCAGCACCTCAGCAGAAGATCCAGAGTTAGTGAGCAGTCAGTGCCGTTCTGTCTGCTCTGGTCTGCTCAGCACATTTGAGACATGTTTTGCATTCCTCTGTGCCTTTTGAGATTGAGCCAATGAGATGGAAAGCCTTGTTCCTGAGCATGTTTCAGGCATTGAACAGCCATCCCCACTGCAGGATGTTTTCATTCTGATGACTCTGTCAGAGATGAAGGGTCAAGTTTGGGTCATGAATCTGAGACCCCAAAAAGACAGATGGGCTCTTTTAAGATTTTCTACATGTACATCTTTGCATTCCTTAAAGTATGTAAATTGAGTACTAAAAACATTTCATCAGTATTAATCTGAGACTTGGACATGGATATTTTTATTCCATGCAAAAACAAATAACTAAATTGAACATCCTCTAAGATCAAAGACAGTAGTTCACTCTCACTATCGCACATCTTTGACGTCACAAACATCACTTTCACACACTGGCCTGGTCTACACATGTTCCGACACATTTGGTTGCAGCTCAAGCATTTCTCTTTCAAAGGCTGGAACCAATGGAGCAGGGAGTTTGTGTGTGTGTGTGTGTGTGTGTGTGTGTGTTGGGGGCAGCAATTCAGGGTGCACCCTCTCGGACGTTATGCTGTTATTTTAACATAGGGAGATGCAATTGCGTGGAACAAGCCAACTTTTTTCCAGTGGGTCAAACCGAGGACAGCCCCCACAAAAGCCATCTGATCCCTGGCTGGCCTCCAGAGGTGGCCCTGGTCTGAGACCTGTTTGAAGTTCCACCTGCTGAGAGAACTTCACTCAAGAAACATTGTTGGACTCCTCCCTCAAGGCCAGCGGGTTCAGGAGCCAGGGGCTGCTGTGTGTTAAAGTCAACAAAATAGAATCAGGGAAGTCTTTGTGCTTGGAAGGGTATTTTTGTTTGTGTGTGTGTGTGTGTTTGAGGCTGACCTTTGGCAGGTCAACATTACAGCACCACACTCAGGAAAGTGAGAGTGTTTTGGTGAGAGTGACAGTAGAACTAGTTTTCTACCTTTTTTTGTTTTTCCTCACCTTTTGAGCGGCTACCAGTGAATATTTATGAGTCAGTGACATAAAATGTCAACCTAACCTAAACCTAAAATGTTACCTTAAGAACCAATTATTGAAAGTGGTTTCATGATCTTAGAGCTACAGTATGTAACGTTTGGCTCTCTAGCAGTTCATTAATAAAACTGCATGTCTCATACAAAAGAATGTTGTTTGGTCGTGACTCTGTGTGGATGGATGTGGTTAGGAAATCTAAAAAAGATGTCATCTGAGCGGTTAAGTCTTATGCTGTTGTTTTGAGTAATTGGAAACATTGATGCTTTTAAATAAATGACTTTTAAAAGGTTTACACATCTCATTCAAGTCTCTGAGACTCTGCAGATAAAATAAAGTCAAAACATAAGCTTAAGAGATAACCAGTTTAAATGAAAAGGGTTGCAAGCTGGCAAATTAGACAGATGATGATGTTAATTTGGCGACCCATTAGATTTATAATTGACATGCAAGCAAAGAAGACTTATTCCACAATATTCCACATTGCACTTTCTCCCATAGTAACATGCGTGGTCTTGGTATATCTAAAGTCATTGCCTCACCTTACTATTAGAGAGCTATATGGGTACATATCAATTAAAATATCTTATCTGGTGAGTAGGAAAGAAGCCACCACTGGGCGATGTGAAATTCTTTTTAAATATCACCATCTTTAAATAAGCCAAGCTAATGTTGATTCGAGTTTTATAACAACTCTGTTGCTTCCCCTTTTTGGTTGTAGACTCTGTACTGTTACTTTGTTTTTGATTGACCATTTGCATGGCTCTTGGTAACTACTATAAGTAACTCTCATTAGAGGATTAGAAGACTGTTAGGTTAGGGTTAGGGTTAGAATAATAAGTTGACATACATGCATACTTACATAATAGTCAGTAAAATGTCTGTTGGTGGACCATCAAAATAAAATATTGGCAGATATTAAGCGTACAGTCTACTAATACTGTAATGACTGGTTGTTGACGTAGTTGCTAAGTTTTTATATGTAATTGCAATGTAAAAAGTGGACTATCTAAATGAAGTGTTACCCTGAGCTGTACTATAAAAAGGCAACACTGCTACATCAATACATTGTTTGCAGGGTTAGCAATAACAGACACAGTTGGTTGGGCATCAAGCCTCAGAGAGGGGGAGTGAAGAAATGGTTTATTAAGCGATAAGCAAGCATTAATTTTATAGATTGACCTCTATATACAAACCCGATTCCAAAAAAGTTGGGACACCATACAAATTGTGAGTAAAAAAGGAATGGAATAATTTACAAATCTCATAAACTTATATTTTATTCACGATAGAATATAGATAAAATATCAAATGTTCAAAGTGAGACATTTTGAAATGTCATGCCAAATACTGGCTCATTTTGGATTTCATGGGAGCTACACATTCCAAAAAAGTTGGGACAGATAGCCGTTGCCGCTTGCCGGCTAAAACTCTATAGGTAAAAAAAGAAGCCATATCTAAAGATGATACAGAAGCACAGGCATTTTCTCTGGGCCAAGGCTCATTTAAAATGGACTGTGGCGAAGTGGAAAACTGTTCTGTGGTCAGACGAATCAAGTTCTTTTTGGAAAACTGGGACTCCATATCATCCGGACTAAAGATGACAAGGAGAACCCAAGTTGTTATCAGCGCTCAGTTCAGAAGCCTGCATCTCTGATAGTATGGGGTTGCATGAGTGTGTGTGACATGGGCAGTTTACACATCTGGAAAGGCACCATCAATGCTGAAAGGTATATCCAAGTTCTAGAACAACATATGCTCCCGTCCAGACGTCGTCTCTTTCTGGGAAGACCTTGCATTTTCCAGCATGACAATACCAGACCACATACTGCATCAATTACAACATCATAGCTACATTGAAGAAGGATCCGGGTACTAAAAAATGGCCCGCCTGCAGTCCAGATCTTTCACCCATAGAAAATATTTGTTGCATCATAAAGAGGAAGATGCAACAAAGAAGATCTAAGACAGTTGAGTTACTAAAAGCCTGTATTAGACAAGAATGGGACAACATTCCTATTCCTAAACTTGAGCAACTTGTCTCCTCAGTCCCCAGACGTTTGCAGACTGTTATAAAAAGAAGAGGGGATGCCACACAGTGGTAAACATGGCCTTGTCCCAATTTTTTGAGATGTGTTGATGCCATGAAATTTCTTAAACTTATTTTCCCCTTAAAATAACACATTTTCTCAGTTTAAACAGTTGATATGTCATCTAAGTTGTATTCTGAATAAAATATTGAAATTTGAAACTTATTTTGAAACTTATTTTTTCACAATTTGTACAGTGTCCCAACTTTTTGGAATCGGGTTTGTATCTTTAGTTGACATGCATAGTAAATATGAGTTAGCCTATATTTTAAGATGTTCTTGTTACAGTGCAGTTACCCAAATTAATACTGAGTAATATTGATTATCATCATGTACTTATCACAGAGTCAGGGTTTGGTTTAGGTTTAATTGATTGTAATTCTGCTTGATTTACTGTTATTACTATAATAATGTAGCATGTAATCAGGACACTATAAAACTGAGTCTTATCTAAATAACTAATTACTATTGACCATTTCAACTTTGTAAAAATATCACCATTAAAACCTTCTGAGAACCGTTTTATAGTGCCATGATGACACTGACAAGGCTAGTAATGTATAAAATAACTGTTAAACTGTAAAACTATTCAATTCACAGATAATTATGAATGGTTAAAATAAGTTTGAGATAGTGCAATGTAATTTTGTAGCAATTTATCTAATAGAATATTTGAAAACTTAATATATCTATAAAATGGTAAGGTGTCACTTACAGAGTTACTCTTGTTTTTCAGCTACATTATATAAATTCAAATATTTGAATACTGAAAAAAAGTATTTGTAGAAATACATTAAATGTTTCTAATAAATATATTTCAGAGTGACCACAAATTCAAGGATAGTTATAACTGTAAAATAATCGGCCGTGATACCCTCAACACTGAATGCATAATTAAAATTCAACGTATTCTGTATTGAGATTAAAAAAAAAAAAGAGAAAACTCTTAAGACATTCTTTGTAAAAAGTTTAAACTTGCTCATATATATGTATACTTATTAAAATGGAATAGGCATCTGCTTCACACAATGACTGCTGTATATTCTGAAGGCAACAACATATTTGGTATGGCTGGTCTGCTTTATTTCCTGTTTGGAAGGAGTCATCTATCAAATCCAAACAGACAACAGAATTTGGCCCCATGCTGAATCCCTGAGAAAAGGAAGCCATCGCTCATGACAAACACACAGTAACATTCATTCAACATGTGTGTTAAAACCTAACGTGTCTGAGAGCGTGTGTGTGTATGTGTGTGTGTAAGTGTGCTCTCGGCAGAGGTATTAATTTACTCTCATTCTCTTTGATGGCATGCACTGGACTTCCAGCCCTCCTGTTATGCGGTCTCCTGCAGTGGGGTCAGCTCCAACAGGCCACTAAGTCTCTTAGTCTCCATGTTTTTTCTCTCTCACGGCTCCCTGGGCGAGTACGGGATTGTTCCACCGCCAGCCCTGGGTCTTGTCTCTTTTCTCTTTAGCTCACGCTCGTGTCTTGACTCTAATGGCTCTCTTACCACACTGGAAGCGCTGAGGTGGAACGTGTTTAGCCCCTTGCTGTTCTCAGGTTGGATGAAGACAGGACACACTCTTTTTAAGGACCCCCCCTGAGTTTAGCAGGCCACTGCAGTGCCTGAGGTAAATCTATCTGCTCCCTGTTATCCATCTCTCTCATCTGGCCCTGTTTATCCACGTGACACTGGACCAGGGCCAGCAGTATATGTGTTTATGGCTTTGCCCGTGTTTCCTCTTGATACTGGGAGCCAAGCACATAAGGGCATTGTTTTAACACCTCAGTGCAGCACTACAGGCAGATTGAACCATATGCCTTTGTTTTCTTTATTTTTATATTTTAGCATCCATTTTAGGCAGGCAAATGTTGATGTTATGGAAAAAGAATAGAGTGAAATGCTGAATGCTGTCCATTAAGTCTGAGATGAGATGTAGAAGTAATGGAGAGGTTTTCCCTCTCTCGGGGGCATCTGACAGGAGATGCGAGGTGAATACATGTGAAATGCAGCAACTGTGAGGGAACGCGAGAGAAACGGGGGTAATGAACATTGCCATGGGCAGTTAGGTCAAGATGTGAGGGAAACGATGTCAATTAAGGTGGGCAGAATGACTTTTAAACAATCTAATTTACAGCCTGGACAAGCGGAGGGAAATGTGTAGCCTGTGAAGCATTTCAAAAGAAGAACGGTCATTTGGAGGTAAGAGTCAAACACCAACGGCTTGTTTATGGAAATGCAGAGTAATGTGGAAATCAACTTATGGAGGATGTTAAAATGTTACTTTATACTGGAATATAAAAGAGTATTACAGACCCCATGAAATCGTTTAGCAAGCACAGTTTTCTTTCTTGTGTTGACACACCTAATATTGAAGCAGGAAGATGTTGTAGGTCATTTTTAGATAGCAAATACACTTTAGTTTACCTCACAGCTATTAGCCATGACTTACTCCTTGCTATTGCTAGTCATGATTTGGCATTATCTGATTGTTTGGCGGTTCTTGGCAAATATTTGCTGATCAATTCAATTAATTAAAAAATAAATAAATAAATAAATAAATAAATAAATAAATAAATAAATAAATAAATAAATAAATAAATAATAAAAAAATGAATCCTCAAAGGCCATTTTTTTTTGCAATGCTTGCAGATTATTGTAATAATCAAAATAAATGTTACACTTTTTTAAAAATTTTTAAATTAATTAATTTATTTATTTATTTATTGTTATTTTCCCAGTGTAAGTGAACTTAAGAAGTTCTCAAGTATTTTTTTTTTTAAAACATCTCTTTTTCATGAAAAAAAAAATTATTTGGCATTATCTGAATGTTTGGCGGTTCTTGCAATTTGTATTGGACAACTTGGAGGTTAACTTTAACAAGTTATTTATAAAGTAAACAATCTTGAGAAATGTTTTTGGAAGTACATTTATAGATGTAGTATAGGCTGACACACTTAAGAATAAAAACACAAATTGTATTAATACTGTCTTTTTCGCACTTTAAAAAAAATGTGATTTTATGTTGAACTATTTTAATTTGTCTGTTCAGGTACAGAGGGTACCATATTTATAACTGTAGCCTCATTTACTGTAATTAGATACAGTACCAGCATCTGTCAAACCTTTGAAGAGTATTTACAATTCAGTTCTAACTCCTCAGTGCCAAAGAATATTTTTCAAAAGGTCATACTTATTTGTGGTCATGCTGCTTTTCACAAAACAGATGGAGACAATCTGAGTCTACATTTTTCAATTAAAAAAGGAACACAAACAAACAACAGGGGTAAGATATACATACACAAATTCATACACTATGCAAACAGTGTTTTATACATGCAAGGCTGGAAAACAATAAATAATAACTTTCTTTAGCCTGTGAAATTGCTTTATTATTTGAAGCTTTTATATTGCTTTGTCCAAGAAAGAAAAGATGATTCATAGTCATTTAACCACATGAGTGATGGCATTTTGCAACACAAAGATGCTTTCAACTTATAAACATGTGACATTATAGCAATAAAATCTATCTGTATGTAGAATGTGTTTTTAAATCAAAATTTATAAAATGTGTTTGTATTTAGTAGTTGTTAATTCTAAACTGCTGTCTGATTATATAACATTTACTTGTGTTTTGGCGAGTACCCATGTGTAGTTTTATTGAAAAAAAAGGTAAATCAGATACAAATGAAACAAAACCATGATTGAACAGGCTTGAAAAAACAGGTTATGTCAACAAAGTTAAACAAGAGAGTATAGAAATATGAGGGAAATATGAAAAAACAAGACACACCTGAAAGTAATCAAGACAATGAACCAATCAGAACAAGACACACGAAGCACAGTATCACATGAGGGGCACAGGGAGTGACATGCAACTTATTGGACAGAAACATGGTCATAACAGGCCTGGGTCAAACAATGGCAAACAGGTATATACTGTACGTAGAGGGCAAGATACAAGAATAATCCTAGGGCCAGCGTGGGTCTACAATGAACAAAAAATAACCAGAGGGCTAAGCAAGATGGGTAATCCAGAATCCAGAGCAAAGTTTCAAAACACGAGTAACAGGGCAAAGCAAGAAAAAGACTAAACTATGGAAACTATAAACTGAAACAAGACATTTAAGACTATAAACTGAAACAGGATTATGAAAACAATAAACTGCAACAGGATTATGCAAACTATAAACTGAAACAAGACTATGAAAACTAGAAACTGTAACAAAACTATGAAAACTAGAAACTAAGACAAGACTATGAAACCAAACACGGAATGGCTTGGTATTGCAGCTATTGCTAGGGGAGGGATATGTGCAGAACAATACTCGACCATGTGTGAGAAGAAGTCCAATGCTTATAAAGCATGTCTGATGATTGTGCTGTGTGTGTGTGATTGTTCTCAGGTGCATGGTGTGATTGTTATCAGGTGAACTTGTGATTGGTGCAGTGGATCATGCGAAATGTAGTCCAGGGTGTACTGTGTAGTGTGAAAGTCTGTGTGGTGAATTAACAGCAGTTCAAAGACCGGATCATGACACAGGGAATCGCATGCCAAAACAAGAAACATGAGCTGCATTCAGCTACATGTCGTAATTACTGTAATTCTGAGATAACATCACGTGACGTTCTATGGAGGGGGTAGTGCCTAAGTAGCGTCTAAATGAATCTGCGGCAGTCAGGTTATACAGTGGTCACATGGTCCAAATCGTAGCTTTCAGAACATTCCAAGCATACAAGATGTAATCATGTGTTCTGGAGTATGTGATCAATTTAGAGTTCTATAATGTTGCCATAGAGATGCACAACTCTAAGACTCTAACATTACGTGTTGTCCCCTCGAAATTATGGTAATTATGTCATGCCAAGAGCGTAGCTATGACTATCGCTAAATTTAAAAAGACATGAAAACATGAATAAAGCCTATATGTTACCTACTTCACATAAATTGAGAAAAGCAAATGATTTACTCTAAAAAAAAATATTAAATAAACTAAACTAAAGTTCAAGAATTTTCCAAGTACATTCTATGCAGTAAGCTAAAAAAAAGATTATACTAAATTGACTTTTAAGTGTACTTTACGTGTGATACTCAACTTTAAATATCCATCCAGTAATACTTTTCTATTCAAACTAAATTACAAGTGAACTTAAAGATATACTGTAAATTTACTAGCAATATACTTCTATCCAACAGCTTAGTTTATGTAAGTACAAGTACACTATGACATATACTGTCAGTTAACTTCAAGTTTAATAGTCTTTAAACTAAAACATTTAAATAAAACTTTAATAATAAACACAAAACAGTTCGACAGCCCAACGCGGATGACTGCCGTGCACAAACAAAACCAAAACACAAAATAAAACCCAGGCATGGTCCTCTATCTTCTTGCACTGCCATCACTCCCCGTTTTATCCTTACGGAGCTCCTCCGTGGGACTCGAGACTGGTGAGTGACGCAGGTGTCACTTGTTATTTTTTCACTCCATCGGCCTTGCTTCGTTCCCATGGCTCTCGGCCCCGCCCCTCTCGTCACATCCCCCCATCCCCCCTCGCAGGCCAGGGGGTACTCATGAGACTGCACTCTACCCCCCCCCCCCCCCCCCCCGGAGGAGCCAATCACAGTGGCTGCTGTGTCCCTTGGGGCAAGTACAGACAGACGAGGCAAGAGAAAAAGAGACGGAAGGATGAGGAGAGACAGAGACGAGAGAGGGGAGAGAGGAGAAAAAAATAATTGTTGGCAGTGAGTTTGTCCGTCCCCCCGGCAACTCACTCCAGCACCACACCTCGAGCATCCATGGAGGCATACTGCTCCGCCATGCTCAACGGCACTGTGGATTCACCACAGCGGTGAGGGACCTTTGGCAGTGTGTCCCTCCTTCCTCCCGGGTTTCGGCACCAATGTAACACAGTTCATAAGTCGAGAAAGAGGCGGGAATGGGCGAACATTTATATAAAACTTTGAAGGGTAACTAAACCCCTGGTCAGAGCCTGACTCCACCCACTGGCAATATTTGAAAAATGCTGAAAAGTGGGCAGAGCACAGCGGAGATGTGGGACGAGGGGACGAACCAAGGGCGAGGCTGAGCGGGTGGGCATGAACCTGAGACCCGCAGTGACGGATTAATTGACAGCTGCTGTCAGAGTCGCTAAAATGGAGAGTGACTGTAGTGACGCAAGTAGCTGCAACAGAGCGTTCATCTATGTAGAGGACTTTTCTCGCCCACCTTCAGCTGAAGTGGAGGATGTCGAGGTGTCTGTGGACACAGTGTCTGTTAGCACCTCAGTATTTGAATGAGCTCCTTTTACATTATAATCCTCTACGTCCGCTACGTTCTCAAAACTCAGGCAATTTGATAATACCTAGAATATCAAAATCAACTGCAGGCGGCAGATCCTTTTCCTATTTGGCGCCCAAACTCTGGAATAACCTACCTAACATTGTTCGGGAGGCAGACACACTCTTGCAGTTTAAATCTAGATTAAAGACCCATTTCTTTAACCTGGCATACACATAACATACTAATATGCTTTTATTATCCAAATTCGTTAAAGGATTTTTAGGCTGCATTAATTAGGTAAACCGGAACCGGAAACACTTCCCATAACACCCTATGTACTTGCTACATCATTAGAAGAATGGCATCTACGCTAATATTTGTCTGTTTCTCTCTTGTTCCGAGGTCACCGTGGCCACCAGATACAGTCTGTGTCCAGATCAGAGGGTCACTGCAGTCACCCGGATCCAGTACGTATCCAGACCAGATGGTGGATCAGCACCTAGAAAGGACCTCTACATCCCTGAAAGACAGCGGAGACCAGGACAACTAGAGCCCCAGATACAGATCCCCTGTAAAGACCTTGTCTCAGAGGAGCACCAGGACAAGACCACAGGAAATAGATGATTCTTCTGCACAATCTGACTTTGCTGCAGCCTGGAATTGAACTACTGGTTTCGTCTGGTCAGAGGAGAACTGGCCCCCCAACTGAGCCTGGTTTCTCCCAAGGTTTTTTTTCTCCATTCTGTCACCGATGGAGTTTCGGTTCCTTGCCGCTGTCGCCTCTGGCTTGGTTAGTTGGGGACCCTTCATCTACAGCGATATCGTTGACTTGATTGCAAATAAATGCACAGACACTATTTAACTGAACAGAGATGACATAACTGAATCCAATGATGAACTGCCTTTAACTCTCATTTTTGCATTATTGACACTGTTTTCCTAATGAATGTTGTTCAGTTGCTTTGACGCAATGTATTTTGTTTAAAGCGCTATATAAATAAAGGTGACAATGACATTGACAGGGCCAGGGCCTGAGCCATATCAATTTGAGCCGCTGGCTCAAACTGCGGTCTTAACTCCCGCATCACGATCGGCACTGCGGCGCTTTTCAGCGTGAGCTGTGTGGAGAAGCCCATTTCCACTTCCATTGCATTGGAGAAGCAATCACGTGTAAAATGCAGATTGTATAAAATGCAGATTGTAAAATGCAGAAATGCACAATGCAGCTCTAGGCGGGAACTCGCGGTCTTCCAGGCCAAGTGCATGCAACCACTGGCGCCTAATTTTCAAGTCTGCTGGAAAACTATGCAGTCCAGCAGTGCTGTTGCAACCAGCAACACTACACCTATGTACCATCCTGACCACTGTACTAAATACAGATAAATCTACGCCAACTTGAAGCTATCCTAACTGATGTAATACTGTGCTACTAACTAACTATGCTTCTAACAATACTAACGTTACACTAACAACTATGCTAATTAACTACATAGGCTACATGAAATAATCTAAATAACTATATAAATGCTGTGCTAAATAGATGCTATAATACTCTATCCTGGTCGTTTTCAATACTCGCAATTCCAACTCCTGACTCACTACAGTGATTTTGACAGAACAAGATGGTTTTATCTTGTGGGCGTGGTAGCTTGTACCAAGGGGTGTGGTGAGCTGGAAACTGCTTACGTCACCTGCCACCGCAAACATCCAATAGGAATAATCAACTGCAGTAGCCACCATTCAACGTGAAGAGGGCAGCACGTTTTTGCACCATATATTGTAGAATTAAAACACTTTATACTCAAATGTCCAAAAAGTTACTCGAATCAATGAACAGCACTAATAAAGCCCCATTCTTACAGATCTTTAACTAAAAAAAGTTGGTTTAGGTGTTTAGTTACTCTTTTATAATAAAATAAAAAATCAAAACAGCGCGACAGCCCCTTGCGGACGACTGCCGTGCACAAACTAAACCAAAACACAAAATAAAACCCAGGCCTCGTCCTCTCTCTTCTTGCACTCCTGGTTCTAGTAAGAACTCTTGCTGCTGCATTTTGGACTAGCTGTAGTTTGTTTACTAAGCATGCAGAACAACCACCCAATAAAGCATTACAATAATATAACCTTGAGGTCATAAATGCATGGATTAACATTTCTGCATTTGACATTGAGAGCATAGGCCGTAATTAAGATACATTTTTGAGATGGAAAATTTTAGTTTTACAAATGCTAGAAACGTGGCTTCCTAAGGAAAGATTGCGATCAAATAGAACACCTAGGTTCTAAGAATTGACAGAGCAGCCATCAAGTCTTAGACAGTGTTCTAGGTTATTACATGCAGAGTTTTTAGGTCCTATAATTAACACCTCTGTTTTTTCAGAATTTAGCAGTAAGAAATTACTCGTCATCCAGTTTTTTATATCGACTATGCATTCCATTAGTTTTTCAAATTGGTGTGTTTCACCAGGCTGCGAAAAGAAATATAGAGCTGAGTATCATCAGCATAACAGTGAAAGCTAAGACCATGTTTCCTGATGATATCTCCCAAGGGTAACATATAAAGTGTGAAGAGTAGCGGCCCTAGTACTGAGCCTTGAGGTACTCCATACTGCACTTGTGATCGATAAGATACCTCTTCATTTAATGCTATGAACTGATGGCGGTCATTTAAGTATGATTTAAACCATGCTAATGCACTTCCATTAATGCCAACAAAGTGTTCAAAAGAAAGTTGTGGTCAATTGTGTCAAATGCAGCACTAAGATCCAATAGAACTAATAGAGAGATACAACCATGATCAGATGATAAGAGCAGGTCATTTGTAACTCTAAAAAGAGCAGTCTCAGTACTATGATACGGTCTAAATCCTGACTGGAAATCCTCACATATACCATTTTTCTCTAAGAAGGAATAAAATTGTGAGGATACCACCTTTTTTAGTATCTTGGACAGAAAAGGGAGTATGTAAAAGTATGTAAAGCTAAGTCTGGAGTACTACTTCAAATAAGTTAATATGTGTAGAATATATTATATAATATGCTACTCAAACAAAAGACTGAATGCTAAGTTATACTTGATCAGCAGATTAAGCTAAAAGCCAAATATACTAAGACTTATCTACACTCTTTATCAGTATAAGCTTAAGCATTAATACTTGTGTGTTCATGTGTTTTGGAGGATGTGTGGCTTTGTAGAGTGAATTGCAGGGAGGGTGGGATCTTTCAAAGCTCTCAGAAAATCCCCTACCTTTAATCAGTAATCTGTTACATATATCTCTGATAAGTACATAAAAATAATAATACACATTCAGTATTTTTTTATTATTATTGGTTAAAAATTAAATCTAGTAGCACACTTGAATATATATATATATATATATATATATATATATATATATATATATATATATATATATAATTATTATTATTATTATTATTATTTGGTGTTGTAAGGTAAGAATGGCAACAGAACATTTACACAAAAAATCCTTTTGGTCATGCTTTGCTGGTGTCCGTGAACTTTCTGTTCTGATTATATGAATCATTAGGGATAAATCTAAGTATACATGAGTCACAATGCAATACAATGTTGTTTTTAGAAAATATTGCATGAAATATAACCAGATATGTGAGTATATACAGTTAAACACAGTAGATCTGCCTCATATTCCATCATGCAACACTGGCCCAGCCCCCCCACATGTCATGTATGCTATGAACATATGGTAAAATGCTGCAGTCAACATGCACATGGTCACCCATGAGATTCATGAACACTCTTTGACTCTCTCTGCAAGACTGGTGCAAAGTAAAACCAGCAAAAAATAAACAGTCAAAACAGAGTGGTGAAAAAAATAACCTTTCATTCAATAACAAGCCATGTCAGCCATTTTGAGTGACAAATCAGCATGGCGCATGGCACAGGTTTCCCGAACGGTGGAGGAAAGATCTGACAGCCATTTGAAAACGTCCTCAGACAACAGCTTCTAATCTTGCTCCCCGACTCGTAGGGGTGCTGGGCCGCCATGGCTCCTCACAAAGGGAGAAGACATTATGTTCTGTTCCAGTCCTCTGTCAGAGTGCAGAGTGCTGATTTAGACATAATGAACGGAGACACAGATGCTGGAGTCAAGCTCTTCCTGTGTATGACAGAAGGAGAAGCAGAATGCCAAAGCAGCCAGGCCGGAGCTGACGCTGGGCGATACTCAGACCTGCCCACGACCTGCGCTCTTGCATGAGCATAAGCACACAACACGCATCGCATGTTTTAAAAAAAAAATTCAGTCAAACACACAAAAAACTCATTAACCAACACAAACAAACATGTACGTACATACTGAAAGTACTCTGATGGTAACATGGTTCACTGGTGCTAGATGGTAATGTACTTTTGTGGAACACAGTCTGTTATTATTATATTATTTCTAATTTAGAACAACCGCAAAGTAATTAAAAGTATAACATACAAACTAAAGTTAAATTTGAAATAAATCCAAAAAATATATAAATCCAAGGAACAAATTATATTTTAAAATATATTTAAATTGACAACAGTTATTTTCAATTGCAATATTTTACAATATTACTTATTTTACTGATCATACTATAAACTCTATATTATTGTTTTATTTAAATTAATAAAAGAAGAAGAAGAATATTATCATGTCGTAAAAAAAAGGACACAGCAAATTTGATATTTACATGATATGGGTTATGTGAAAAATGCTACAATTAAACAAAAATAAAATACATGATACTTTTTTGTAAGTGCATGCACTCAGAAACACATGTACACACATAAATTCAAGTCATGATTCTTTTAGAAAAAGTTGCATAAAGCACACACCGCAGACATGCGTGAAATGACAAAATACACAGGGGAAGTATGTTCCCTCTCACATTAATTGATTCATGCAGCTCAGAAATATTGTAAAAAAATGTACTCGAACTTGAGACTGGTTACTCATTGCTGCATTAGCTGATATCAAAAGCGCACTGAGAAACACTATCAACAGTACCTCAGAAATAACTGTAACAAGCATCCCCCAGAGGTCTCACTCTTATTTAACTGCTAAATTTGCCTGAATTTCATCTGGCGTCTCGGAGGGAATCACTCTCCATTGCCGAACACCGCGCACATGCTTGTAGCAGCTCTTTGCTCTTCACAACATCTGCGGCTGATGCAGCGGAGCAAGTTTAGCTCCACCACCCAGTGAGAAGCACATATACCCCATCAGTAAATCTAACCGCTTACTGCCATCAGAAAGACAAGTTACTTACAGTCAGGCCAACTGTGTGTGCAGCGACCGTGTGTCAGTGTGAAGATGTTACAGCCGACTCAAATCTTGAGATGCTCCAAAAAGTAATTGAGATGTCCTGTCAAGACACCAATTATGACCATAAAACATCTGTAAGATGGAAATGTTTCTTAAATAAGTTGTTTTTCAGTTCAATGTGCCAAAGTTAGAAGGCCAGAGTCTGCAGAACGAAGAAGGCCAATGTTTTTTTTTATTATTATTATTATTTATTTTTTTTAATTATCTTATCAAAGAGATCTGAGAATACAATCCAACTGATCAAAATTAAAAGCTAAATTGAAAAAAAAAGAAGACAAAAAAAGATAAATAAGAATTCTATGTCAGTTTGAATTTAATTTCTTAAAAATGTAAATCGTTGAATCCTACTTCTCATTTTAAACAAACTAACTAACTAATACATAGATACATTTGAACAGTGCAAGACAACGCTGAATGTAATTCATATATCTAATTATTGTGGAAAGAATGCTTATTAAGCTAATATGTAATTTTTACACAATTTAACATGTTGGGCAATTTCAAATTTGTGCCTCTTTTGCCAAATAAAACTAACACTATAAGAAAACTTTTTTGTCATGTTTAGATATGTCAGAAAGGCAAACTTGTCAGTTACGCACTGAGGTCCATTGCTGAGATACCTAACTTTGTTAGTCTGCTGATTCAATCCATTTCTCTGAAAATACTTCATGCTGGCTTGATAAGGTAAACACTAAAATGGCATGCTTAGTGCAGAATTTAAGAATTTGTCTAATACACGTGTATATGGATATTTTCAGCAGATTACAGTGTTGACAGTTATTTCCATATTGCAACTAACCATAGCACTACTGCGTTCTTGTGCAGCTAGTTACTGTACAAGTAACAAGTACAAGTACAAGTAATTACAGTATTTTCATCTAAACTTATAAAATTTGTTTGCTATAGTATCAAAATCTATAGTATTTTAGAGAAAATTCAACTATCGCAACCACTCAAGATGTAAACGGAAATGCTAAAGTTTAGATGTCTTACAAGATGTATTTTAGATGTATTACAAGCTTTCCCTAGATAAAAAGAGTTGAGATATTATGCTACAAGTAAATAATATGTTAAGAATCTACAATCAGATTGAGCTTAATTTGCATTGATGAAAATCTTTGAATGTTAACATTGTAGGTGAGAACAGGAAAGAAGGACAAAAGGGTTATGGAGGATAAAAAAAAAACAAGCCGTGGGAAATGAGCAAGAGAGAGAGAAATGAGAGAATGTAGGGAAGAGAGAGACATTAGTGGCTTCAACCAGCTGCCAAATGATGGTTGTGATTGCCGGAGTTGGAGTGTAGAAACAGAAGGTGTGAGAGGTGATTATCCAGCCTCCATCCCTGATGAACAGATGTTAATAACAAAGCAGCACATTCATTGTGTTTAATAGCCAAATACAGGAGGCTAGGCTGGGCCTATCTCTCCTCTTCTCCAAGAGAGATGGGCTTGGTGTGCTCGCGTTGGCAGCTAGCTAGTCATAATGAGCCAGATATTTGCAAGAAAAGGTAATGATAATCAGTCACAGAGCTGAACAAAAACACAGATGATGGAATCATGGAACAGAAATGCAGACGTTGTGCCCTTGGTTGCTTTTTTTATTGTCTTTAGCCACGTCCTAAATGATAAGATATTAAAACCATGTGAGGTAGTTGCTAATTGTAGCATTCATATGAAGCTACTCACAGTATGGCCTCGTGTCAAGCATGACGTCAACACCGAGGGAACTTTGGAGAGCGACCGAGGGTATGAAAGCAAACGGTTTTGAACCACTTTCCTTGTGAAACAACGCACTGAGGCGACTGAGGCAGGCAAGCACAACGAAGGGTTAACAGGCTGTGCAAAAACGCATTACAGTAGCATCCGTGTTTATCTTGTTTATGAAAGATAAAGTGAACACCCAACAGCTGCAAATGAAATGCCATTCCGTGTTCCATAAGAATACACAATTTACTTATAAAACATTAAAATGCCACCAAACTCTATGAATTATTTAAAACGTTGCAGATGCAGCAAAGTGAATAGCTTTGCTGTGTTTTTCTCTGGGCTGGAAGGCTCCATTTGTCATGTAACTATTGTGTCTTTTAACTCAGCATTTTATTTGCGGTTCTATATAATTTTTGAATAAATGCATCTACCAAATAAGTTCATCCTAAAACAAAGTTGCCATTCCAAGGAAGCTAAAGGGGGTTGGTGGTGACATCTCCTGACCCTCCAAGGTAAATAGGACATTCGCAAGGTGGAAAGGCTTTATTTTATGCTTGATGATCCCACACTTATGCTCTTGAAATGATGCCTTGTGTCCAATAAGAAGAGGCAGTGGTAATGGCTGCACTTGAGAGATAAGGAGGCAGGGCAGGCATTCTGACTGGTAGGCCTTTGTAAGGGCTAAATGTCCTTTATTGTGTCAGTCAGATTACAGAGTGTGAGGACCACAGAGAGACGGATGATTAGATGAAGGACTCATGCCTGTCTAAGTGTTTCTTCCCCGTGACATAAAAAGGTCACTATAGAAAATGCGAAACATTTTACATAATGATTTTCAATTATGCATAAACATTCAGAATGTGAGAGGGGGTCAGACAGCAGATTTGTTCAGTTTGAAGGTGTGAAATGAACATGTGGCTTTTGTGTGTGTGTGTGTGTGTGTGCATGTGTCGCAGCCAATGAGTGATGCTTGATACAATGTTCCTTTGGTCTACACGCACATCTGATTGCATTGCAGAGGAAGGAGCTGGTGTGTGCTCTCTCAGAATCAGGCTATAATGGTCAGAAGAAATGTTTTTTTTTTTTTTTTTTACGGTCAGAATTTTATTTTAGTGTATTTTGTTTTTTTTATATCAATAAAATAATTTATTCTCAATAAATCTTGTATGTGAGCCTCAAGAATGCAATTTACACATTTGTTGGTGACCTATATCTATTTTCTACAGAATTTTGACGTCATTTTTTTTTATTCTATAGAACTTTGACATTAACCTTTTTTTTCATTCCTTGACAGTGCCAGTGTATTTACTTCAATAATTTGCCCTATATTATTATCACTATTTTTCTCATAATTATTTTCCACTTTTATTACAAATGTATTGATTAAACAGGCTTTAAATATCCATACTTTTTCATTCAGCACTAATCAATAAGACTGTGACCTAAAAGACTTTGATTGGTACTAGTGTCATTTTCTCAAAAGAAAGTCACGTGAAAGAATATCCAAACGGTATCAGCAGAAAAGAGAAAAATACATGCATATTAAAGAATCATAGCTATTTAATCAGCAAGCTATATTTGCTCCCCTAAACACACATATAACATATGGTTATAGTTATGCATATTAATTAATTATTCTTTTATTTTGAAAAGTTTACATGGTCAGTTCATTATCCAGCCAATCACCAATCAGAGTAACTTTGTATCCTACATTGTTTTTTATAGTACAGTAGTGAAGCAATTTCACACATAATATGAGCCCTACCTGAGGATAAGCACAAAGGAGGTTAAAAGCAAGATATTATTTAAATGACTACACCAGAATCTTAAGTTCAGTTCATCTATGTGTGGTGTTGAAAAACACCAAACAAAAAGAAAAAAAGAAAAAGAAAGAAAATGGCATTCTTCAACTGTAAGCTGCGTCACATCGCAAAGGGCGCTTGCACTGTTGAGAGCTTCGTTGATTTTAATGCGTGCGATCTTGTTTTGTTGCATCGCGCGGTTCGCATTCGCAGTCTTAATGACTTCACAACTGTTTTTTCCTTCCACAGTGGCGAAGAACATCGAACGCATCACAACACTGTAACAGGGGTCATGAAACATGAATAACCCAGAGCAGCACGGAGCCATTCCGATTTCATGATGACAACGAGGTTTCTCTCAATATTCACACCAATACAATTGAACAAAGTGAAAGAGATGAGGGCAAGTGGAGAAAAAAGCACCCTGATGAAAGTGGAGGCCGTTATTTGAAATTGAAAGAATATGAGGATAGTTAGTGGCTGTACTCCCAGCGGATGCCTGGCTGTCACGGATGTGGAGCTCCACTGTTTAATGTACACTCATGCTCCATCACCCTTCCCGTTCCATTATTCCAATCTCCAAACTGCCGTTTCATGCACACTTGGGCCAACCCCATGCTGCTCCCACTATTTATTGAATACATTTTTTACTCCAAAAACATTTTTCCACCTGAGCTGCCACTTACAACTTCCGTGGCCATGAAAGCATGCAAGAGGGAAAGAAAGAGAGAAACGGATGAAGAGGAAGGCAGATAAAGAGAAAAAGAAGGAGAGATGAGGGAGCAAGACGGATCCCTCTGCTCGGTGATGGCGTCCATTTGTTTGCCTCGCATCTTGAGTCGACTCGGGTGAGCTAACACGAAATAAACTAACAGAGAAAGTCATTTATTTCCTTTTTCTTTTTTACGTATTGTAGGAGGCCATCAACTCTCTCTTTCTCTTGTCCTCATGAAAAATAAAACTGGGGAATAGGTTGTCCCCAGCTGTGAGGAGATGTTCAGAAATCATAGAGAGGGTAAGTACACACAGCCTGGTCCATTATTCAGTACCAGTGCACTAGATCAATTTTAAAGATTGCTGATAAAAACCACACCGATTGTGGATTAAGCTAGAAACATATGTTTAGTGAGAACGCAAACACAAATACTTGGTACAATGCACAAACTCATTGTACATAACGTTTGTCATGGGCTATGACCGTGACAAACTCCAGGACTCAAGTGTGCCACAGAATTTCCTTCAAAGGTCTGTGCCCTCGAACCAGATGCTATTATGCAGGTAACTATATGTAAACATGTCGAAAGTTGCTCAGCAAAATTTTCTTCAAACTGTTCCTTTGAAAAAGAAAACTAACCATAGAACGCAACTAGTATTAAATTGGCTATACACAAGTTAACAGCTTAAATTAACTTCACCATGACAGTAGTTGACCTCAGAGACAAAACTGCCTGTTGAAAACATCTCGGGTTATGCATGTAACCATGGTTCCCCTTCTTAGGTACTCAACACTGCGCCCCCCTTGACCAATGTGCCCCCAGGCTAGAGTTCCCTAGATGGGGAACGTCTCAGGTTATGCATGTAACCATGGTTCCGCGAGAGGGAATGAGATGCTGCGCCCCCTAAGGGGCACATTGGGCAAGGGGTTGCAGCGTTGAGTACTCTAGAAGGGGAACAACTCTTTACACTAATGCCAAGAATTCAAGCTAGCTGTAATTTTTTTTTTGACACATTAACAGCTTTAACTAACTTATAATGGGTTTCTTCAAACTGTTTCTCCACCCTAACAGTTTGCACTAATACTAAGTATTCCAGTAACTAGCTATAAACCTGTTGATAGTTTAATTTACTTAGCTTAGCTTTAACTACAATTTTGTTAGAGCTAAGCTAGGTTAATTAACCTATTAACTGGTTAATTAAACTATCAACAAGCTACATTTTTATTTTTCCACCATGACAGTAGTTGTGTGGAAAGATAAAACTGACCACATTTGAAGACAACTGGTATAAACAGTAGCTTACTATAAACATGTTGACGGTTTAAAGGATCACTTCACCCATTTGCATTTAGCTTTGTATTGTTAGAAACCCAGTCATATATTATAATGATCATGGGACTACAGACACTAGCTTATTATTATTCCAGGGGATGGGACCCACTCACCCTTCAGGCCTATTACAGATCAGTGGGTGGGACTAAACTTACAGAAACGAAAATGAAAATCCGCAATCTTGTTTGGAAGCTATGTAGCTAAGCTAACAAGCGCTTATGGAGTCAGATTTACGAGAATGGATGGAGGAACAACTCATGATACGGAAGAAGAGGATTTTCAAAGTCTGTTGCTCGAAACAGATGTTCGTGGCTATCTGTACGAGCCACAATATAGCGCAGAGGAGGAACAGGAGGCGGCGGCTGCAGCCGAGGCCGGAGACCTGCCTGTCGCGTCCGAGGAGCCCGGGCGTGCTCGAGCTGGTGCGGACTGGTGGTGCCTGTGCTCTCGTTGTGCGCCTACGGACACAGAGCTCGAGTCCGTCTGCTGCAAGAATTTGAAAGATGCCAATTTCTCCTCGAAGAAATGTCTGAGGCAGACAAGGATACGGATGTTTGCGTTGTGAACCATCCTAGTTTCGCCCCGCATATGGACAGAGGCGTCCTGGAGACATATTTCAGAATTCCGAAGGTAAACTGGAAACGCCAGCCGAAGCCTGCAGGGACAAATTGACGTCTAACTGTAAAATAAGTGTTTCAATTTTATTTATTATTCATTTCTTGAAATGTACACAATTTCTTCAAGCATTATTATCACAAAATGATTCCCGGTTAATAAGTAACATAACGTCAACTGTAAACTGTTTGTGCAGTACCTTTTTTAATGCACAAAAAGCTTACTGTGGCATTGTTTACTACTGTGGCACGTAAATACCATACATCGCTAACTGTGTACTCAATGTCTTGTAGACAATATCGCCTAACAGCCTAACAGCGGTGTTCTGGATTAGTGGGAGTGGCTTGTGGAGCTGTGCAAATGTGTTGCATTGTGGGAGTTGTGGTTTTACATACAAATGAGCCCTAAAGTTACTTTCTGTAATAACTCGGTCAAAACGGCACCAAATTCGAAAGTTTTAATAAATTTCGACTACATATATGACCCACTTTCAATGAAGATCAATGTTCCCACGGGTGAAATGCTCCTTTAAGTAATTTAGACTGGCTTTATCTAACTTCACAAGATTCTCTTCAAACTGTTTCCCTAATGCCAGATTATTCAAGTAGCTAGTGATATGTTGACAGTTTAAGTAACCTAACTTTAAAAATAAGCAACTTTAACATGGTTAAAAAATATAAAATAAAATATAAAAGTTTAAAATAATACTTTAAAACAATATACATAAGTGTGAACTGAATGTAATGTTTTCAGACACTAAATGTCATATTAATTGCAATTAAATGAAAATGTATTATGGTTCATGTTTATTGTAAATGCAGTTAGCTGAATTTTAAAGTGCTTTTGACTCACTTAAATAGGACGTAAGTGAAAAAAAAGGATAGTAGTTCACCCAAAAATGAAAATTCTTTCGTCATTTACTCACCTTCAAGTTGTTCCAAACCTGCATGAATTTCTGTCTCCTGATGAACACAAAATACAATATTATGAATAATGCTGGTAATCAAACAGTTGATGGTAGCCTCTGACTTACTCAGCAGTTTTTGAGTAAATGACTACCAGCAACTGTTTGGTTACCAACATTATTCAAAATATCTTCTTTTGTGTTCCACAGACAAAATAATGTACTGCAGGTTTACTTATAGGTGAGCAATTTACATATTGGGTAAACAATGCCTTTAAATACATTGTTATATGTAATTTCATAATTACTTTTATTGTTTTCAAAATATGGTTAATGTCTACTGCCAAATGAAAGATACAGAACGTCAGTTCTATTGTACGTCCAGTTTTTAAATATATAAGTAATTGCACATTTATGAAGATGAAGTTGCAATTAAGTACATTTAAAATATATTAACTTAATATATTTATATTCAAATAATACACTACGTTTAACATCATAACCAAGTACTTTTGTTCAATTCTTTTAAGCACAAAATTACATTTAAATTTAATAAAACTTTAAATTTGACACTTTTGCATTATTTGCCATTATAACATTTTTAAAAATCTACTTAAGAAACATAGTCATAAAAGTGTGCTCTCTCTAAGTACACTCAAGTGGCATTTTATTTCATTCATTTTATATTATCTGCAAGTAATGCCCCATTTCAAGCAGCTACTGTAGCTATTTTATGTTGAAAATTTAATGAATTACCTTAGCGTCAACTATCTCGGAATTTAACGTTAAAGCTCAATGAAGCTAAGAATACATCTTGCTTGAATTACCAGTTGTGTTTTGACACATTTCAGAATGCAGTGAAATCAACCATGGGCAGCTTGTCAGTTTCATTCACGCTTTGGTGTAGTGTATGTTTCAGTCGAGTCAACAAGAATTCTGCAAGGTTTATTTTGTTAAAGTATAGATTTTTTGTGTGTGTGTGTGTGTGTGTGTGTGTGTGTGTGTGTGTGTGTGTGTGTGTGCTTTGGCAGGTGGAGAGAACAAGGCTTTCAGATGTGGTCTAACCCTATCACACACAGGTCAAAAGCAGAAGGGGAAAGATGTGACACTTATTCTACCAGTGCTCTGCCCTGCTTTGTAATGGCTCTGAAAGGGAAGCTTTCCAACAGAATTACACCGGCTTTGTGTAAATAATCAAGGGCTGACCTGTGGGGTTAAACTCCGTAATTGAAGTGATACTTCAAAGCGTCGACCACCACCTTAAATAGATACTGTGTGTGTGTGTGAGAGAGTGTGGAAAAAGAAGGAACCATTTGAGAGGGACAGCATCCAGTGTGTGTGTGTGTGTGTGAGTGTGTCCATTTGATTGGACAGGGATGGCTCTGTGGTAAGGTCTCATCTCCCCCTACAGCTGCTCTCTCCATATCCATCTCATCATTTTTCCCGCTCTGTCCCTATTCTCATCTCCTCTCACTCATTAAATGAGTGACACAAATGCAACATTAAGTTGCGTCGAAGCCACAAATGGATAAATAAAATCAAATGATCTGATGTAATGTATTCTTTTCCACCATTGCACAAATGTGTATTGAGAGTCATTTTCCTGGTTGTGGAATGACTGTCTTCAATGACATTTTGTAGACTTCCACATGCATATAGATGACGACACTTTTCGCTGCATGTTAAAACAAAAGTTTTAACTTGTAAATATAATGTAGGCTTTATTTAAATGAGCCTGACAGCACTAAAAGTGCTTTCGTGATCATCTCACAGAGAGCAAAATATAATGCCACAACAAAATGTGTTGACAATGAAACATCTGCGGTTAAAACGAACACCTTTTCATTAATATTCATTGATGTCACTGGGAGGTTTTTAGCATCATTTATCAACATTTAAGGCTAATTATTATGACTGATGTGATGGGTAAATGAGGTCAATACAAAGTGTCAAAAACATTACAGACCCCAATTTACACAGGAGTTTAGCATATAGAGAGCTTTTTAACATGCCATTTCACACAGAGACCCGGTCAAACACAAAAGCACAAATCAATAAATGACTTTAAACACCAACTACAATAAGCCGCAAAGAGGCCATGATCTTACTACAGTTAATGGGTGTTGCTATACGGCAACACTAAAGCTGTTATAAAACACCTGCAATATGAAACAAGACTTAAAATTATTATTAATAATTATACAAGTCTTCTTCCAAGACTACTATGTAGCTAATCAATTATACATCCTAATTGTATGTAATACTGCACATTATTATACATATAGCACATTAATGTAGAATTAAACTGATGCCTGGTCACAGGTGTGCATGTATATATTATTTTACCACAGATTTCACTCAATCACATGTCAGAGTATGAGTCTATTAAATAAAAGTCTATTTCATACACTTAAAATTAGTGGGTCTGATAATGTAACATACAGTAGAGAAACTATGAAATATCAACTATTCAACTGTATTTTGGCATAAAATCATCTGTAACTTGGTAAAAGCCAGTCAAATTGGATAGATGCCAACGTGGACAGTTTCTGACCTGTCCTTATCCTTAAAAACACAAGGTGACATAGAATGTGCCCTAGACTATATTAAATACATATTTACTTTCAACAAGTGTTGTCTTGACTAGTGTGTGAATTATTGACTACCAAGAACAAAAATCCATTGGATATTTTTAGATGAACCAATTAACATCTCAGTGTTTCATTTCCAAGACATTTCAGTAGCTTAGTATGGTAAACAGTTATGCTACTGTGTTGGGTCACCACATGATCCCCAAGATGAAATCTGGATCCCGAATCAAAACCAGTTCTCCATTTCATTTTTGAATGTTTTCTTATAGCAAAACAAAAAAAACCCCGCAGAAAATGGCCCTGAATGCTAGCTTAGTGTCACTGTACCATACTTCGTGCCAGTCCATTCTGCAGCCCTAAAGACCAACCCTGTAAACTCCAGATGTTGGGTTATCTACAAAACAATCTCCATGTTCTGTTTCAGCAATTGTGACTGCACCCAATCAAGCGCAAGAAAGAAACACTGTTCTTCAGAGTGAAGAAATCCAGTTATCCACTGAGCAAAACGCCTTCACACAGATAACCGTGTAGACAGACACACATCGAAGAAGATTGATCCCTGGTCCTGCTCTAGCTACGGGCCTCCTTCCCTCATTAATTTTACTGAGTCCTCCAGATGGGAAACAAAATATTAATTTTATTCTGCCTAAGGCGTGGAGCCGTGCGAAGGTGCTCCGTAAATCAGAGGGCTCTGGCGAAGCCGCAATATCACAGAACAACCGCGGAGGCCTACGGGTGGGCAGAAGCTATAGGTTGTCATAAATGTAATTAATTGAATGGCGGGGAATGATGAATCGATCAGAACACGTAGGGCAGACGTGACTTCCTTAGAGTCATGTCAACCGCACACCAAATTATGCAAATTAATTGGCGCTACCAATGTGGCTTAAAATGCTAGTGCTACTACACTGCATGGTACATTAGTCGGTTCATCCAATAAAAAACGCATTCTTTACAAGTGAATCCTTGAGTCACAGTGCTCAGGGAAACTATTCATTTGTAGCACAGATGTGAAAGTCTGGCAGCATTTCTGGCGGAAAGCGGCATGGGGTGAGTCGCATGTGTGAGCGGCTTTGGGCAAAGGAAGAAAGAGACAAAAAGAGATAGAAATAGCGAGAAAAAGTCAGTGGGAAAAGGCTAGAACAGATGAGACACTCTCTTGACCGTGACCACAATGACATCTGGTATGGAAGCTGTAGAATTGTTGCTCATCGAAATTCTACTGTTGCCTCATACTGATCATCTCGAAGCCCTGTGTCCAACTATAAGGTCTCTCTCTTTTTTTTTTTTTTTGATCCACTCAAGCGAGGACTTGAAGGAGTCTATTGGTCACATCTCCGAGAAGGAGTATCACTGATTTTGTCCACAATGTTGCTTTACCACCTGCTGCGTCGCTGCTGAAATTACTATTGTCAACACACGCACACATATGCGCTCGCGCACATGCTATGTGGTTCTAATTAAGGAGACAGTCCAATGAATGTCACCCGTGCTTTTCACATTACCGCATCTGACTTCCCTCAATCACATGGGTGGATTATGCTAATTGTCCATACATCTAGGGGCTTATAGCAACTTAATTTACTCAAATCCTTTGCCATGGAACTCTGATGTCTGTTATGATTAAAGGTAAGACAGATCATTCTCTGAAGAAGGATATTACATATTAATCAGGTTTAGATTGTCCAGAGTTGCATCCCAATTTGGCCATGTCAAAACAAATAAATACATTTTTGGCAAGATAATATGTTTTGAAAATATTGGGTTAATGACTTGAAGTGTTTTTTTTTTCTTTCTATGAATTTAATAATAATAAGTTCAGTTACTTAAATACATTATAACAAGCATGTTTTCATTTCTGAATTAAACCTGTGTTGATATTTTTGAGGGGTGAAAGTTAAAAATGTCCGTGTGCTACAACTGTCCTGGTGTCATAAGAAATTAGCCTGATTTAAAAATAAATAAATAAATAAACACAAAATTGAAAATAAGATTCAATTCAATTTTATTTTATTTGTATAGCGCTTTTCACATTTTCACAATACACATCGTTTCTAAGCAGATTTACAGAAAATGCATGTGCCTACATTACAATTTAGAGTGTCAGAGTTGACCGTCCAAGTAATGTCCATTTCATAAATTAATAGCTCAAGATAATAGAATCATACAGTTAGCAAATATTAATTAATCATATTTAAAAAAAAATAAATAAATAAAAAAATCCACAAAAGTGGAATTTGATAATAGAGTAAATCCTGAGTAGTGAGGCGTTGGAGTCAGTATGTCTCAAAATCTCACTAGTATCAATGTAGTTTACATGAAACTCAGAGACGACATGCTGGACCATGTTGATAGATGGCAGTGAAGCATCTAACACACTGTTGTGGAATCAGCAGTTAAAGTGTATATTAAGAACAGATGCAAATGCTAACTAGCTACTGAATGCATCTTCTAAAATGTTTCCTCCACTTCAGTAAATAAAAGTAGTTGGTGTGACCAACATGCAAGGAAAAACAAAATGACTGCGTCAAGGTCAATAATTGTCTTAAAACATAATTTGACTTAGTTTGGGATTTTTTAAATAGTTCATAATATGTCAAGTGGTGTGACTCCTCAAAAATATTTGTAAAATCATACTTGAAAAACTTATTGAAAAATCAAAAATGTTCCTAGTTTAAGGAAAACATATTGCTACGTTTTAAACAATTTAACATATTAGGGTAATTCAATTTAAACTGTTCTTGAAACTTATTTTTTAAACCAACATAAATACAAAGAGTGCATTTCTAAGAATCCGGCACATGTGTTTTAAACTATTTCCTACTGACTCTTTTATTTAAATGAATAATTTATAATAAAAATGTCTTGTAAGGTCTTTACAAGTAGCATGACATCACCAATTATCCTTTAACTATTGTGGGCTAATAATTTTACGCGCCATAGACGTCCATTGTGAGTGCAATTCTGTATAGGATTGTACAGTTGAAAATTATTCCGCGGAGGTTAAGTAGCATTTAACCAGGAATATTTATTTAACATTTTACTTACCGACAAAATAAAATGCCTTATCCCGAACTAAGATCATATTTAATTGAACAAATAGCATAAAATAGAAAGAAACCCTGTTTACAAACCCTGTATAGCACACACACCAGACAGAAGAAATGGCTGAAGACATCATGTGCCACATCCGTGCCCACACGCTTGTCTTGTGGCATTCTCCCACAAAATGGCAGTGCAAGACAGAAGGAAAGACTGCGCCGATCACGAAGAAAGACAAGAACGAGTGACATCTTTCTTCTAATAACAGAGAAGGTCCCTTCCAACAGCACTATCCTTCCACGGCTCTCTCTTTTTGAAATACACGTGTCACTGCAAAGTGACAAATAGCACATATTAATTAGGTACTAGACTGGGCGAGATTGCTGTTATTAACAGGGAAGGGGAAGGTCGGATTTAATTGCCTGTGACATCAAAGTCAAGTGACTGGTATTTCAAGCATCATTTAAAATGTTTGATATGGAAGCCATTGTTCTCACATAAAGGAGTGTCTAAAAATACAAAAGGAGAATGATGGGGAGCAGAGACAGTATTCAGGCGCTTATCTGCAGCCTGACTGCTAATATCACCAGGGCTGCTCGCGAAATGACTGGCTTCTAATGGCAGAATCTGTTCCTTTGAGCTCAAAGCTGTTTTCTTGCCTCCTAGTGGGGTTTTATGTGGTTTAGTTTTGATCTTAAAACATATTTTGTACATTTTTTCCACGGCTCCATGATTGATCAACTCCAAGTCATCTCAGTCTGTTAAATTAGCGTCTCATGGTGGTAAATTTGAATGTTCCTCCAAAACAAACTAAAAAACGTTTCTTCCAGGGGGAAGGTGTGCTGATAGGCTGAAATTATGAGGCTGGAAAGGATATTAATAGGATTGTACATTTACCTTGAACTTTTAATTATTACGAAAGCGCGTTGAGCTCGGCAATTATACATAAATAAGTGCATCAATTTTAGTGTGCGATTAGGTTGATGGCACTCGTGATGGGGATTACAGAGATATGGTATGAACCGGCGGCGGTCTGGCTAATGATCGGGAGGGGCCAACAGTGCAGAGAGCACCGCGCGGTTAGTCTCCCGTCGCCATGGCAACAACACGCTCGCACTCTGTGGTCCCCAAACCTAAAATTAGTGCTGAGGTACGTGGCTTCAAAATGCATTCCAGGCTTGCCTCGAAAGACATCCATTTGGCAAGCAGTACCAAAACCACCTAAAAAGAGATCGCCTCTGCCTTGACTCTTTACCAACACAAGACAGACCTGTAGAAGAAAAAGCAGCAGATAAACAGAAGAAAAGCTCTCTGGTCTGACTTGTAAGCACCCAGCTTGCAGTCGCGTTTATGTGCTTTGGGGGCCCTTCACTCTCGTTGCTGTTTCGAACCCATCCACCATCTGCTAGCCACAACCATTCGGCTTTTATCATCAGTCCCAGGCTAAGGGTTACAGGCCCCTGGAGGAGGAACTACAGTAGTCCATTTGAAAGCATCACATCATGAATGTATCCATATTAAAACGCAGTCTGCCCATGGTTGACGGTACAGTGAAGCCATCTTGGTCCTGTACCATCCTCGATCTATTTCCACGCTGATTTTATTCCGCTCTAAATGGAATGTTAATGCAAACACTGTCAGCGGCAGGTCTTTAGATGTTCCGTCTCATGCATATAACATAGCTTAGCGCTGCCTCCAGAGTCTGCCGTTCTGTAAGACTCACCAGGTGCACAGCTCAGCAAATTATCAGATCAACAGGGAGGCGACTACAACATCCCGATGATCGCAGGACTGCGTACCACATCATTTAGAAAATAGCCTATTCGTTTTTTCTTGCTTTTTTGCGAGCGTTAAAGAGAATTTACACTTTCAACTCCTGATTTGTGCCCAGAAACACTTAAGAAGTAAACCGCCAGCTGAGGTGCATGTTGGCGAGTTCAAGTATGGTTTTAATGCTGAAGATAACACATGTGAAATAAGGAAAAACTTGTGTACCTGGCTGCAAAGTGTCTCCGAGTCAGTAATTGTACTTTTTTTATTTGTATTGTATTCTTAAACTGTGCGATCAGTCACCGAGACTGCCAAAAAATGTCCTAGCGATTGTGATTGTGAGAAAATTATAAGGGTTTATAAACTTCTAAAATAGATCTTTCTAGAGCGTGTTGTCATGGCTAATGTCTCTTATTTGATCACGATGACTGACAGGATAAATTATGTTGTTTTAGAGTTCGCTGAAAACTCTTGGATCATCAAAACCTGTTTGACTCGTTCAGAAGTAATAATTCATAACTGACTGTCTTTGGCTCAGCATGAGAAGTTATCAATCAGTATTAGCAAAAATGATACAAGTGTCAGTACGTTTAGATGAGTGGCATGATAAATATGGCAATAAGTGAATGGTGCTCATCTCATTTTAAAGGGAAATAATAATACATTTAAAAAAGCCAAACTGTCATTGTGTAGGCTTTCAATCACTGAAATACAATAATGGAATGTAATAGGAAATGCATTTATGCAGAGGGTTAAATTACATAAAATTAGGTTTATTGTAGCGTAAGAGTGATATTTTCAGATTACTGATCATTGTGCCCACAGAAGTGGGCCGGCTAGCGTCAGTTCTTGTTTTCAAATTATTTTATGGAATTTTGAGTAAATAATCTAAAATTAATAAGTTTTTATTTTTTTATTTTTCAGTAAAATGTACAATGTTGTGCAAATATAATATAATATAATATAATATAATATAATATAATATAATATAATATAATATAATATAATATAATATAAAAAATATGCTTTTAAAATATAAATATATCCAATCAAATATATGAAATATATACTCAACAATTGTGTCCACTGTATTTAATAATCATAGTCCATATATACTCATAAATATATATATATATATATATATATATATATATATATATATATATATATATATATATATATATATATATATATAATTTTTATTTTATAAAATAAATAAATAAATAATAATGCACTAATACTAGAGTGGAACATTTAAATAAGATGACAAACATGGTTCACACCATTACCTGACTGACCCTAAATTTACACTCTGCATCTTGTGTCATACTTCTGCTGGCCATGGGCTGGAGCTGTAATTGCACAAACAGCAAAACACACACGCGCGTTTGCATCGTCGCCTTGCAAGGAGGGGTGCTGTGAGAAAATACATATTGATAAGTTGCTGTGGTGGTCCCCAACAGAAGCGGTCCCTCGTCGAGTCACAGATTGGAATTCTAATGAGTGGGATTACCACAGCACCCCCCTATCCCCAAAACACACATACACTTCACCCCTGTGTGAGTGCGCCCCGACACCGGGCTCTGCCCTGTGCCGACGACAGGAAGCCGAGCGCCGGTGAGGAACATACTGACGTTAATTAACAACATCTGACACAGATGCTACGCTTGTACTCGCACAAGAGGTGGTCCGGCACATTATTACATTTTGGGTTATTTCCTTTCATTTGGCACCCCCATTTCCACTCTTTCCTCGACTCTCCATTTTTAATCTTCTTGACACGCTGTCCTCTCTGTCCATCAGGGATGCAAGAAGTGAACATGCTTTTGACGCAATTAGGCTTTTGTTTAATTTTCAATAAACTGCTCTTTTGTAACATCCTCGCCGCATTATTTGCACTCTCACCTTCATTTGCTCCAATCTGTTTAAATCAGCGGTCCTGAAAATATTGTGACATAAAATCTAACTGTCAGGCCACATATGGTGAGGGGGCTCTGTATGAGATGTACAGCTAGTCTAAAGATAATTGACCTCTGGAGATGGAACAGATATTGTACTGTAATACTAAAAAAAAGGAGGAATAAGGACAACCTTTCTTGTCAATCCATCAGAAGGTGCTGAAACAAAAGGACCTCGTTATTACACCATACCTCCGTAATTAACCCCAACCTTCTACTGTTGTTACACCATGTCAGGGTGAGGAGAGCGATAACATATGTTTAATATCTCCTGCAACTAATCAAGGGGCCAAAAACTGAAATAGACGTGTGATTCGCTGCTTTGTCTGTAAACGTGTTGATAAGCAGAACACATATGTCAAATAAAGATTTGCAGGGATTCAGAAATCTCGAGTGAGTGTGAGACACGTAGTACTACTAACACTCAAATCAGCAAAGTCTGAAAAAAAAAAATCGGCAAAAGCAAAAGAAACCCGATGTCACCAATTCTTTAAGCCTTTTCTCTAAAATGTGCAGTGACCTAAGTTCCCTCTTGCCCTGTCTTGTTAATTACCCTCATACATCACTTCTTAAATGCCACACGGTTTACCTGCTGCGGGTTGGCCATCCTGTGTGCACCGAACCTGCAGAGATCTGGACCGGCTGATGGAGATGAGATGCAGCCTGCGCGCAGCATCAGGACCGGCGTCACTAGGGGAAAAGAGGTCAGAAAACAATGACTGCTCGAGTGCTCCTCTGTGCATTTACACCTACTAAAATGTCTGGACTGGAGGTTCATGAAGCTGCTGTATAGTGACCCTTTGATATTTTATCCATCAAATGTGCATTGCATTAGATGACCTGAATTGTCTGCTTCAGACTATCTGTTTTGGCCCAACTGGTGAAATTATGTTGCAAATCACCATCAGCTTTTGTTCATACGAGTGCACAAATTAGCCATGGCTACTTCTGATTTTGCTACAGAGATGTTAAACAATGAAATGTGGAAAATTTGGCTAGGTAAATATGATCAATTATTTGAAAATGCCATGAGCTCTCAGCGGTGTGGAAGGCAGAAGGGGTGGGGCAGCTGGAACGTTATGCTGCCGCCACCTGCTGGTAATCTCTTTTGATTTCTCCCCCTGTGTGGCCACTTAAAAAACACCCCCAGCAGCCCCTCTCTCTCTCTCTCTCTCTCTCTCTCAATTTACCATCAGCAGCTTCAGTACAGAAACCGTTGTGGAGGGAAATGTATTGGTTTTATTTCTTCATATTTCAAATCGGCTGCAAATTAACTGGTACAAATAAGAGTTTGTAGACCTACTGAATACATTCGCTGAATTAGTGACTATAAATACTGATTAGTAGATTATCGTTGCAATGCATGCTCTACTATGCGCTACTGCATATTTTTTTTTAAAATATATTTACAGTGTTTGCAAAACAGCGTTGAATTAGTACGGACCAAACCGCTGAATATACTGACATTAAAGTTTCTTATATATATATATATATATATATATATATATATATATATATATATATATATATATATATACAGTACAGACCAAAAGTTTGGAAACATTACTATTTTTAATGTTTTTGAAAGAAGTTTCTTCTGCTCATCAAGCCTGCATTTATTTGATCAAAAATACAGAAAAAACAGTAATATTGTGAATATTATTACAACTTAGTGTCACATGACATCCAGTCTATCACATGATCATTTAGAAATCATTCTAATATTCTGATTTATTATGAGTGTTGGAAACAGTTCTGCTGTCTAATATATTTGATGAATAAAAGGTTAAAAAGAAATGCATTTATTCAAAATTAAAAAAAAAAAATTCTAATAATATATATTCTAATAATATATTTTCTTTACTATCACTTTTTATCAATTTAACACATCCTTGCTGAATAAAAGTATTGATTTTATTTAAAAAAAAAGAAAACAAAAAATTACTGACCCCAAATTACTGACCAGTAGTGTATATTGTTATTACAAAATATTTATATTTTCTTTTTTTTTTCTTTTTATTCATCAAAGTATCCTAAAAAAGTATCACATGTTCTGAAAAAATATTAAGCAGCAGAACTGTTTCCAACTTTGATAATGAATCATCATATTAGAGTAATTTCTAAAGGATCATGTGATAATGATCCTAAAAATTCAGCTTTGCATCACAGAAATAAATGATAATTTAAAGTATAATAAATTTAAAAAAAATTATTTTAAATTGTAATAATATATCACAATATTACATTTTTTCTGTATTTTTGATCAAATAAATCAGGCTAGATGAGCAGAAGAAACTTCTTTCAAAAACACTAAAAATACTAATGTTTCCAAACTTTTGGTCTGTACTATATATACATACTATTTCATATATTTAAGATTAAACTTTAAAATCTTTCCGTTCACCTTTCGAAATCCGCAATGCAATGATGTCTTGATATATTTGCATACTGAATTCGTTTGGTCTTCTTTCTTGATTTATTTGCATTCTGAGATGTGCTTCGGCTTCCTTGCCTGTAAAACATGAATAAATAAATGTCATTTAATTTTAGCATCCTTTAATTATAAAGTAAAATTAAAGTGTTTTTATGCCAAAATGTGATGGTTTCGACAACCTGTAGTGTTGACTTCAGTTAGGCTATATTTAATTTTAATTATTTGAATTAATGTAATTGCGAAAATGACTGAAAGGTTTAAAATTATGACCAAAAAAGAAAAAAATATATATTTTGAAAATTCAGTAAACAGAAATGTTGTTTTTAAGATGTGTTGTATAAATATTATGGTTTTAATTTTGTAGAAAAAAAAAAAGAAAAAGGAAAACTTACTGAAATCTTTAATTATATCTCTTTGTTTCTGCATGGAATACAACTGTAAATTAATTAATTAGTCTATATCATTTGTTTTACTTAAAAAAATATATCATAATTCGTTAAAAAATAACGTGCATATCTTTTTTTAGAGATTTTTGAAAGCCGTTGCTCGCCAAATTCCCCACCATAATCAGTAGATTTTTAAAAGCGAGATTAGGCTTGAATTTTTTTTTTTAAGGGCTACAGCTGGCTGGACTCCATGCTGGTGAGCGGTGGTCACAGACTGGTGGAGGTGGCATTAGTGCCCTCAGTGGTACAAATGGGGGGGGGGGGGGGGGGGCTCAAACCAGACAATGGTTCGCCAAAAAAAATGAGATTTCCTGAATGTGTGACGCAACACGGATCAGTCATACGGTTGCCATATAAAATGTATAGCCTATTGAAATTAATTATTCACCGCGGACTGGCTGCAGCCCTAATTGATAAAAAGAATGTGTTTATTTAAGCTGGCGACTTTTCATATGTAAGATTGCTTGTCCATTGTTCTCCAGGGGGCCCGTCAAGGTGAGATGAGACAGGGGCCACTCATTCTTCATGAACAAAAGGAACAAATGAATGCGCACACCCTCCCTAATGGCTTCCCCGTATAGGCTACTTGGGTCCACGGGAGATAAGTCTAACAAAATTAGTATGCAAAAGAGCCACTCTCTCGAGGCCTATAATTTTCTTTGCAAATGATTTCCGTTTTGAGGATGAAACAAACACGACAATGCCGTTGTAAGCGCTAGTTTTCAATGCGTGCGTGCCGTCAATCTCCTAAAAGAAGAGAGATTTGAAGAAGTTAACCCTCATCAGCAGGTGGCTGAGGAAGAGAGAGAGAGAGAGAGAGAGATAAAACCAAAAGCAGAAAAGATTTTGGTTGGTTCCAATCATATTTAGTTGATAACATTTGGCATAATGCCCCGGCTAAAAGGGCCCGTGCACGGAAAGCCGAAGAGCCGTTGCTTTGAGAGAGGCTTGCATGAGTTCTGGAGCACCATGCTGTGCCATCTTTTTCATCAGTTAACTTAATTAAACATATATCCACCCGAGACTGTTCTCGTTTTCTTTACCAGTTTAGCTTTTGTTTACTGGCTGTCCTCAAGTGTAAAACACTATTATTTACGTGAACGTGTGTTTTCTAAACCCAAGGGCTGGGCAGTTTTGTGTTTTATTGTGTTTTAATTTTTTGAGTCGTGCTAATATATTAGCTTCTAACTACTATTATAATACAGCAACAACAACAACTATAATAGCATTTAAACGTAGCTATTTATTTATTAATAATATCGATTTTTTTTTCTACATAAATCATAATAATAATAAAAACACTTTTGTAAATAATAATCAAAGCTTTAAATAGCCTAATAATGGATTCATATTTCGTTTTTAGTACAGGTTAGGCTATTACAATTAATTGTATACTTTATGTAAACGTGATTTAATCATATATCGATATATGTACAAAAGACATATCTATCGAAGGACAGTCACTCTTTGTAAAATATGAATAATTGATTTTTTTCTGCATGGAGTTGAAGCTCTAAACGCCCTCAGTTTCCTGTACCACATTTTAATGCAGCATGTAAGGGCAATAAATAAATAAATAAACAAAAACACCTGGTAAATTCGCAATCTCGGGATTATTTGATTACTGCATGAACGTTATGCCCGTGTAAGTGAAAAGCGTGCATGTGCGTTTATCAGACCCAGAGTCTATGAATGTTAATTGCGCCGTTTCTCTATCATAAATGCGCGTATAAATCACAGCAATATATAACAATACTCTGCCGGTATTTTTAAGTTCCTATAGCGTGGTCTGCAGTAGATCTCCTTCCCAATAAATCATACTTCCCAGGAGCTTCCTGCTCTGTGGTGAAGATAAGGACCCCGTGCCTTACTGAAAGACAGGAGCAGTTTGAAATTATCAAGCGTGTAAAGACATCACAGTTCAAGTTCTTTAATGTACTCTGAGCGCTGTGTATTTGGCTTTACTTTGTGCCAGAAATCCGTTTTTTTTCCTTTTCTTTTTCTAAGAATTTCTAAAATGGTTGAATGTTTTTTTTTTTGTGCATAATAATTACAACATTAATGTTAGAATGTTTTTCTTTTAGTATATAAAGACACTGCGGCCATGCACGTTATATAACATCTGGACATTGATGAGAATTAATAAAAACAAGTATTACAATCAAAGACCAACATCTGGCAACATTAAGCTTATGTGAATTTTCATAGAACAAATATCTAGGCATATTAAAAATAATTAGATTTGTTATGTAATTATTTTATGCCTGCTAATTTAATTACTTTTTTCCACATAACGTCCTTGTTTAATAGATAAAAACATGTGCTAGTTTTTAATAATAATAATATTAACAATATTTTTTTTTAAATGTGGAAGATGTGTCTTTTCATTTGAAACATCCATTTTTATGTGTGATCATCAATAACTCGAAATTTTAAAATTAATTGATTTCACTTTCTTTACGTTTGTCTATCCAAAAGACCTTTGATATAAAATGTTTAAAATAATTAAAAAAAGCTTTAAACTTTGTTTTTCTTTGAACATTTAAATATTTTTACAGCTAAAAAATAGCAGGTAAACATTTAAGATCTTATTTAGTCAGAAACTAGCAGTAACACAAGACACTGCTACTGAGTTTATTGAGAATACACTTGAATTCACTGGTATAGATGAATGAGAGCATAATTAGTTAAAGATGAGGCTAAAGCAGGACATATTTGAATAGTTTCCTCATTAACCTTGGCTTGGAAATGTAGCCTATATTGTGCCATACAGTCTTGTGCTACATTAGTTTTAGTTGCAGTCTGTGAAGTGCTGCTCTCCCCTGGTTATGGAGGGGAAAGTAATGCATGGGGACTCATTTCTGCATGTGTCTGTGTCATAACCCAGGCCAGGGTGTCATATTCCTCTCCTCCTTCATCTGGCCCAGCATGGGAGCCCTAAACCACACATCTCTATGCAGCGCCTCTCCAACTAAATGGATGGATTTGCACATTTCCTAAGCCACTCACACCCAATTCCCTCTCTCTGTTAATGCCGGTTAATTTTTTACAAATAATGCCTGGGCAAATCAGTCTTTCGAAGTGTTATATCATTCATTGTGAGGACTTCTGTGAACTTCTTTTTGAAAAATTAATGCCTTTAATTTTGGTTGATGGCAACATCAGCACAGCTCCGTAAATTGGAGTTTAATGAGATTTTGCTACAGGGGATAATCTGCTACTGACAGAAAAACATCTTGAAAACATCTGTAGACCTATGATTTCACTCTGACGATTAAACCCCCAGCCCCCCGCGTCTCAGAGCGCTGAGCAAGAAAAATGGTCAGTTTAAAAAGTTACACTCTGCCGTCCGACCTGATGAAAATGACTTGGAGGAAACTTGATGCTGTTTTACCTCGTATTTGTCTGTGTAATGAACGTCTCAGTGTTTTTCAAGAATTAACATCCAGCAATCTTTGCTTTCTGTGGGAGTCTAGCGGCTAACATAATGAGCAATGCTTTAGATGAGTCCTAAATGAGCAATCTGCTCCACTAACCAAAGCCTGTAGATGCAATGTAAGGTTCATTACCTTCAAGTGGACAGCAACCTAATGTATCCTGCCCCACGACTAATATCACTGTGAGTCAGAGCGTGTACAATGACATCCTTTAGTGGATTGTTTGTTGGCAGAGGTCAACATATACTTGGGCAAATACCCATATTGTGAATCGACTAATTTGGAAAGCGCTGATGGTAAGAATTGGTCAAGATCCTGCCAAGAGGTCAGCTGTCTTCACACATGTCATTGTGCATTGGCGACTGTCAAAGTTAGAACTACTTCCTTCTTAGAGTACCTGATGCTGTTAACACATTTTATTGCAAGGTTTTATAAAGTTGACATTGAAACAATGACTTTGAAACCAGCACGATCCTGTTACCTATTAATTAAAACATCAGCATTTCAATTTCAGTTTCCGTGAACTTGTTGGCTGCACTGTGACATTTGAGTAAGCACAGTCAAGAAGGAATGTACACCGACGTCCCTCTCCTCTAAAGCTCATGCGCTCCCAGGACTCTGCAATGTAGATTACTTCCTCCAGGGAGTCTGGAGAGAATCCCAATCCCTGCAACTTTTCCAGTGAACAGACAGATTTGGCCCACCTCCAGCAAAAATAGACCATATCATGCAGAGAGTAAGCTATGCAAGAAAACCCAAAATTATGTCTGACACATTGGGTCACATCAACTTGTTTTTTAACGTGTCTCACTCTCTGTCTCTCTCTCTCAAAGAGAATGTGAATCTGTTCATTTCAACAAAAAATGACACCGTCTCCCTTTGAGTGAGACCAATTGGAAATTTACTGACTCAAATGTACTTTAAATAACCACTCATGACTGTTCAAGAGATATTCATTTTGGGGATTCATTCCCTAATTGTTTCATATGGGATCCACTCCTTGATGTAAGCCCAGAAACAGCAGGTATAACCGAGAAAATTACAGAGCAACACAGTACAGGAAGCAGAAAAGAAATGCTCTGTGATTTGAGTTTTTCTTTGAATACCACTCTGGAAATTCCTTACATTTATGGCTGCATCTTTATTTGGTGTTGGAAGTGATTCCGATGAAGTCCACCTGCAGTACAGTAAAACAAAGACACAAACAATTTTTTCAGAGCAGAAAATTTGTCTTACGAAAAATCTTTCGACTTGATATTCATGACGCAAGAGAAATCAAAGATTGAGCTTTTATCATTTATTAACCAACCCATCCTTGCTCTCTCTTTCAAAGCATGAGAAGCATAAAGCTTTCTTCTCAGAAGTGACTTGCCACGCCATCAGCAGTGATTGGTGCCATGACCGATGCCAGGAAGAGAGCACTGACTCTGCAGGGTTCTCCATTTTCAATGGCGTGAATGGACACCTCTTGTCTAGCGATGCCACTGCTGCGCTCTTTCAGATGGAGGCACATGTCACACCCAGACTCATCATGCCAACCACCAGCAGAGAGGCCAGGGCACAGTGCCCATGGCAGCAAAGACCTAGATGGAATAAGTATAATATCATATGTATAATTAGTTTGATAAAGTTTGGATTCATTTCATACAGCAAGAGATTGAGACACTGATTTTCAGCATTTTTGGATATGATAATCATTTCCCCTTTCGGGATTAGTGAAAATACCCATTGGTTGGCTGTTCTGGTCAACAGAACTAGCAAACGCTAAGCCAAACAAGCCAGAGAAAGCCATATTTGTGGCAATCTGCTCCAGTCCTCACAATCCAGAGTGTTACGTGATCACTCTCAACAGCTCATCAACACCAACAAGCCACTTCCTAATCCTTAAAATGGACAAGCTGGATGCGGAAACAGAGAACAATATGCTCACATGCACAATGGCATGTATTGGAGACTGTGTGATTATAAGCACCAGGGAGTTTGCCTTCCCTTATTTATCCACAGTCCCGTTTTGAAGAGACCAGATCCAGGGGTGCCAAATTAAGCGGAGTGCTGATCTGTGCATGCTGCATAGAGTAATGAGCAGGCCCAGAGGATATTTGCAGGGTCACACAAAGGAGTTGGTGTGGAGTGGCGAGGAAAATCGGGCGTACAGCAGGAAGCCAAGCAACTAAATTCTGCAGGCCATCCTCATCTGCTGTCATCAGCAAAACGAGCTCCCCATCCCATCAACAAGAGTTCGGCTAGGGGACGGGTTTTCTGTTTTCCTAGTATTTACCTTATGCCATGGACCCGTAGAAAACCCCTTTTGGGCTGCTGTGTGTTCAGAAACACTGAGAAAGGGAAAAAAGAGAAAAATAAAGAATAATGAGAGGCTCAGAGGAAATTGTAACAATTTTAGCCCTTTAAGATTTAACAGCATTACACTGCTTCTCTTTCTGGAATCTTTGAGGCCTGGTCCGTTTAGATCCTGGTAAACCACGCAAGGCATTTATCACAAGGAATCATTGTAAACCACATTTTCGACACTCTTTCTGGAAAGCCCAACAAAGAGCCATTTTATATCGCCACCATGACTATAAAGCGAGTCCTACTGTTTTCCCAACGTGGGGTATAATGGAATTAATAACGTCGACTGCGCATTTGCCGGGAATTCCCATGAGGCCCTGCAGATTTTTATAACTCCGCAGTGTAATGCTAAGGGTTCGGAGGGGAAGATTTACTGGCTTTGAGAATCTAATGATACCGAACACTGACTTTGCGATTGCTCCAGCCAAGCTAGTTTGCATGACAATCTGGATAACAATGGCCCTTTTCAGATTAAGTGTGTGGGGGCTTATTATGATTGCTCTTTGTTCTAGCTCCTTTATATTCTCAAAATGTTGATGTTGTCCAATATCGAACGGCTATGTTGGAATAAGCGCACCTTGCTTCTCCCAATATTTGACATCTGAGTCGTTTGTGCTAAATTTAATTACTTTAATGTTCATTATAGAGTCCATAAAGATGTTTAGATGTTCATATTTCCTGTTGTCGCAAGCAATTATAGGTGCAGCCATCTATTTACTTGATGAATACTCTTTTATTCTCCACTTGCTTGATAAATAAGGAAATAAGTCAATGCTCCACTTTATATTCAGTAATTAAAGTGAAAAATATAGACACAATGCAAATCCTTAATTGGACTCCAAGAGAGAGATTCAGAATTTCTCTTTAATAATAAAAGATGACTGGGGACAAAGGGGAAAAAAAGCATGCTAAAATGTGACTCTCGAAAGTTCAATTAATCAAGAACTGAAAACAACCAATTTAGCAAAGAGCTGTTCATTCAGGGAATCACAGGGCTCAGGTAATGTTCTTTTAATCATCTCTATGTGACATTATACTTTTCATATCACAACAGATGAGTGAAAAAAAGGAACTTGCATTTGAGCAAGATAATATCTCTTATGTTGCAAAAACAAAAACTGGCTGTGTTTAATAGGATGATTATAAAGCATGACAGCTACATTTCTGCCTCTCTGACTGAGCTAAGGTAGTAATGGTAAACAGGACAATAAAAATTAAGTTTAGGACTTATTATGTAGTAATACATAATTATGTAATACATATTTATATTTTTAGATGTGGATCTTGAAATCAAATCATTTATTTTACTTTTAATTTATACATTTTATTTTATTTTACATTTTGGAATCTTAGACACTAAAATTAATTCCACACCATCTGTGAAAGGCCTCAGTCACACCTGCTCTGAATGTTTTTTCACCACGTCCAGAGAAGCTTTAGCCAGCTGAAAAAGCTTGCTAAGAGACTTCACCCATTCGATAACCAATTCAAGATTTGAATTACACTTAACGTCTACGATACAAAACAATAAAACGTGATAAAGAATGTGCACTTTGACTATAGTGGTCAAACTGGCATAAACGTTTTAGCATTTGCCACTCTTTAATGTTTCTTCCCTCTAGGTGACACAAAACAAGAGGAAGTCTCAGGGAATGCCGAATTCGTTGAACTTGCCGGACTCTAGCTGTGCACCGACAGTACTGGAGCCAGAGTGAGAGAGGAGCAGCGGGGCTTGCCCTCTGCCTGATGTATCTCTTTCAGAGCGGGACAGGCACAGGCCTTGGCTGTACCCTGCTGGGAACTTCTGAAACCAGAGATTGTTGAAGTGAACGTATGCACTGTCCAGCCAGTTCACAATGTCTTCCAGCCTCTCTGATGCTCCAAATGTGCCCTGTCGCACAGAGATGTTTCAGACAGTCTGGTCAGCAGGCTGCAGTCCCACCCCCCTCTGTTCTGGCTCCTCCAGACCAGGGCACGGACCACCCTGGGCTAGTCAGCAACCCCTGCTTACACCTGCCATAAAACTTAAAAGCTACAGTCCCATCCTAAAGCTTTGAAGTGTTCAAAGCATAGCTCCCTGACCTTTGATGCAACTTTGGCCGCAACACGTTTGGCGCACCACGTATAAAGCAAACCTCTCTCAGGCCTCGGTCCACGGCCTGTTGGTTTACACGTGTGAGATGCAGGGGCCCATGCATGGCAGCCATGCATACCCATCATGCTGTTCCCACCCGAGAGGGGGGCCCTTGAGTGGGAAAAGAAGAGGGCAGGAAGGACTGGCCCCTACTGACCTCCTCATGTGTTCACCACCCATCCATACAAACCAACCCAACTCCCATCCCCCAAGACTCTCTTTACAAACTACATATATCGTGCTTCATACACCAAAAAGTGCTTACTGACTTCAGGAGGCATTGGGAAGTGAAAGCAAAATCAACGAAAACTAATAGTGTGAGCCTTTTACACAACTAAGGGAGTCACAACGAAATTTAGACTAAATAATTGATTTTCTTGGCTAGAAATGCTGTTTTGTCTGGCAAAACACTGAAACACATGTAGTGTTTGTGCAAATGTGACAATCATTGATTCAGGATAAACTTTCTACAATTTGTGTCCCTACAAACAGAAGGGTCTGTAATTCCCTTATGCTTTCATTGTCCTCTCCACTGGATCAAACAATAAAGCATTATTTGCAAGCCTGACTTGTCTATGTTATATGAGGCATTATATATCTGCATAAATACTGGGGCTCATAATCGCATAAGGCCCGATTATACTACCTTGCTCTGTAAATGTCAAACAAAGTACTGAGATATACTGTCCACATCAGGGTGCTTACTTTTACAGCTGGAGTGACAGTGTCATAATGACACAATGCCTACATGATCTGTGCTATAAATGCATGGAATTGTATAACACCATTCAGATCCTTTAAGCTCACATGCGCTCTGAGCTGTAAAGGCCTGTGGTAGGGGTTCTCATATATAATACTTATAACATTTTGGCAGTGAATAAGAATATACAAAATATTTAAAATGAGATAGAATATGTTACATTAAAAGTATTGTTCTGCATCAGATTGATAGTGTGTTTAAAATATAAATACGGAACAATCTCCTATAAGTCAGTAATTCATCCACTACATGTGATGCCATCCATGATGCCTTTACACACACACACAATTTAAGATTTTTGCACTTGTGCTTACATGCCCAACTTCGCTTCTACAGTTTCGTATAATCCGTTACTGAAAATCTCATCTTTTTATATTTATCCATGAGTATCAGGAATAGCACATGCATCTTGGGGCAACTGAATGTCTCAGACAAATGCTGACTTGGCTTAGACAGCAGCTCCAAATGCTGTGAGCTTTCTTGACCTACGACCTTTGGAATGCAGAGTCAACAAAGATTTTCGGTGCAAGACATTTCTGCGAGAAATTTGGTTGTGTGCATGTCTCAATTCTAGTGCATCGAGGCAAAAGGTTATAGCGTCCAAACATTAACCTGATGGAATGGTTTGTGCACAACAAACCAATAGGCCTATTCCCCATGTCTCGACAGGTCTAATCCAGTGAATTTATAAAGATTGATTGCTATTCTATGTTTGCATTGCTTCTGAACATTCAAATAACAAAAGCACGATCTGAATTTGTGTCTTGAAATGTTGGCAGCAAAATCTCGCTGTTTTCCATTAGATGGTGTGATGTTTTGAATAAGTTGCCTTTTGGGAAATAGACTGGGCTTGAGCACACCCTACATTAAGCATTACTATAGCATAACAGTACAATAACAGTATGGGCGCGAGTCATTTCAGTATGGCTGTCAACACCTATGTGTCTGCTGACATGACAAGCCCTTTAAACTGTGACGAGCATAAATCAAGAGGCCATTCTGAAACAAAAGGGTCGTATTCTTCCCCTGTCGTGCGTGGACCTCCAGTCCCTGCATGGGGCACCATTCCAGGCCTGGCTGGAGCGGGGCACGCCTGAGGAGTGCCATACGGAACCAGGCACCACACGTCTTCTCCATCAGTGTAAATTCTATAACCTGCACAACAACTTTCACAAGTCATCACAGCTTTAGTAGACCTGTCACTGCTGTTCAGGGAGTGCACGATTGTTGCTATTCATTCTGCCCACAAGTCTCAAACACCCACCCGCTCCTGAAGGCACTCTGTGGTAGATTGACTGCATGCTTTTTTGATGACATTATTATTATTTTATTTCAGAAGAGAAAATTAGAAGACCGTTTTAAAAAGTCAATTAAGAAGTTTAGTTTAAAAAAAATCCTCATCAGCCTACTCCAAAAACTGAATCTCAAACACACACGCGTGCACACACACACACACACACACACACACACACACACACACACACAGGTCCTGAGTATTTAATTAAGGTAAAAAAACAAAACAAAAAACAACAACAACAAAGTGGTTTATTTTAAATAAATTATTTACTTATCTGATCATATTATATTTATCTATCATATTCTGATCATATTCATTTCATGCTGACAGAAAATGAAGGGTTTCTTTGTAAAACTTTGCACCACATATTAGGTAGCTGGCCAGTTTTCAGTATATTTCATGTTGAATGCAGCTGAGGATATTTACTCTCTGTGAATCTCTTGAAGCTGTGTCTGGCAGTTAAATGGGGCATGGAAAACACTCCTGAGTTTGTTTGTTGGTGTTTGTTTGTATCCAACAACATTACCATTAAGGTTTATTGTACCTCATTAACATTAACGCGAAATTCCGAGCAAATGGAAAAGCGGGGGATCACAGATAAATTAATATAATAAATTATATCAAATTCACAGCCACCTTACATCATGAACCACGGGAATGTTGTGGGGCTACATGAACATGAGCATGTTGTGTAATAATTAAAATGTATTTCTTCTTCAAAAAGTAGGCTTATTTAGTAGATCGAGCCAACATGTTTTTTTCATTTTATTTATTTATTTATTTATTTTTTTTAGAATTTGAATTTGAATTTGAAGACTCCGTCTAACATTGCCAATAACTCACTGACCATTCATGCAAATCATGTTGACTTGGAGCAGAGGTTACACGGCCTGCTCTTTTGTGTGTGCATCCGTCCTCTATCTCGAGTCTCTCCGTCACGCGGTTCTCCTGGAGGGCTGTTTTACTAAGACATTGTGAACTCCACTGACAGTCTCTTAAGGAGATGAAGGCTGAACATCCCTCTGTGTTCTTGTGCACTGAGCTGGCTGTGGTCAGTCTATCTCGGTACAATGGTGGGCCGGGCAGCTTTGGTCAGACAATAGGTTCAGTACTGTTTACTTAGCAACGAATGTGTTACTGACCTGTAACGTCATGCTAGTTGAGTTTTAAGAAGTGTTTTCTCCATTATACGCCATATTCAGTTACACTGCTTGTGAAAAAAAATAAAAAAAAACCCTTCTAGGTTTGTATAGCTACAGTTGCACTTCCACAGACTCTCTCTCTATTGAGGATATGACTGCTTTGACTGTTCTTAGGATAGTGTACTGGAAACGGGGCTCAAGCGCCTTTCCAATTCTTGCCAAGTACTTAAAAGTCAACATGGTCTATCTTTGATTCACAGAAGCATCCACGCTCTCAAGAGCTCACCCTTTGATCTCTTTCTCTTTTTTTCTTTTTTTTTTTCTCGCCCTCCTGTTTCTACACCAGATCTGTTATGCGCTAAAATTCTTCGGTTTTCCATAGAAACATCTCCTTTCCCTGGGAATATTGATGTTTTCTTCGTCGCGGGGGTTATGATATGGTGAATCAGAATCTCAAAGCCACGGACAATGGCGGTATTCATGGTCGCTTTTTTGTCTTTGTCTGGTTTTGTCTTGTTGTTCAGACCCCTCGTTTCTCAAATGAATACAAATATTGTTGATTCTGTTGATGTCCACGTTCTAGTCACTTCAGCTGCTTTTCAACGTTTCAACTCTTTGTTGGAGCAGCAGGTTCTGTACACCGGAGAGAATATAGACTTGAAGGAGGCCTCTTTCTTTCTTTCTTTCTTTCTTTCTTTCTTTCTTTGGAAATCTATACATAAGCATGTCATAAAAATCTTTTTTTTTTCTTAGATGGCAAAATGTTTCACTTATATAAACGTGTTGTGGAATCATATTGTGACGTGCGAGCGGAACGCATAATTTCCCTCAGTAAGCCATGGCAAATTCATATGCTCTATGAATTAAAAAGAGCCCGTTCCCGTCTTCTTTCTTTCCAGCATTGACATATCTGCTCCAGCACACTTTCACTCCCCATTGTCATTGTGTCACCTCAACAATGTTCATCTCCTGGACACCAATTTTAGAGCTCTTTGATCTATCAAGTGAAAAGAACAAAGTTCTGAAGAGAAGGGGCTTTTGTGTTCCGGCTTTTAGATGTTTTTAATATTACTGGACAAGGTGGAAAAGCAGATAATTGATGACTGATGCCATACAATTTAAGAATTTTGTCAGAGGAGTTTTCAAATTATGCACATCTAAGAAGAACCATTTGATGAAGACAGATAAATTACTAAAATGATACAAAGTCATAAAAGTAATTGTAAAGTCAAAATTAACTTTTATTGTAGCTAATTTGATCCCAAGATCCAGAGCTTCATCTGGTCCCCGTTGGCCAGCGTGTTTAATATGGACCATACATTAATTTCGAGATGCAGCTTTTATGTGTCTAGTGTCAACTTTCGTGGCTCTCTGTTTGAATTACAAGTGCAATCACCAAGTAACCCCCCCCCCCCCACCACCACCACCACCACCACTTGAGAGGGCGCGCGCTCTCGCAGACTCACTATCCTTTAAACATGCTTTCTTAAATGAATTCAATTAACAATACTACTACTACTACTAATACTGAAACGCTGAAAATGTCAGTGAACAAAATTTACACTGTTGTAATTTAACTGCTATCTAAATCTACAAATAACTAAGTGAAGCTCAGCATTCAGGTCCTATAAAGGTTTAAATTTAATCCAACATTACTGGATTTGTTGTTGAACTTATTTCCTAAAAGGAACACAGAGTCTAATCGGACTTTTCGACTACCAGACATTCTGCAAATAATACAAAATTGTTGTTTTGTCCCCTGTTGTTCACGGGAAATTAAGGTTTTCTAAATTTAGCCAAAAGAGAGATGACAGTACAGTTGACTTGACAGCTATTCCAAAAGCTGTCATACAATATCGTTTTTCTAAAAAAAACAAAAAAAAAAAACGTTGACAATCAAACAAAGGTCTGGAAGTTGTGTTATGTAAACGTAAGTTAATAATTATACATTGGTTTTTATTTCTCTGTTGTTTTAGAACTCACCTTACGCTGCTTTACTTTCATTTTTAGGGTGTTAGAGAGAAGAAAATCTTCCGTCCACGCAAATTTAAAGGGTACAGTTCACCAAATGTTTCAAATAAGTAGCTACATTTCTCCTTTCCCCCGAAATCTTAATAATGCATAATAAAATGGTAATTTATAATTTAACATATTGGAATAGCCTATGTTTCGATTTTATTTTTATTTTTTTTAGCGCGTATATCGTCTGTAATTTATGATGATCATAATCACATTTTCTAAAAATTCATTTTAACCGTATGTATCAAATAACCTTGCTGCCTCTTCACAAAAAAAAAAAAAATCCTTGTCGATAAGCACACGCTGTCTTAATATTGATTGAAACCAGAGACCAGACACAAAAAAAGGTTTACAGACATCTAGAAGCCATTCACATCCACGGGATTCATTCTCAGTGCGAACATCCATCTGATGAAAAGGAGGTGTCAGGCCTGCGCGCGTCCTTTATAAAGACCGATTGTCATTTAGACAAACACTGGAGGACAACATAAAGGCAAAGGTCAAGTCCTTTTCCAGTTCAAGTGTGCACTGATTCACCTACAGACAGTGCACCACTTTTATCTCCATATAGTGTGAATGTTTGAAGCCTGTTGCTAGTATGACTATAGGCCTAAGACTAAGACTAAGACCATAACTATAACTAAGACTAAGACTAGGCTATTTTAATATCTATCTATCTATCTATCTATCTATCTATCTATCTATCTATCTATCTATCTATCTATCTATCTATCTATCTATCTATCTATCTATCTATCTATCTAGATTTTGTAAAATATGAATCAAATATGCACTGCATTAGTATCTGTTTTTGATGGTTGCGTGCCTCCCTCTCGTTCCTCAAGTTCAGTTCTAACTGTGAGGAGACAGACGGATTAAAGAAACAAGTACGACTAATTGCGCGGCAGGTATAACGAGGAGGTCCAATCTAGCTTCCCTTCTCTCTATTGAGTTTGTGTCGTCTTAATGAATGACAGGTAGAGCTACTTCCTGCTTTCACACGTGCTAAAATAGGCCTCTCTGCTTGCCGCCATGGACCCTTACTGGGCTCGGGAAACAATTGATTTTAAGCATATAGTTAATTATGTTCAAAAGGAAATCATCTCGGTCCGTCATGAGAACGTTTGTATTAATTTTCCTTCGTGTATCAAGCAAGAAAATATATGAATTTGCTGTTGGCAGCCAGGTTTTGCCGTTTTTCTAAATAAATAAAGTTAATTTAATTAATAAAAATAGTTCTTACCTTGTCTCTTAGATAATTTTTAATGCCTTTCTTTGGTGCAACCAGCTTCTGAATCTACACATTTTAACTGGCCGTTAACACTGAATCTGTGCAAATAATGGGGAAAATCTCAGACTATTCCTCAGTCCTCGTCTGTGGAGTTTCCTCAGCCACACAAAAGAGTATTATGAGAAATAGCCCAAGTCCAAAGAATGTCACAGTGGTCGACTTATTATTTAAATCTTTCATTATATGGGGAGAAAAAAAATCGTATAGAAACTTTCCTTTTGATGAATTAACTCGTGCACAACGGGGGAAAAAAGTCTCGCTAGATATAATTCTGCCTTTTTATGATGATTTGAGACTTAAAATTAAAGATCACAAGCTTTTGTGTCAGGACCAAGACGTTTAGATGCAGCATGTGGTAACGGAAACGTTTTTGTCGGCGACAATTAAAACTAGTAAAAAAAAAAAAAAAAAAAAAAAAAGTTTTGTTATTTGTGAACAACTAATGTCATATATTAAAAACAACCGTTAATAATAATAATAATAATAATAATTATGATCTTTATTTTTATGCATTTGCTATATATATATATATATATATATATATATATATATATATATATATATATAGCAAATGCATAAAAATCTTCTATCAACACGAAAACTTTATTTTGTTCTTTTATTTTTTTTTGACAGCACTAAGACTGACAAAAAAAAAGAGAACAAAATAAGTTTTCGTGTTGATTGAAGATGTTTCATTAAAGTCCTAGATCAGAAAATGTTGCTACTGACACTCATCGGGAATTTTTTTCTTTCATCTACACCTTTAAATTTCCTTCAGGACAGTCTTGAAAACGTGTCAGTTGTCAAGAACAGAGAGTGCATATATCGAGATAACTTCTCTTTTGTGTCTAATTGGAAAAGTCGATGTTGGAAGCCTAGCCATGCGTCTTTAGCTCTAAGAAAGAAAGAAAGAAAGAAAGAAAGAAAGAAAGAAAGAAAGAAAGAAAGAAAGAAAGAATGCCGGAGCGGAAATGAACTCCAGTTGAATGACACTTTACTTGCCGGTGATTAATATTGATCCACACCCCCTTCAAGTGTCGAGCTTTAACAACACGCAGGTGGGCTGTTGACATTTCACTCAGAGCCTCACCTCCAAAAAATCCACACACATTAATATCCTATACTAAATAAATAAATAAAACCGCGAAAATTATTAGTAATCAAAAGACACATAAAATACAATAATATGATTGATTGCAATACAATGAAGACAACTGAATGGTATGTTATATTGAGAAAAAAAATATCTTAATGAGAAAAACAATTATAATGTATCTGAAAATTAAGATATTTTAAAGGAAAACCGATTAGTAAACAAATAAAATGCATTTTGTTTTAATAACTAACTAAATAACTAACTAACTAACTAAATAAATAAATAAATAAATAAATAAATAAATAAATAAATAAATAAATAAATAAATACACAAAACCTCTCAGGTCATGTGTAGCTCTTTGTTCCTCACAGGCTGTGGGTCATTTGTTTCAGGATCGTGTTGTTACCTTCAGCAGGTCATATAGTCACAGACAGCACGGATATAATGCTGTTTAATAGACCGTGATGATGCAAAAGACATTAAACTTAACAAAGATGTGTCAGAAATCTCCATAATACTCTATATGTTCATTAGAGTGATCTCAGAGGGCCGTGGAACATTTCATTAATTTGCAATTTATGAATGTTTGACAAATATTACAGGGTATGTAAATACGAGAGGCGTAATGTCTTTTCTGCGGGAGATGAAGAAATGACCCAAAGTCGGGGTTGCTGCTAGAGTGATCACAAGAATTATTCCCCCTGCTCAAACTGTGCTTCCACCGTGCACAGAACATTTCCGAGCCGTCGTGTGAAATAGTGCACAGAAACCAATGACTTAAAACGTCACATTGGCAATTCATGTCTGAAACATTTGACGCGTTAATATGATGCATGATATCTGATGCCTCATCTGTTTGCGCTTCTGTTCAGGAAAACGTTACAAATTCATTTGAAATATATTCTGCTCTATTCTATTCTATTCTATTCTATTCTATTCTATATTTTAACCTCGGTTAATGCACTCATTCCAGTCAGCCTGTGCACTACTTTATCTTAAATGTAAATTGATCTGTTCCATGGCGGGTGTCAGTGTTTCAGTGCGAATGCTCTTCCCAGCACAGCAGAGTTGTGAAACATGCCTCTTTCAGGTGGACAGAGGTCAATCTCCACTGTTACTCTCAGGCGTCTGAAACCTGACACCTGCGGAAAGTTGCCCGATCCAAAACCAATTTACAACCTGTTGCTGAGGCTGCTTATAGGCAATGCAGTGAATAATAATAATAATAATAATAGCAAATGGTTTAATGATTTGACTAGAATTGGATTGTTTCCGAGAGGTGCACGATGAACGGAAGCCTGTGGGAGCCTGTCTGAGAGAAGCGAGTTGCACACCCTGTAAGTCCACCTCTTTACTGGACATATAGCATTATCAACCATTCCCATGATTTTACACCATTCATCTGAGTTAAAACCAGATGAAACCGAGGTCTTCCGGTCACATATAGCCTAGTCTTTTAAGACACGGGAGAATAAAAATGAGCAGTTCAACACTTAGTTCTTCCTCGAACTTTAATAGCCAAAAAAAAAAACCCTTCTCGTCTCCCTTTCCTTTTCTCTACACACACCGCCTCATGTGTTGCTCATAATATGAAATATGAACCGCGAGATGATAGATTATAGTTCAGAAATACTTAATCGCTGAAGGGCACATTCTGCAATTCATTATCATTTGCCCGTGGTGATGATGTATGGCCCACTTAAATAAATCTGATACTCCCATAAAAACGATTTCATGATTTTTACTTTTCATTATCATCATTACTCTATTGTATCGCACGCTTAATGCTGGAGCAGTTGCATTGATTGATGCCTCTTATCATCGTATTAAAAGCTTGCATGGCCTATTCCCAGCACAGTTTTGACCTTACAGTTTAGGCATCTGGAGATTAAGGTGGAGCATCCATACAGGGAGCACTGAAAATATGGAACTTCTCTTAATTTAGTTACTTTCGTTTGCATTTCAGTGTCAGTTTGTGCGATGAAAGACCCTTCTGAATTCTGTAAGTTGAATTAAACTGTAATATACGTCCTTAAAACGAGTCCTTAAAAGAAAACCCTACTGAGTTAACAATGCTTACGAAATAGAGGCATTTCCCTTTGGATTAACAGAATATACATAATTTATTTTTATATGCATAAGCCCAGATAAAGGCAGTATTTTCAGCTAAAACCATTTTACCAGAAAATATAATAAAACATTCAGTATTGCACTAGGCAAATGTGAACCAACACATCGTGTTCTTATTTGTATTGTTTTTAGTCATGTGAAAAGGTCGGTGGTGAAATAAAATAACTGCAGGTAAAACATGGCAGCTTACCTAATGTCGTACAGTCACGCACAGTGCACATCGTTTGTTTTGCATCTTAACTTGGACCTAATATATTTTTTGGGGGAAAAAACGCAATGTTTCCCTAATATCAGCAGTCAAGCATTTTGCAAATTGTCACCTTTTCAATGGCTTTAATGTTTAAAGAGTGCAGTGTTCTCTTGCATCCTTCTATTAAATGCTTTGCCGTTAAATAAAACAGCAATGTGCTTTCACTGACTAATGCATGGAATCTGTTTTTAGTGGAAACGCACAAGAGAAGCGCAGGATGCTCCCCACATAGCGTGCTGCTTTGCATGGCATCTATCCTGTTCATGTAGCCCTTATAGATTCTAATGTTTTAATAGCAAATAGAAAGCCCTTGTTGAAGACTATGCGAACAAATTAGAGCGAGCGATCATAGATCAAAGGAAGCGGAATAAGCACGGGTCGCTCGACTCATTCAAGCAGCTGCTTTGAGATTCAAGGCCAACAAGCGTATCTTACACTGAAAGAAGGTTCCCATTCATAGTGCAGGTGCGAAGTAGTGCGGTGCATTCTGCTACATTATCTGAAGGTTGTTAGAGATCAGTGTTCACTCTGCTAACTAAAGGGGCTGATTCTCACTACAGACAAACTCCTTCATCCATGAAAGTACAATAACTCAGCGCCAACGAATAGAGGACTGTGGTAATCTGACTATTTAGAAGCGTATTCAATCAGGCTACGCAATTTATTAGTAATTTCTCGCTATTTCTTTTCATTGAATCCATGCCAGTAACATTTCTCTTCTCCATTCCACCTCCAAACGCAATGGTGCAGGAAGTGATGTCATAATAGGTTAAGTTCAAGTTTGTTCACGTAAGTTGAAACAATATGCACTCTTACAAGTCCCGTTGCTGCCATTTTTGCGCGTGCTGAAACGTTATGTTTGATGTTCATTTCAGAGGAAACTTGGGTTGGTACGATTTTAACGTTTACCAAAGTAGAGGAGAAGAAGGATTTTTCTGAAATTATATTGCATCTTTTTCTTAACAATGTTTGTGTTATAGTTGAATAAGCAGTATACACATGTTGTTAATATGCAATTACATAGGTCAGTTGTGTACTGTAATTTATAATGCTTGCATTAAAAAAAAAAACAATGTAATGTAGGCCTACACGTTATTGTGAATGAACGAATTAATACATGGCGTACTGGTGAAGTTTACACTGCATAATCACGGCATGATAAATAGCCTATCATCAAATTTAATTAATGTTTGGACGTAATTTTAAGTCATACACAGTTTAAAATAACTTGCACAGTGTTTATATATATATATATATATATATATATATATATATAATATTGTATATGCTTGCCAAGAAACTAAAAAAATAGTTGTTTACAGTGCAATACAGTGCAGTACAATAAATGTTTACAGTTAATTTAGTTAATGTTCTATATAACAGGCATAATAAACAATGCACTCGTATATGGGGGCAAAGAGGTCTAAATGTAGCATATTCTCTTATTGCTGGCTTATTATTATTGGTTAATTTATATATTTATTTATTTGCCATTGCACCTGTCCTGTCATTTTGCATGCGAATTCCAGTCAGCCCTTGTCATGTAATTATGACATTAAACAGAGCGTTGAATGGTGTGGAGAGAACCGCTAATCCCCTGTTAAAAGAGCTTTGTTAAATAATGCAGGACAGTTTCCGGAAGTGTGATTATCGCCTCAGTTATTTCACAAAGAAATTATATTTCACACTCAAATGAAGCCCTGGCTTGCGTTTCTTCTTCTTCCTTTAAAGAGACAGGCTGTTGCTCGATGAAATCAGAATGTGAATCCATAGCTGGCTCCAAGCCCATATTGTGACAAGCGAATAAACTATAACTGAACTTTTCTTAGAAGTATTTAAAAAGTTAAATCGATGCGTTTTGAGTTTCAGTGGTTTTACTCCACACTTGTGAACGCTTACTTTGTATTTGGAATAGGCCTATGTAATTTATTATTATTATTATTGATATTATAATTGTGATATTAATAGCTGTCTTTGCTTGCACTATGCCTAGCTGCTTTAAGGAGATGGTTAAGGATGTTATTTTGGAATGGTTAAATCCTTTTATAGATTATGGTTTGCAAAACAGTTCGACACTGCTGGATGCTTTAGTTATATAGGCCTGGTTGGCTTATCGGAAAGAGAATAGGAAAAGCGGAATCGATGGTAATTAAAACCGAGAAACTGTTGAAAAAGAATCGTCGTTCTTTCCCTTTTAATCGCAACTTTGACACGGAGACGAGCGTGCGCGCTCTCAGGCTCACCAGGTGTCCGAGTGAGTCAGCTTGTCGTTACTTTATATTACTTGGAGGTAGCCTGCTTGATTCTGGTCAAATTCGTCACTTCTTGTTTTGTTGAAGGGAATGAAAAAAAAAATAAAAAAATTAAAAAATAAAACCTTGAAACAAGTTTGATAAGAGTCTGCGATCAAAACGGTGACACAGAGAGGCCTTTCCATGTCATCAGCGTTGTTTTGACGACACTCAAGAATCCCCCCGATTTAAAAAAAAAAAAAAAACTCTTCAAAGGATCCTCGCTTCAATTGAGACCAAACAATCTTTTTCTCCTCTGATACATCAGATCTAACACTAGTCCTCGCTACTGTTTGACTGTTACCCGCGGTATTTATTTTACATCATATCCAACAAAGAAGTTTAAAAGTTGAGCAAATCCTGAGGTCAACGTTTTAAAGTCACTTGAGAGTGCTATGGTATAAAAAGAAAGTTACGAGGCTGGTAGATTTATGCATTTGTTATTGATTAAGACATTTATTTATTTAAAATGATACAATTTCATGGGATGCGCAATGGTTATCATAACTTGTTACTTTAGGTTTTTTCTAATATAATGGACATCGGTCCATGCATCAAGCACAAACGAAGACACATTGTTTACAGTGATTATCAAACCAAGAGAAAAACAATCGACTAATAAACGAAGTAAATGAAAGCGCATTTTGTAGTTCTTTTCCTTCAGAGTAAATATTGCATTATTTCTGTCAGAACGGGATCTAGCCTACAGCGCCGTCGCCCGTATTATTTCAATTTGACTCGGCTTTTGCTATTGAAATCTTAACTCACCATGAAGATTCACCGTCGTGAAAAAAAATGTCTCTTTGAATAAAAGCCTCTTTGAAGTCTGTGTGAAAATATGCAACTCTTTCATCAATTGCTGCCCATGTAATTGGAGTGTAAAGATGGAGTATATTTGTGTGTATAAGCGATACAAAAGGATAGACAACAAGTTATCGCAATGAGATTCGCTAAGAGAATTAAAATTTGTTTAAGCTGGTGACGTTTGAGTCATTTTAGGATCGTGCATATTTTTAACATTTAGGTGTTTTCGATTAAATGATGCCTAATTTCTGTTCTCTAACGTAGAGATATTTTTGTTCCTACTAAAGCGTAATTTAAGAGGTCTTTTAGCTTTGCGTCATACACAATTTATTCAAAATACTGACAACTTACAAGGCATTTCGGTACAAATTTTAAGGTCTCTTCTGATAATTATAATTATGGTTTTTAATTTTGCATAAAAATGGATTGCTGACAAATTTTACGAAATCACAAAATGACCACATTGATTAATGACTAATCATAAATGAAACGTCATTTCAAATACAATAACACTGTTTCCATCGAATTGGCTTGGCTGGCGAAAGCACAAAAAGAGGAAAGAGTCTACGTCCTTGTGAAACCCAAATCATCCCAAAAATTAATTTTGTACAAAGTATAGTAGCAAACATTTAAAAATATGGACAGAACCTTACAAAAATTACTGTTCACACAAAGACATCAAAACGTCATCATTTACAGGTTTAATAATTAAGCACTTTGGTTCAATAATACAAAAAAAGAAATGATTCACCGATTAAAAAATAAATTAAAAAAGATATTGAAATCAAAGCGGGATTTACAAAATAATACAGTGACATGCGTCCGGTCGGTACACTATTTCGAAACATGGACACTCGGGACGTGTTTTAAATCGACTGGTGGTTAGGCAGTGACATTAGCTGTCAAAAGGCCCGTGCATCCTTCAGTAAGGCAGTAACAGTGAACAAGCCTGCTCTTTGAACTGACTCACACAGGCGTCGTCAGCCTGTGGTCATCCAGTCCAAAACGGACTGTCCAAATAAGATAAGATGTCAAAGTCATTTTAGACACTTTGCCAAAACAATATTGCAGGGCGAGCATTGTGCTAGAAGGCGTCCCTCCGTTCAGGATTGCCGTACGTTGGCCCCTCTGTATGGCCCGGTGTGGATGAACCGCTGGGTGGGGTCTGAGGGCCACTGGCACCGGAGCTGTGACACACGTACCATTCGCTTAAATTGGCCGGCTGGGACGATGATGAGAGCGGCTCAGAGAGCGCAGAGGGAGCTGGCTCCCTTCCCAAGTCCGATGAAGGAGAAACGAGAGATGGAGTCGATGATTCGTAACCAGAACTCGGAGGTGGAGACTTGCAGTGCACCTTCATGTGTTTTCTCAATGAGCTGGGATGCGTGTACGATTTGTCACAACCTCTGACTTTGCAGTTGTACGGCTTATCGCTAGTGTGTACGTGGGAATGCTTTTTCCGGTCACTGCTGTTGGCGAACCGTCTGTCACAGCCGTCAAACTCGCATTTGAAAGGCTTTTCACCTAAAACGACAGAACAGTTGTGATAATGGTCAGTACAGGTCCAAGCACACCATTACATTGAGCACACAATCAAATATCCTGCGCATTAGTCTAACGCATGTCAGACTGTACAGGGTAAATCGGGTCACATGAGCCCCATGATATCGTGATTATCTTTTTACTGCTCTGTCTGCTCTCATGGCAGGTCCCTTGTGACTGAGACTCTCAGACAGCAATGATTTCTTTTCACAATTACAGATTATTAAGCATTCTTCTTTAAAGCGTGCGCTCTCGTATAGTTTCATTTACCGTTGGAATGTAGAGCATGAAGATCTCATAAAATATATCGGATCGACTGTATAAAACTGCTATTAGGCCTGTCCCTCTGTAACCATAATAGCTGCTGGAGAAGGCAGCCAGGCAATAGAAATGTTTGAATTAATTACATTTAATCACATCACGCTTATTTCCGAAGGACATAAGCTCCAGGAGTTTATAAGACTACGTAATTGCTGCTGTCTAATTACAGTTGCTTGCTGAATATCAATTTGACCTTCAGCTGTTGGGCCGAGAAAGCCAATCAAGAATATTAGTGTACTACAAGAAAGCAGAAAGGAAGAGACCCTTGGGAAACCATATCCATAACCAAAGATTCGAATAGGCTACCGCCCAAGCAAGAAAAAATTGCGGCTGGCCTCGGGAATGTCCCACAGAAATAATGCATAACGTTGCTTAGAGATCATAACTGAAAGATTCTTATCTCAGATGTAGTTACCAGTGAAACGTTAAGCAGCTTTCCTGATCATGCCAACACTATTTGCAATGAAAGAAAAAAAAAGAAAAATAAAGAAAATGGTAATAATAAAAATAAATAACTAAATCTTCCAGAGTCCACAAAGCATTCAAAATAACAGAAATAACTATGCAAACCTAACGCATTTTTATTAATGTGTTGCATTTATTATTGAATATAAAGTTTATCATGTGAAGTCACATTTGATTAGCACTTTGATAGCGACTTGTTGCATGCGGTCAATCTTTTTGAAAGTTCTTACAACATAAATAGATGGAAAAAACTACAACACATTGCCTCTTGGTGCATTTAATGACAATTTGGACAGTTTATTTTTAGGCTAACTGGAGCACACACACACACAAAGGAAGAAAAAAAAAACAATACAGTGTAAGCGATACAAGACACTATCTTAAATGCTAGTATGCCCCTGTAGATCGTTCTAACAGAATACTTGAACTTACGAGTGTTTGTGGTTTCCAAAATGTAGCAAAGGAGTAGCTTATAACAGTTTGCAAATTGTCTATAAATGTGTACCATTTATAGTAACTGTAATATAAACAGAAGATGATAAATCTATGAACAATAATTTGGGCATTTTAACATAAAGCAGTACCCTATCTCTTCATCTCTTATTTATTATTATTATTATTATTATTATTGTTGTTATTTTATACAGCCGACCAAACTGTACTCAGTAGGCCCCAAACATGTGGATGTGCTGCAAAGCTGTAAGCAATCGGATGAAGAAAGGAACACATGATTGTTTTTTTACAACACACATGATTTAGAAAAAGCAAGTCAATTGAAAACAGTAACACTCCAGAGTGCTCCCCCCGTTCTTTTTTAGAACGTGACTTATTGTAATTAATATATATTTATATATATATATATATATATATATATATATATATATATATATATATATATATATATATATATATATATATATATATATATATATATATATATATATATATATATATATATATATATATATATATATATATATATATATATATATATATATATTAATTACAATATATATACAAGTACATGTAGCCTATTCAAAATCATAAAATAACAGTGACAATAATGATAATGGTGCCAGTGTTCCGCGAAAATCCTTTCCACCATGCATAACCCACTACATATATTATTTCTAGATAAAACCTCTTAAAAACCAACCTTCTTAAAAGCGGATTTTTCGACAATCGCTGCCTCTATTCAGCTAGCTCACGTCATTAATAAACTAGTTGTTGTGTATTGATTCGTTTACACTTTCAGCAGTGCTGTATATCCAGTAACTGAATAGTTATGAGTCGTTAGTATTTAACCGAATTGTCCTAAGGGACGAGAAATGAAGTCACTGACCTGTGTGCGTCCTCTTGTGTATTTTCAAGTTTTCCGATCTGGCAAATACTTTTCCACAGCCCGGGAACGGACACGGAAACGGTTTCTCCCCGGTGTGCACTCTGATGTGATTCACAAGTTTGTACTTTGCTTTAAACGGCTTTCCCTCTCGTGGACACTCTTCCCAAAAACAGATATGGTTCGCTTGCTCCGGTCCTCCGACGTGCTCCACAGTCACATGTGTCACTAGCTCGTGCATGGTGCTGTAAGTTTTGGAGCAACGTTTCTTCGCCGAGTGCTCGGGCTCCAGCCACTTGCAGATGAGCTCTTGCTTGATCGGCTGCCTCATGTAACGGAAAAACGCGCCAGCTCCGTGGTGGTGATGTGCGCTGAGATTCATGTTCAGATTGAGCCCGCCGTATCCGTGCAGAGGAGAAGCAGCAAACGGGTCTGCCCTGGAGCTCGCTACTTGACTCAAATGATCAGACCGAACGTACATTTCGGCAGGTATTCCTAACCTTATTTGTCCGTTCAAGGCTTGGCCACCTGGTGCTCCGGTAGATGCCTGCTCGTGATGAAGTCCAGGGAAGAGCGTATGGTTCCCAGGGTCGGGGTGATGACCATAGTGTCCCGGATAGCTACCTGTTGTTGAGACAAACATTCCGTGGTGAGAGGCTGAACCAGAAGTCTGATCGGTCAGCACGGGCATGGCTTGAGCTGTCAGATCTCGGCGAATGAGGAAGTCCCTACCTGCGGATAGCGCCTGGGCCGTGTGAGACATAGAGTACGGGACCGTTGCCGCCTGCACCGGGCCAAAAGCTCCCGTTTGACTGGAGACCACTTCACTGTGGCCTGCAATATGATGATTGTGGTGGTGATGGTGGTGGGGATAATGATGGGTTGGGCTGATTTTGAGGGCCGCGGAGTGCCCCATGTGTTCTGGCCCGAATGGACTCGGCCCCAGGCGGGGTTCCGCAGTCATCTCCCCAGGGTGCGAGTGAGCCATTGAGTGTGGATGGCTGCTGAACCCCGGGAAGCCTGTCACGCTCTGAGGGGTATGGTGGTGATGATGGTGATGGTGGTGAGCCCCTGCCAAGTCAACTAATCTCAGCGTCGTGTTCCGTTTGGAAAACGCGGGGTCCATCACAGGGCTTCCCAAAGCATCCACGCTCATTACTCCTAATTTTAGAATAACTTGACAGCAGGCAAAATAATAGCTAATAATGATGATGACAAATATATTTTAATCGCTTTGAAGAATACAGAAGAAAAAAAAAAATAATAATCATAAAAAAAAAAAAACTTCCCCTAAAGTTTAGTTGCTATCTCAGTGCCTACGTGGAATCCCATTCGGTTGAGAGGCAGCAGCAGGACGCTTTGATATACTGAATAGAGATTCATGGTAGGCGCTGCAGCCCGTGGAGCCAAACAATCACCGAGCGCTCTAATTGGTCAGAGCTCTGTGATTGACGTCACTCGTGACAGTTTCCAATGCGAAGAAAAATGTTTTAGTGACAGCAAACAGAGAGCGCGCATGCGCCGAGGCTTAGGGAGCGGATGAAGAAAAGAAAAAAAAAAAGTTTTTGTCACGCAAAGGTTATTGTACTTTCAGCTGCAATCCCGAAGTTACATCGAAGCAATGTTACATTTCTTTATATCACAGCTGTTGAAAATCTGCGACTGCGCTTTAGCAGCTTACCGCAACAAGTAGCCTAAACCGGAAAGTGGACTTGCATCCAATAAAAAGGCGACATAGGTTCTGTCTATTAATCCGCTAAAGAAGAAGCTCCATAATAAACATCGAACACGGCGGTTAGTACAAAGTTTTTTGTTTTATCTGGATTTAACCCTTTTGTTTAGAGAGAGAGAGAGAGATAGAAAAGATTCCTCCTTTTTTTCTCTCTCTCTCTCTAACGGTGCTTATATGTCGTCATGGGATCACTGTCTTGTGAAAAGCGCGAGGGTCGCCTATTGTCCGGAGCAGAAAAAAGTAACGCAAAAGACCTGTTGTTATGATCGGGGGTAATTTTCGGCCTCAGTTGTTCAGCGGCGGCGGATCAGGCACACAGGAGGTGGTGCTTCATCAAAAGTGTAGAGGGCGGCAAAGAAGTCTTGGCAAAATAGCTCGAATAGCTGTTAAATTAAAAATCCTAACTCACACCTAATCCATCCTTTGCGATGCGTCAAAGTTTATTTCACAGATTACTCACCGTTATTTAATAAACACACTGTTAACAGTGCACCTGTCATGAATACAGTACAATCATGAATCAACAAATAGAAACTTTTATAGAAAGCTTGAAAATAAATGGACAGTCCCCACCTCATGAAAACAGCCTCAAGGGTTTTTAGTACCTTGAACTTTGTCCATAAGAAGGCATTGCACGCGAATGTTAATATTTCAAGAAATAACACTAACCTTGCAGATGTGGTCGGCGAATGTGCATCTACGTGGTTAAGGTACTCAACAACAATTTACAGCAGGCAAGCTATTTTACAAAATAAATGAATGTTTATTTATTTTATTTTATTTTTTTTGTGATGGGAATGAAGAATGTTCTAAAAATTAATTTTATAAATAAAGTTTTGTAAAAATGTTTTTCGAAGAGGAAACAAATATAACTGCTTAATCAAAAATAGTATAAAATTATAGTGTGGTTCTTAATAAAACTCCTCAAACTTGCAAATAAAAGTTTAATGCTATTGCTTGTTTCTTCGTATGGCATTGAATGCAATTTTACAATATGCAATGAGATAAGCCATAAACAGGCTCTGTGTCAAAGCAGTTTAAATTACCATGAGGAGGTGAAAGAAGTTTTAGTGAATGGAATATTTCCGCCTCACACAATAAAAGTTTAAATACGTAATTCAAATATACAATGTTTACCGTAATTATACGCGAGAGTATGCATGGAGACAACATTTAGATTGAATTAGTGCGATAAAAAAGGGAAACAGTTAACACCCCCACCCCAGACCACTTTATTTTTATTACTTATTTGTTTTCTTCTTATATATATATATATATATATATATATATATATATATATATATATATATATATATATATATATATATATATATATATATATATATATATATATATATTAGTAGATTTGTGATGGCAAGACTGCGAAATCTAATTTCACGGAATCATTACTTCCCATGAAGGCCATTGTGATCGTTTTATGTTCATGTATTATGATCACATATGAAAGCAAAACTTAGTCCAAAATCCACACATGTAATCTATTAATTAATATTCTTCGCCATTTCTTCAACTTTAGGCGACTTTATTTTAATCAGGGTCAAGACGCATTCAATTATTTATGCAAATAAATTGGTATTCCTTTGAGAGAGGTCATGAATTGATCTGTCAGACGTCTAGTGACAAAGCCACACCATCCGTGTCATAAATAAGTAAACATTGTGTGAACTATGACGAAAACTGAAGATGTGGCTCAGGGTCGAATGGGTCGCAGCTGCATTCTTTAGCCATTTCTCTAGCACGTAACGAAAAGTTTATTTTAGAGGGGGGAATTATGACAAGATACAAAACGAGTTCATTTTGACAGTAAAAAAAAAAAAAAAAAAAAAAGGAAAATAACACTGGAGAAAAAAAGTCAGCTACTGCCCGAAAACAATGACTTTATTTTGAAATCACAAGGAGGAAAAACTCTTTGTCGCCAGTAAAAAAAAAAAAAGATTTAACAGATAAAATGAAGTCATAGTGTGTTGCATACTGTCAATGCCATATTTTAAGTAGACAGAAATAAATTATTTATTGAATTAAATAAAATGAGGTTGAATGGTAACAAACAAAAATAGTTTTTTTTTAATTTTCTTAAAATATTAATTTACTAAAACGTTATAAATAATAACAACAACAATAACAACAAAAAACAATAACATTGCTTTATAATAATAATAATAATTATTATTATTATTATTATTATTATTTTTTTTTTATCTGTCCAAGGTGTTCGGTAAATAATTCCCAATAATGCCTCCAAAGCTTATTTCGTCCCCACGCTATGAGTCTTACCGTGTTTCACCTGTTGAAAACATCGTCCAGATTTCATTTATAAAGAAAATGTCCTTTAGACAAAACATTCAACTCAACAGCTTTGCTTCTCTCTCTCTCTCTCTCTCTCTCTCTCTCTCTCTCTCTCTCTCTCTCTCTCTCTCTCTCTCTCTCTCTCTCTCTCTCTCTCTCTCTCTCTCTCTTTGGAAGGAGTTTGGTGTATGGAGCTTAAGGCTGCAGTCTGGATGATATTTTAATGGTTCGTCTGTTCATGCAGTCTTGAACTCCAGCCGCCGGAGTTTCCTGCAGAGAGAAATCCCACTTCACAACTTCCACAACCCACAACTTTTACACACACAAGGGTGATACATTGCGGCCTTAATCTTTCAAAAAACATAGGTTAAAAATATGAATAACGGAAAGAGACACCTCGTTCGCAGGTTTGAATATAATATTTGAAGTTTGAAGGCATCTGCGGAAGGCCTACTGAGTGTGCAGAGCATGTGGTGTGTTAAAAAATACTTAGAAGGCACTCAGTTCTCGTTTAAAGTAAATCATGTGAATATAAAAGCAATAATTAAATTGCAGCAACAGTATAATATACATGTGTTTTGCATAAGCGAGAGAATTCATTAAAATGATACATGTAAAGAAAGTCAACAGCTAAAGTAGCCAAAAACTTTATGCATTAAGTGTTGCGGCCCAATACTATATTTGTATGTGTGAACCATTGACAAATTTGATAATTAATTTCTTACTGATGCAAACAGCATACCAGTGCAAAAAACAACAACAACAACAAAAAAAAACACTTCAAGATGAGGCATATTGCTTCATATTGCTTAGTAATATAGTTGGATTATTATTAATATTATTATTATTATTATTATTTTTTTTTTTTGCACGTTTATGGAAAAAGCATGTGGAACTTAGCATTTGGTTTTTACATAGGATTTGTTTTTAGTACTTGGATCTTCAGGATGAAACGCATGAGTTCCACGCCATTTAAGAGCAGGCTACACTTTATCACATTGCAGCAGTGTTTACTAGATGCGCGCCAGGTTCTTCTCAGAGCACCAGGCTTCCACATAAGTAGGCCAAACGTGGAAGTGCTCCGTGTCTAGGACAAAAGCTATTATTCGGCCATGCATTCACTAAAGTCTCTTTTCTGAATTTCAACATCCAGAGCAAAATCCCAGTCAGCAGCCTCCCGACAATGCCACAGATTGATGATGTAAACCGACCAATCGCACTGATGCTGAGGCATGGCGGGCTGTTATTTGGTGAGTGAATGTTAGTAGGGGGAGAGCGCCCTCTCCAATGATGGCCCAAGCTCGGGGTCACGTGCTGCCCCCCTCCTTCCCCATTCATCAGGGGTGGACTGTGTTGTCTTTTCAATTCATTTATCTGCAGGAATGATTGCGACTATCAGTCTGAAGCTCACTGTCTGACTGAGGAGGTGAAAGTTGCGCCACAGGAAGATAAACCGCAAAAGACAATATCGCACATGATTTGCGTGCTCATCGGATGAGCAGGAGAGAGAAATTCCTCTCCACCAAAAGTAAATAGGAATAGGGGATCGGAGTTTGCTTTGCACAGACTTAAGTCAGAGAAATAGCAAGCATAGACAGTTGTTAAGAGATTCTTCCTCTCTCAGTCTCCTCCGCTGCAGACTGAAGATGCTCTTGGACGCGGGACCACAGTATCCCACCATTGGAGTGACTACTTTCGGCTCCACCAGGCATCACTCAACAGGCGAAGTTACAGACAGAGAAGTGGCTTTGGGTATCAACCCGTTCGCCGACGGTATGGGCGCTTTTAAAATCAACCACAGCTCCCACGACCTCGGCTCTGGGCAAACGGCGTTTTCCTCGCAAGCGCCCGGTTACGCCGCCGCCGCTGCCTTGGGACACCATCATCACCCCACTCATGTCAGCTCGTACTCCACCGCCGCCTTCAACTCCACTCGGGACTTTCTCTTTCGCAATCGGGGCTTCGGAGACGCCACGAGCGCGCAGCACAGTCTGTTCGCCTCCGCCGCTGGAAGTTTCGCCGGACCACATGGACACTCTGACGCCGCTGGGCACCTGCTCTTCCCGGGACTGCACGAGCAAGCGGCCACGCACGCGTCCTCCAACGTGGTTAACAGTCAAATGCGCCTGGGGTTTTCCGGGGACATGTACGGCAGGGCCGAGCAATACGGTCACGTCGCGAGCCCCAGATCCGAGCATTACGCCTCGACGCAGTTGCACGGCTATGGCCCCATGAACATGAATATGGCTGCCCATCACGGGGCTGGGGCCTTCTTTCGGTACATGAGACAGCCCATAAAACAAGAGCTCATCTGCAAATGGGTAGAACCGGAGCAGCTAACGAATCCGAAAAAGTCCTGCAACAAAACTTTCAGCACCATGCACGAGCTCGTGACCCACCTGACGGTGGAGCACGTTGGGGGACCAGAGCAGTCGAATCACATTTGCTTTTGGGAAGAATGTCCCCGGGAAGGGAAACCGTTTAAAGCCAAGTATAAACTTGTGAATCATATCAGAGTGCACACCGGAGAGAAACCGTTTCCGTGTCCATTCCCCGGATGTGGAAAAGTATTTGCCCGATCGGAAAATCTGAAAATCCATAAAAGAACACACACCGGTAAGGAATGCATATTATTATTATTATTATTATTATTATTATTATTATTATTATTATTATTATTATTATTATTATTCATATATATTCAGTGCTATATTGCCAATATAATTTTGTATGTATTTGTTTTAAATATAGGACTTAATATGCCAAGCAAATAATGTTAATATGTTTTTGTATTTATTTATTTTTCCATTGTTTGTTTCTTTGTCCTATTAATCATTTTCATGCCAAGAACCATTGCGTTACGCGGAATATTATTTCTATTCGTTACATGTCGTATAATACCTAACAAATTACACGTGTAAGAGTACAGTATCGTTGCAAAATAGCGTAAGTAATGTGGGCGAAATTTACATGTATATTTTTGTAAGTCGTGCCTCGTAGTGGAATATGGACAGGAACTTTTTTTTTTATATACGCGTTTAAATTTGCTTATATCCATTTGCTGGATGTATGTATTTCCAAATGTGACATATTTTATTATGTATTTATTAATTTGAATGCATGTGCCTGCCTCTTAAAAATGCGTGTTTTGAGAGATGTTTGCTCTGTGTTTCTGTTAGGTGAAAAACCGTTCAAGTGTGAGTTTGAAGGCTGTGACAGACGCTTTGCGAACAGCAGTGATCGTAAGAAACACATGCACGTCCATACCTCTGACAAACCTTATCTCTGCAAAATGTGTGACAAATCCTACACACACCCCAGCTCCCTCCGGAAACACATGAAGGTAACAATAACATCGCAGTGCATTATTTTTCCTCCTACATTATTCGATGTGCTTCTTCTATCTATTTACTCTATTATTTAATTCCTGTGCTGTTTTAAAAATAACGCTTTTTACGGTTTACATTTATTTCTGGCCTATTATGGAATATTTTTAATGTGTTGAATAATGTTGTTATTTGCACCAAAATGATGTGTATGATATAATAACTAACGCTAAATGCCAACATAATCTAAACATAAATCTAAACACAACGTTACAGAATCTGTATTATTTATATATTATTATACATCAGACGCAATCGGTTGGTACAGTTTGACATGAGATATTATCAGGCACATAGGAAAATATATTTATGTTCGTCTTCGACTCAGGTTCACGAGGCATCGACTCAAGGACCCCAGCCCTCCCCGGCAGCCAGCTCCGGCTACGAGTCCTCCACGCCGCCCACCATCGTGTCCCCTTCCACAGAAAACCAGAGCAGCAGTTCCATATCACCAGCATCATCCACAGTTCACCACACGAGCAGCCACAGCACTCTTTCGTCAAATTTTAATGAATGGTACGTGTAAATATTTTCAAAAGACTGCAGAATTAAGACTGCTTTGGAACCAAGACTCAAAAGTCAGCCTATTCTCGCGTGGACCTACATATACACACAATGTGAAGAATCTGAGAGAGAGAGCAGTGCATGGACGGGGTGTCGAACGCTCTTGACAGCCTTTTTGTCCTCCATTTCTTTTGCTCTTTTTAATTTCTTTCCCTTCTCTCTCTTTATTTTTTTTTTTTAATTTTTTTTACTTCTTCATATTTCCGGAAGACTGCACAGAGAACTTCAATTGCATGCTACCAGCAGGTCAAAGCCTGCTTTTTTTTGTATATAAAGATTGACCTAGTTTAAAATGTAATATTTTATTTTGTAAATAGTCACAATTACAGTTTAAGGGAATTTGTGAAAAATAATAATAATAATAATAATAATAATGTGGTCCCTAGATATATGGAACATGAGATGGTTTTACAAATATTGCGATGAATAGTCTTGACTGAAAAGAATGTTATAGTTTATGTGTACCAAATGTGAATTACCCAGTATTACCACAGTCTACACGTTTACCTAACCGATTAGTATTAATGTGCTTTTGTATCCAGTGCAACATTTCGTCTCCAGTCCAGTCTGAGTAGCACACAGTTGTTGTTATTTAATGTCATGTCGATAAACCGTGTAGTGAAAGCCTGAAGTTCCGTGTCAATCTTGTTTATGTAAGTGATAAAATATAAAACTATCTGTCTATTGCTTTGGCAATTGCAAGAAATTATTACTTGTATATAACTCAATTTTCCATATTTATCCGCATGTAAAGGACCGGTATCACATGTTAGAGATAATCGGTATTTATGGAAAAAATGCGTTCGTAGGGTATGTAAGATTTAGATTACAAAATAATGTTTGGTTACTTTTCGTACAATATTAAAGAATTAAACGTACAACAAAAACAAATGCCTTCAATACTTATTTATTTCTCGACTGTGCTTTAAACAACTGAATTGAAGGTTGAGAAATAGCAACAAGAGAACTTCAAGAGTAGCCTACCCTGTCTATTATTTCTATTTAGTAATTTATTTATCATCTTGACATAAACGGACTCTAAATTAAATCATTACATAACTACTACAGCCATAACCACTGGTGTTAACAAGATTAGGAATTTAACGCTTAAAAAAGGAAATGTGAATTACACAAATCAAAATGACATTTCAGTCCTAAATAAATCCAGCGCCTGCTTTTATGTTTTACCTCACTAATTCAGCAAGACGAATTAATTGAATTTCACTTTTGTACCCCTCATTATTGTCAGAAAAAATAAATAAATAAATAAAGGTCCCCAGAGTAACGTTTTAATGTCTTAAAACTTCAAATCATGACACATTTACTTCTCAACGTGGTCTTATTTAAATAGTTTACATTGGTTAACTCTCGTCACGGCCTTATATAATTATGCTTGTTTGGGACCTGTATATGGTGGGAGTGAAGGATTTTAGTCCATGAAGGGAGTCACTGTTGGGCTATTGTTCTTGGTTGCAACTTGCTTGATCGCCCCATTAGGCACATCACGATCATGAGCGTGCTTAATATCACCAGTGCACGATTTTTACTGAGCGATTTTGCCAGCTGCAAAAGATGCTGTTTGGATATTAAAATCTACAAAATGATAAATCGTTTAACCACTGCGTATTCCTTCTTCACGGTCAGAAAGTGCAAAGTTTTCCAGAATAAGAGAGGGGATGTCTACCTATGGAGGAAATCCGAGAGCCCGTAAGTCCAGGCAAGCACGCGGTGTAGGAGTACTATGCATGCATGCAACTTTGAGTATGTGTGTGTGTGTGTCTCAGATAACACAAGATCATTAGCATGTGCAAATTTAAACTGTGCCTCAAGGCTGTGAAACTAATGAATCGAGCATTGCAGTGTTTCTAATTCGTGGCCATTTGGATTTATTTTTGTTTTTAAATGTGATCCGATGACATGCTAGTTGCAAAGCGGCGCTTAGGCGCTTAAAGGAAAATGCGATATACGCTACAATGTTTACATGTTCCTCTTGGGGGTGTGCACAAGTGCAGGCGCGAGGGCAGACTGCCGTGCGCGTGCATGCGCGTGAGAAATAGCCCACCGACAGGAGGAGATACTGACTTTGGGAAAATATAAACATATTGGCACATCAAACAGTAGGGGCGAATACGAAATGCATTACATATCGGAGGTTTTTTTTTCTTTCTTTCTTTTTTTTTTTTTCTAAATATGTTCATATTCTCCTTCCACGGGTTATTAGGTTTTGAGATATGTGAATGATGGTAATAAAAGGAATTGTTCGACTCTATTTAACACTCTATCTATTCAAACGTTCTGGGACATTTTCATTCATGCGCCGTTAGAGTAATAGTAGAAAGTGTTATATATTGATCCGTAGCTACAATGGAACACACATTTTCGAAGGCAGTCGTTTCGCCTGTTATCCTCATTACTTCTCCTACCCCCCAACCCCCCCCCCCCCCCCCCCGCCCCACACACACACCCCGAGAAAATAAAATGACAACAATCATATTCATATCCACAAATGCTATTACAATGTGGCTACGTTAGATTATTTGATGGATATGACTGTTAACTAAGATATCTGTGCATGTTTTTGCCAGCTTGCCCGTTGTGGTAACCCCAACATTCAAATTAAATTTAAGACAAAATAGCTATTGAAGAAGAAGAAGAGGGAGAAATCCATTTAGGTGTTGCACACATAATATGCTTAATAACACCACATTAAAGGCGCACAGAGAACATAAAACGCTAAACAGCCGTAGCCTAGATATATTTTTGCATTGTTTTGGGTATAACACAAAAAATAGTTTATTAGCAAAAAACTGCAACGATTCTTACATAATACTTGAGAATGCTTATGAATTGTCAAAAATAATATTTAATTAATTTATGAAAAAAAGAAAGAAAAAATTATCTGATATATTTACAAAATGGGCAGAACAAAAACATATAGCCTACATTAATAAATGTATTAAACATAAATAGTAGGCCTCGGCGACTGCTTGGAAACCGAAAGTTTATCTGTGAACTTTATCACAAAAAAAAACAAAAAAAAAACCTACCATTTAATTTGAGCAAGACTAGTTGTGTGTGTGCGTGTGTGTGTGTGTGTAATTTCGACATGCAGTCTGAACGCAAATCGCAAAAGTGCGATTCAAATCAACAAGTCAAAGCTTTTCGACATTTCAACATTAAACAAAAATCAGTTATTTTAACTTGGTGTAAATTTCATCAGGGAGTAAACCATCATTTCATCCTTAGTCGTATTTATTTTCCTAAGCATCTTGCTTGAGAACGAAAAATGACAATGTAGTACTTTCCAACAAGTTACATAACAGTAAAGGCGAGCCTTACGTAATTAATCTTAACCTGCACTTATGCTGCAAATCACGGTTAGTTCCATATTTTTAAGGGTCTCAGTATGTTTTCCATAGCCATAGCTGCATTTAAATTCACTGCTGAACTTTCTGTGATTGTTGCACAGCTGTTGTCTAGAGATGGATGCATTGCCGTTCTTTCTCTGTAATGTAAAAGTAGCTGACATTTTTCTCATCTCATTCGTATGCGCTTGACCTCTCTCTGACTTCAGCGCTGTCTTGTTCGGGTGAACACGTTGCAATGAAAGCAGGATAGAAGAAGAAAAAAAAGACATTTAAACTTGAACGCAGAGTGCAAATTGACAAGAGTGCGCCAGAGAGTCTGTGGAGTGTGACTGTTGTTTTGCATTGAGATGGATGATAATTTTCAGAGGATTTATCATTGCTTTGTAAAGAAAGCAATATTGATTGGGAGTGCAAAGACATGCAAATAGGTCATTTTTCTTGTTTTGATATGTCAGAGGAGCATGCAGAAAAAAATGTAACGTCTTTACCGTAAAATACAGCGCTGTATTAACTGAGAGACAACACACTTTTCTCTAAAAATTCAACATTTGAAAATAATTATAATTTTAGTCTTCCTGCATAGACAATACACCCTTATGTATAGTTAAAGGGGAATCAAAAATACATTGTTTATTTTAGCAGGTCATGTTTATATTTGTTATTACGGAGTAATTCTATATATATATATATATATATATATATATATATATATATATATATATAGACTGACCCTGTAAGGGATCCAACAGGAGAAATCTGGTGAACCTGGCCAAATTTTATTTTATTTTATTTGACTGTATGCCCCTTTGCACATGCCATACTGTGTTTTTCACTCTGCCCACAGCTTGGATTCACACTGCTAAAGAAAGAGCCGTCAACTAACATGAGTCATAAGGGTTTGTGTGACCCCTCCAGCATTAGTTGTGGACACCATGACACGCTATTAAGTTTGGACCACAGAAGATTTGTGGAGGCACTGACATTGTCTATGTTGTCGTGTTCCCCTGACACATTGCTAAATGGGGTCATTCCAATTAGTTGTTTGGGACAGAGGTGGACTTCTTCAGGGATGTTCACACTCTGCCTCAGTGTCTGGGGGGGGGGGGGGGGGGGTGGAATAACAAGATATGGAAGTCCATAAAAATCTACGTATTTTAAAACAAACACACACCAAAACAACTTTCTATCACAAACACAGAACATTAAAATATGCATAACAAACTATAGTTGCAGACATGAAATGCAAATACTAAATTAAATTGAATGAATATTGTATTAAATTGATTAATCATTTAGAAACATTTAAATAATACAATTCTGTTTTATTCAAAATATTACAATAAAACCAATAGACTGCATGTTTGCAGAGAAAAAATAAATAAATCAAGTTTCTTCTTTGGTAACCTGTCGTGAGGCTAAGCAAAGACTTTTTTTGAGTTATGCTATTGGGGGGATTGGTATTTTATTTACTTGTCTCAGATGAGAGCAGCTTGTGGACATCTGCTCTTTTAATTGCATCTCATCAGTATAATAAATGTTAAAGTCTGGAGGTGAGGCAATAGATTGGAACACGCAGATAATGGCCCTTCAAATGGAGTCTCAGAAGGTTAGTAGAAGTAATTTGTTAACTTAATGCACTTATAAAATAGCTCAATATTGGATCTTTTTTGCCTTTCATTGTCCAGACTTTAGAGGCAGAGAATAAGAGCGTGTATGTTTCCAAATGGAAAACTGGATTTATTTTTTGTTTGTTTTTGTTTTGTTATTGTGAGGGGGTAGGATTAATTTATTTTTCTTTTTCTTTTTTTTTTTACACGTCTGGCAAAGTAAAAAGAAAAAAAAGTTAAATAGTATCAAGCAAAATAATATCTCAAATAATTTGAATAAACTCTGTATGGGCTTTAAAGAGTTGCAAAGTTCTTTAAACGTCCTTTCAAACTGTGTATGCAGAGAACCGTATGCATTTCAAGCATCCAGTGAAGTTTGCAGGCTCTTCATTAAATCAGAATACTGAGAACTAATTAAAACATGCTGTATTATGCTCCCCAATTAACATAATCATTGACCTCATTAATATTGTGCATTGAACCAGAGAAGGGAAGTTTGGGCTCTTTGTAATTAGATACAAAGATATGTTTGCATCTCGGAAACAGTTGTTCAGAACATCAAACACACCTTGGCATAAAGATAAGCTCATTTTGGAGGGAAAATGTGCATAGACTAAAGTTATTGAAACACACTTCACAAATAGCTTTGCAATCTCAGACTATCTGAGTGCATACTTGACGAAAATTAGAGGTCAGAAATGAAGTGCGCAACCCTCTGTTGTCATGAGCAAGAGATGACTGGAATATAATATTTTGCCATCGGTTTACGACTGATGAGATGTGCTGATGACAATAGCGCTTGATGGCTGCCTCATGCATTACAGCGTTGTTGACTATAAAATGATCAAAAACATTTCCTATAGTGTATATTGCAAAAAAAATTCAAACCTTTAAATTATATGTTCTGGCAAATAATTCTAATATGAAACGACTGATAATGCAGGTGTATCTAGATTGAGCTTTAAAACAGCAACAATCATGCAAGTCAATGCCGGAGGAAAAATAACTTTCAGTGCAGAACACACACAAATCACCATCAGTGATTGAAATTCCAGAGTAGCTAGTAAAAATGTAGCAATCTGTTCCTCTGATGACCTCATATATCGGAGTAACCACAGACTATGTAAACAAGACTAATAAGTTAAGTCAAAAATCTCAGTAAATCACTTTGGCATTATTCTGTGTTCTTTGGATCTGCTGACGTTCTGTAACCACTGTCTTCAAAGTGTTTTAAAACAAACCTTTTGTAACAGGAGACAACGGATAATGTGCCATATTTTTCAGGCCAAAGTGAAAATATTATTTTGGCAAGACATTTGAACACATTCCTGAGTTCTGCTGTTTTTCCCAAGTGTTCATGAAATGCTCTGTTCATCTTCCTTCACTGTATGTTTCCCCCGTGTTCTAGGACTAGAGAACAAGCTGGATAGAGATGTTTTATTTCTGCTTGCTGTATGTGTCACAACACTCCTACATAATTTGGTGTAGCAAGAGATTGAATTTCACAATTTACAGTCTGCAGTACACAGGGCTGTATTAACAAATGCTATTGTATCTATGCTGATGGCTCACCTTTTTTTTTTTTTTTAGAGAGAGAGAGAGAATCTAGACCCAGGATGTTTTTAGGATATTATCTAGTAATAATATAGTAATTACTGTATTATTACTATTCTAAAATTATAAATATATACATTTATAAATTAAATTTATTCCAAATATATACAAAATGTATTTAAAGTTACCCTACAATGTTAATTTTAATTGTTATTATAATTATTATTATTATTATTATTATTATCATCATTATTATTATTATTATTATTATTTTGCAATAAAGAGATATTCATGTGCAGCAAAATCTTGGCTTGATCCATAACCAACTGTGCTTCATGCTAATCATATATTCATTTGTTGGCACAAACATGGCTGTTGATATTCATCATACAAAACATTCTATTTTATGTTAATGTATTCATTTTATATCTCCCTCTCTAAAAGTAACTACTACAGAGCACTGTTTTAATATGACACCATAAGGTATTATAACATCTTCAAATATCTCCTTTAACTTCTTGTTAGAGTTTGTTATGAAAAAAAAAAGAAATTCTAAAACACACACATTACACATACATAAACCAGAAAAGACGCACGTATTGTATTCGTCAGGAAAGATGATCCTTCACTCCAGATGTGATTACAGTTATGCAGATAACACCATTTGTGCGAGCAGACCGGAGCTTAGTCGTTCGGAGTCAGCTATACCTTCTCATGATTGATAATTATCAGCCCAAATACCCTGGCTTGGTCCAGGTGGCTGCCATTTATTACACTTCTTTTCTTTGCTCTAATTAATTACTAATTGATTTTAGCACCTGCATTGTCAAAGCAGACATTTTTTTTCGGTGTGGGGGGGGGGGGGGGGTGTTGGGGGTAACAAATAAGCATTATTTAACACTTGATACTACAGTCTTGGTTGTTATGTCTCTGCACACCCGAATACAAAATTATAGCATTTTTATTTAGATAACTATTGAATTGTTTAAATATATAGGTATTGTATTTATGTTAATCATTGTTTCATACATCACATGTATTAAATACATATTTATCTTTGTACCGGCAAAATAATGCAAGCTATTCGGTTTAGCTATAAATGCAATTTTGAAAACACTTGTGAGTAAAAAATAAAAAAAAATAATAATAATAATAAATAATAAATAAAAAAAACTAAATAAATAAATAAATAAAAATCTTGGAGGCAAAGTTTGTGTGCTTCAATCAAGGTCTGTCCCTGAGAAAACAATAAGTATGTCCTTCACATTTGACAACAGCATTCCCTATTTAATTCAAGTCCATCATTCTCCTGGACATCTCAAGATTCAGATGCATCTAAGGGAGCGATCTGGTGTATCCAACCATGTGTACAAATTCAGAAACTAACTTTTTTATCCTTTGATTTATTCTCTGTTACTTGGGAACATACTAATAATAAGCTCAAGACCTTGGTGGTTACAAGGTCCAGGAATCTTTCCAACAGCAGAGAAAGCCAAGCTTCCTTTCATAACCCCTGAAGGGCGACTAGGTCACGTGACGATGCTCAGTGCTCGGGTTGGAGTGGTTGACTGTGTTAAATGCATTAAATAACTTAGACAGTAAACAGTAAAGCCTGATGATCTGTAATGACTTAATCATTTTATTATCATTTTATTTTTGTATTTTTGTTTTAATTTTAGTAGTATGGTAAGTCAAAATGAAGTCAGCTTTTCAGTCCATTTACTATATTTTACAGTTTTTGACTGAAACAGGAAAGACACACAAATGCTTGATATTATCCAATGAAACTGACAGGATCATGAAACGTGGATTTCAGAAAGGAAATTCATTTCAGAAGCGGAGCAATTATTACATTATAAATGATATTATTATATTATAAAAAAATATATTAAGTTATACATTATACTTATAAAATATAAATAATGACTACCATTTTTCGCAATTATTTGAAATAGTGCACCATTGAATCAAACTCACCAGGAAATTACATTTGTTCCATTTTGATCTCTAGATGACTTTAAAGTCAGCAAAAAATTAAAAAGAAAAATGACGTTATGCATGACACACACACATACACACGTTTGTTTTTGTGAAAAGTGTGTTCATCCCATAGGCGTAATGGTTTTTATACTGTACAATCTGTATATTCTATCGCCCTTCACCAACCCTACACCTAACCCTAACCCTCTCAGGAAACTTTGTGCATTTTTACTTTCTCAAAAAAACTCATTCTGTATGATTTATAAGTGTTTTGAAAAATGGGGACATGGGTTATGTCCTCATAAGTCACCCTCTCCTTGTAATACCTGTTTCACACCCATGTCATTATACAGAGTTGAGTCCTGATATGTCACAAAAACAAGAGCACACACACACACACACACACACACACACTGAACACTATAACCAGTGATGCACCTTCATTTCTACTTCTGGAGAAACATCAATGGAAATCCATCTATGAAAGATATGTTGCAGAAATCCTCCTGAACATCAGTTGCACTTGTGAGACTGACTGACACTACTGTGGTTACTGAAATATACCTTCAGCCAGGAAAGCTGAAGTGATCTCGTGAATGAGGAATGGGAATAAACAGAAGTTCAGAATAAACGCCTAAAGTCCTAAGTCACTGAAAATAATCAAACAGAAGAGAACATCTCATAACTATTCTTTCATGTAATATAATTCATCATAACAGAAAGGATTCATTACAATCTGTATCGTCACCATTTCGCCAGACCAAGTTTCAACTCTTGTAAATCATTTAGTTTAAATTGGAATTAAATGAAACCTGCTCTTCCAATTTTTTATTTTATTTTTGTATTTTTTTGCATTTTGCAGTAAAACGCACACGATCACATACCTCTATAGCAAAAATGTCTGGAAGTTCAATAGCAAGAAAAACGGCAAGACAAATTAAACTTGACATTTTTGGAATTTACCACTGAGGAATTTGACAAAAAGTAATGGAGGACACAAGCCTTATTTACTCACAGCAGGTAATGTATCACAGCGTACAGAAACTGTATCGTCTGGACTGTGAAGGCATTCCTCAATGCCATACTGTTATGTCACTACCTCATAAATAATGAATGCTACATGATATCATTTAGTGGCTCTACAGAAATTGTAGGTCAGATATATACATATACATATATTTGAATCAGTTGATTCAATTGTCGGGTATTTTTCTTTTTTTTACAATCAAATATCAATAATCTGCCAATCTATATTTATGCCATCATCGCAGACACTGAGAGTTAGTCTCAAACATTGGTGCGATATAAAGACATTCTCGAGGCGAGCAGCTCAGCTCCCTAAATCAAATGAAAGCCAGAGACGTGGCCAACAGACAGGAACCCTGTGGTGGTTTGTGTGGGAATGAGATTACACAAGACTCCCTATGTTAACCTATCTGCATTTTTATACCTTTATATAATTATATGAAACCATCGACATGCAATTTGGACTCATTTAATAAAGATTAAATTTAATTTGGGTTGTCAAACATATGAGTGCATGAGAGATGTTGTATCGTTCATAATGGGAGGTGATTATTGCAACTGTAGTTTTATTAGCACTTTATGAGTTTCTACTCAGATTTTGTCAGAATTTTATTAGTAATGTAATTGAATATTTGAGTGATGCTGTAAAATATACAATTATTCAAATAACACAATAAAACAATGTTAATTATTGTGTAAATTTATGTGCAATACCTGGCAAAGCTATGAACACAGCATTTTCTATATTTCCATATAGTAGTCATCATAATTATGAAACAAAACAAACGGAAGTATGAAAACTGTGGTCACAAAAAAAAAAAAAAAACATTAAATAGTACATTACCTCATATTTGAGCTTATTCCTTGCAAGATGTCAGTGCTGTCTCAGATTGATTAAAGGTGATAAAAAACAAACCTTTAGTTACAGGTCTATGGTCTGCTGATTTCATGTGTGATGATTTTCCATATTAATATCTAAAGCTGAGTGGTGTGTTGACATCATATGTAGTGAATGCTGGCACACATGTTGTAATAGCATGGCCAGAGTCGAGCACCTGTGGTGAGGAAGGGTATCTAGAATTATACGTCTGGATGGCTTTTATTCCTGTTTCTACTATGGGCCAGAGTCCATTTATATTCTCAGCATGTTCTTCTGCTGACCCGTGACTCCAGCAGATCCAATCAGCTGTCCACAGAATAGATATGCTACATCTCATCGATAACCAAGCCTTATAATGACAAATCTCCAAATTTATTTTCTTTGGTTAAATAATACATTACACTTTAAGGCCTTGCCAAATTAGTAATTATCTCTAAAAGCTAATTACGCTTGAGTAATTAATGCACATCTGTAAACATTTCAAGCAATTATGGATTACTCTTTCACGTTTATCAGTGTGATACTACATCAATTACTCGTCAGCAGTATGACCGTCTCCTACAATCATACGCGTACACACACACACGGCGTAGAGTTCTTGGCAGTGAGGTCGTAATTTGGCTCCACACCCCTCCTGCCACCCCAGTTTACCAGGGTACCCTGATTAAACCAGCATCCAAACCTCTCCATCCCTTCTGCCACCTGGGTCTCCCACCATTTAGAGAGAACGTGGGACGAGCAACATCCTCTGTTACACCAATCATGACGCCAGCAAATGAAGGCACTATCTAAGTTCCTCAAAGATTTATGAGCCTTTTCTTGGCCCAGAGTGAGCTTTGATAGGACACTTCAGGGATGGAAGGGGGTAGTATGTTTTTTTAGGGGCAGCAAAGAGGGTTATTTATGTCCCTCCTGTCATATTTTCAGAAGGACCGCAGGGGCAACAGGACTTTAAATTAAGCATGGCATGCCTGGAGTGCTATGGCTTGCCCAGTATAAACCCCTTACACCACTGGTTCTCAACTGATGGTGAGACTCAGCACAAAAAATGGGTTGCAGGTCTGTTGGATCTTGGACAGGAGAGTGAAAATGAATGCAAAATGCATACAATTATGAATAGTTGGCACTTGTGGAAAAATGTTAATTTCCATGAAAAACTAATTTAAATTTTTCCCTCGTTCAAAAATATAGGGTGCAGCGATACACTCTCAGTAGAAGTGAATTGTTTAAATAGTATAGCCCCAATAGTATAGTATAGCCCCATGCACTTGCATTGCATGTCCCTCACTTCAACCTAGATCTTTTTTTTTAAGCGGGATTAGGCAAAATTATTATTTACATATGTAGAGTTAATTTGGAAAAAAATTATAAATTCCATGTTTAAAAAATGAAATGACTGTGGTGCGTTATTCTCCACATATATCACATTCAGACTGCTAAATGCATTTTGTCACAAAAGCTGGTATTGTCCACTGTCAATGGATAGCGCGTTCAAGTTTTACAAGCATGTTGTTTGTGAACACAACCCGAAAAATCCTTTTTAGCGAATCAGTGCACAGTATACAGGTCAGGTGACAAGGCTGCTAGTAGTGACTTTGAAAAGACTCGCTAGCTAACAGAAGTTTTGTCAGAGCTGAATAGAAGTGATCGAGAAAAGATAATTCGATGACCATGATGAACCCTTGATATCTGCTTTGGGGCGTAAAAGGAAAATAAAATATATTAATATAAAAAAATATATTATTAAATATTTTAACTTACTTTCAATTAACTTTAATTTTTTGTTAAGTTTATTATTACTTTATTAAAACAACTATACTATAGCTATAACTAATAATAACTAAATATATATCTATATTCAGTTTTTATTCAGTTTTATTATTTATACAAAACACACACACACACACACACACACACACACACACACACACACACACACACACACACACACACACACAAACACAATTGGTGTCAACTGGGCCTAACATGTAGCCCAGAATATATCCAATTACCTTTATTTATACTGTACTTGTCACTAATTACTAATTACTAATTACTAATTTAACACCTGGGTCCTCATGCAAAACCAGTTTAACTTCTACCTTCACCACATTACCACCTCCTGTTCACTTTTCGAAACCCATTGACAAGCAATTTTTACTGAGCTTAACTTTTGTTGAATCCAGAATACTTCTTTACCTTCCATTGTAAAAGGGGAGGAGAAGATCAGTCTACATTATATGCCATAATCATCAGCTGACTATCAAAATGGAGGAGAAACTGCCTATTGATAATGGACAACAAATTTCTATCTGGATATTTTAGAAAGAAATTTGTTGGGAAAGTGCCCAAGCAACATTGCTTGGCGACACTGCTCAAAAATGTGCCCCATATATCATCACATTTAGAAACCAAATATACACCAAGTAATAAATTTAAAGGACTTTGTACCTACTTTCGTACAATAAGTAATTTTTGCAATAACATCAAAATTAGGTTGCTACTAAATGTAACATTTGAGCCCTCAAGCAAAACCTGTTTTGAACCAGTGCCTTCACCAGCACCTCCTGAGAAAGACTCAAGCTCCCTAATTGTGCCCCCTTCACACAATGACAGGCCAACTGAGTATCCTGACTTCCAGATCGTATTGCTCTCCCAGTGTACAACCCTGCCAAAAGATCACAGCCCCTCCACCTCTTCATCCTCCTCTGATTGGCTCGTTTCCACACTCATTAGCATGTCCCATTATCTTCCGAACAAGTCTCTGGTTCCCACCATTCTAATTATTATAATAAACAACATGGCTTATGACTTTCAAGATACTAGAAGAGCTTAAGATTTTTTTTTTTTTTTTTTTTTTTTTTTGTCAAGGTCCTCCGTCTCATGTGGGCAGGACTGTTTTATTTTTTTATTTTTCCAAGGGTATCTGGTTCTGGCTGTTCCAATGGGAGAAAGAGAACAGGAGGGATGCGGGAAAAAAACCTGGATGTATCCACCTAGAATTTGTTGAATCAAATTCTTGCACCTGGATATAATTGTTGTGCCGCTGTGCTGGGAATTTCTGCCGTTACAAGAGAAGCAAATTAGTGAAACGAAATCTGGCCTCCAATTGCGAGATACAACTTCACCTGCTCTCATATTTTATCCTGGAAAAAAAATAAATAAAAATAAATAAATACTTTCCTGGCAAGGCAGAGTTGACTGAATTTGTAGAGGTAAATACTATACATTTGAAGGGAAGGTAATGCTGTTCAAGCATTCAGTAACAAAAGATGCATTAAATTAAAGGCAGAAAAGTATTTTCAATGGTTTATTCACCCTGAGATGCAGAATGCTTGAAAACTGCACCCCTAAAATGTGGATTGTATTCACTGCAAGCTTCACAAATGCCACTCCATTCACATTCAATAGATTGACTCAGTGACAGGCATGGACACATTAACCTACAAGCTAAAAATCAGTCAAAACCGACAAACATGAGCATGAACTAAATTCATAGGTGCCATATGAGCTACTCACAGTCATTCAATATAGCGGGTTTATGACAGGTGAGGAAAATGCTTAGGCACCACATAAAATAGTGCCTAAAACACTTTAAATGGCATATTGCTTTTATAAAAAGTGGAAATATAATATAAGATGCATGTTCAGTTAATATGTTTACTAATTTTAATAACTACTGAACAATTTGTCCTGCATGTAATGTAGGGAATTGGCTGTTACCTGTGTTTGGTGGCTAATCAATGTAACTTGGCACAGTAATGGTAAATTGCATTTATAAATGTTTTTAATGTAAAGTTTATTAGAAAGAGTAATAACATTTTTATAATTGTAAACAGGTTTTTAAAAGACTAATTTGTACATATGTACTGTATTTAGTTTTAAAAGCCAGTACAATTTGACATGGCTCCAAACAAATACTGTGAGTGTGAGACTGGCTGGGATTGAATCCTTGAAAATCCAGCTTCTAATCATCATATGTCTGGGATCAAGCAGGGTATTTCAGCCACATTTGTATTCATACATCCTAAACACACTAAGCCGATACAGGCATGGAATCACTTTGATACAGTGTGCGTGTAGCTTTTCTGTGCTCGATCCTCTGTGTAACAGCCTCGCGCACAAGAAACAGAATTATGCCCTCTTAACTAAATTACACAGTTTACCAAGATGACATGGACAACAGATTAGTGCCCGAGGGAATCCAGGGAATATCTAGCAATGAACTTGAAAGTACAAAATAACACAATGCCCGTGAATTCAAGTCTGAAGTTTTGGATTCTCTGCATGCAAAATTATATTTCATTTCTCCACCTCTTGCACAAGCAAGTTTATTAGTCACTGTGGAAATTATCGGCATGTAGCCTAGGATTTCAAACATGTAATCTCTAATTGTTTTATAATTACCCAGATTGTTTTCTGCGAGAGTGGGAAATTGCACATAGGAGAGATGAATTTCTGATGGGGTAATATATTGACTGACAGACTGGTCTTGTGGCCACATGCTGGAGCAGTGATAGGGTGTCAAAGATGTAGTGTGTGCCATCGGGGGTGGAATGACTGGGGGTGTCGTAGAGCTTGGCAGGGGCTGCCGGGAGCAGGGTGCTTTGTTGCACTGAGTGCATAGTATTAGACCTCTAGGGAAGCCACGCAGCGGGGGTTGGATTAGCCCCTAGTTTACTATAGCACGTGCTTCTCAGTGCATGGCAAACTTGCGCTCGCTCCTCTACCCCCTTATTAGAGACCTCCTGGGATTGCAGTTTCCAAGCCCATTTTCTTTTACCCATTTGCTTCACACACTTGTCCTATTAAACGTCACTCGCTTTTGATTTACATAATTGAGTCAAATTCAGTTTTTTTATTATTAAAAAGCTAATTCTTATTAATCGTGTGAAATATTTCCCAGGTGTTGGGTTGTTTCCCCATATATCCTATATAAAGGATGGTGAAGAATGACAAGTTTTCTTTTCATTCATTGGTTTGATGAATGAGCTCCATCCAGTTTGGTAAATACAATGAGTGAAATTCATGTAACATACATGAATTTAAAACGGAACCTATTTACTTTCTTAACACGTGTTCTTATTTTAGGATAATTAATCAGTGCACATATTTTGAAAGAAAATATGTGTTTGTCTTCATAATCTTTCATCAATGTGTACTAACTTAATCTGTCTCAAAATTTTTTTACCAAGCCATCTTATTTTTCCCTGTCGTGGATCACTCAGAAATATGTAAAATTATATGTGAACAATATCATGTTGGCTTTAAAGAAACAATTAGTGTTTTCTTAATACAATGGCAAGTAACATACAAGAATTAATGCCTCAAGACACAAGTACATAAACACAAATCTACCATGAAAGAAAAAAAAATCTGAAGTTAACACTCAAAATCCCCCAAGAGAACACTAATCTCTGAAATGGTGACTGGAAACACAGCATTTACAAAATTCAATCAAGGTAACATAGAGCTAAAACATATATTAATTATGAATAACATATATTCATCAAAAGACAACATGTTTTTACAAAAAAAAATAAAATAAAAAAATATACATCATCCATAATCAAAGTGAGCATGGTCAGGACAATGGTAGTTGAATCATCACCATGAAACTTGACACTAAGTTATTTCTATTTGCTATTTTAAGTTGCCCATACTAAATGCCCTAACCTACTGTTAATATGTTTATAGCTTGCTTGCTACTTAAGACATTTGAAGGTGACTCTTCAAATCACAACATTTCAATATTGACATTTTTACCACCACATGCAAGTCAGTAATCAGTTACCAAGTTTCCAATGTGTTGGCCCAACCTCATGTCTTCTTTGTCTTCAAAGTATGTTTCTGGCCTAAGAATGCCATTGGCGTCTAGCTTGTAATGGCTATAGAACTGTACACGCACCACTGGCCAGTGTAAGTCCACTTTAGAGGTTCAGAAGGTCATGACATATAAAAAGTCTAATATTATCGCAACGTACAGTAAAAAAACAGCCTCTAAAGTGCTCAAAACCAAAGAACAATCCACCACAGTATCCCACGCTCCACATCTGTGCACCTGGTGGTTGCCTGGGGACTGTCTGCTACAGTCTATAAGCAAGACAAGGAGAGATTGGTACTCTCCCATTGGTTGACCTTATGGCATTGCTGGACTAAACAGCTGACAGGTGTTCCCCAGAATCCTTTCCCTCATTTCTAGCCAACCTGTATATCTACCCCCATGTTGTAGGCATCCCTCTGATTTGGCATCATGGTTACTTCTGCCATGGAGGTAATGTGAGAGCTTGTTTATTGCTTGATGGTTTTTACAGGATCTAAGCAGGAATAAAATAAGCAAGACATCTGTAAACTCTGGTGATTCTGACTCTATGCTAACAGGCTAAACTAGGGTTTCCTTATATCGCGGATGCTTGTTGGCAGTATTCACACTGATGTCAGACTATTTAACAGTTCACATTCAGGTTTCATCACCAGAGGTGACAGAGGTGTTACTTGGTGGTCTATCCCCTTTGAGGATTCACTTGTGATGTTTTAACAGGCATATTTTCTCCACCAGTTTTCATGGTTTAAAAGTTAGTAGTTCAAATCAAATTTGACATTACTTGACTGCTTTATATAAATAAGAGATTTCATTAAAATGTAATTAAAGCCAACTTGAATTTACATCTGCAAGTCATTTTGTATAATAACCCAGGGGCATACATTCATAAAGCAATATATACTATAATGCAAATGATTGAATTTTTGTCACTAAATGTAACTATATCAAGCAGCTCTTTATGAAGTTGGATATAGGTCCAATATGTTTTCTGCACACATTTAGTACACTTAGATAGGGCACTGTTTGATTGCTTTTATTGTCACAAAAGTAAACTATATTGTAACCTAACTCAAATCTGCTAAAAGTGATCGTAAGAAAATATGAATGTGCTATAATGATTAAAAATTAAGAATAAAACAAAATTGAAATGACAAATAGAGATTCAAAAAGTGGAAACTTGAATTGGATCTATTTTAAGTATATGTAGACTGAATCCCTTTACTAGCCAATGTCGCACAAACATCTGCAGCAATACTGAATGTGACCTGAGGTCCAAGTAGCACACTCATGGCCACTGGTGTCAGCCCACACAGGTCAGAGGTCGTGACCCTCACAGGTAGCACTATGCACACATGACAAGACCCCACGCACTGACTCGTTCTGTTGTGACGAGGTCTGGATCCCTGACACTGCAGCGGCGAGCGCCACACTAGCAACTGCAGTTTGATTTGTCGATTGGGGGGATGTTGAGGAGCAGAGAGGAGGCCAATGGCCTAATAGGGGGTGAGACAATGGGCCATCACTAATCAGGGACCTCAAGGTTGCCATGAGGTTAATTGTAATGCAGGTGGCAGTTGTATAAGGGGGGTTAAAAAAAAAAAACACAAAAAAAACCTTGACTGCTTTACTGCTCTGGTGTCCATTGTGTTTTAACATCAGCCCCCCAGGCCAGGATTTGCCTTTCTCTCTCATTTTCTCTCCTCTGTGTCCCCTTCACCTTTTAATCTCTTATTATCTAGCAATTCTCATTCAGGCCTCTGTGGGTTAAAGAAAACCTTTCAGCAAATTTAAAAAAGGAAATGTAAATATTGAGCCAGTCCTGCCCTGCAGTAACTGTTGTGATGCGCAAGAGATCCATTGATGGGCCCATTGCTCCTTCACACTACATTTTACATTCGCTGGAAGTGTCCTTTTGTATCATTGTTATTTGTTTAAATTGACAGAAACAGCAGAATTTGCGTGTCATTGTGAACCTCTGAAAGAGCATCTCCAAATACGAAGCTCTGGGTGAATAGAAGATGGTATGGCTTTCTTTAGATGTTTACATTAGCTTTGTTAAGTCGCATTGTTCGTCACAGCTCAATCTCCACTTAGTCTGCAATTTACATTAATTTCTTTTGGTTTTAAGGACTTGATGCATAAAATGTTCGCCGACAGAGAAATACTTTGCTGTTGGGATATGTATGCACATGATTGATTTTGGAGACTTTTTAATGCAGTGAATTAAGTTTAAATTCTTAAATTGGTTCCAAAATAACATCTTACGTAAGATTCATTCAAATGTGTAGTCTGTAATTTAATGACTTGGAATGATTTAAAGAGAAACATTCACTTTTATTCATATTTAATAAGCATTTTAAGCTGTGAAAGAGCATATTAAATGACTTTTTTAATTCTAATCATTTGAATGTAAAGACATTTCCAGTTTTAATTTTATATTTAGTGTTCAATTGTAGGCTATTTACTGCATATGAAACATTTTGGGGATACATATGTTTAGTTTTTTTTTTTTGATAATTTTATTGAAAGAAAGCAGACTGTTTTAAGTTTGGAATTAAAAACTGATAACAAGACTGCCGCATTTACGATCCCTAAAATATATAAATATTCTGCTGTAGAGATCTCTACTAAATGCATCAGAACAAATTGCAGATACATTATTATTCATGCTGTCAGAATTTTATTGATTAAGAAGAGGTATTTAAAAAAGGAAAAACTAAATATAAAATGTATGACTTTTAAGAGAACAAGTTTTATTTTAAATCCATATAGCCTAAGTCATTTTCTGGAATGCATCACATTTGATTAACAAAATTAAGTCTACTGATTTAAAATTATCGAAATAAAAATGACAACAATTATTTTAACACATTTAAACATTTAAAGGTTTATCTTATCTTATTTCAGATTAAACAATGGAACTGGTTGATATCAACAACTGAATTTGATAAATTTAAGGAAAGCATTCACATTAAATATTTAAGAGATATTTTAAGTTTTATGTTTACAAAACATTTTTTATACAAAAATTGTGACTTAGGAAGGAGTGAATGATTGGATCTAAATTTAAAGGTCCCCTTCTTTGTGATCCCATGTTTTAAATGCTGTTATTTTAATCTCGGAGTCCAATCATCTTTGTTTGGGCTTCCCAGGGATGCTGCACTTAGAGATCAATGGTTAGCTATGATTTATGTTTATCTCGGTTCCCGAAAATTATAATCCACATGTAAAACTATGTGCAGCACATTTTGCTGAGGACAGCTTCCTCAATCTCAATCAGTTTAATGCCAGATTCGCACAAAGATTATTCTTGAAAGATGGAGCAGTTCCCTCTTTGTCTGGAGAAGGCGTTGTTTATGGACCACAACCGGTAAGTGTATTTTATTATTTAAGTTGGTGCGTTTAACAGTTTCTGTAATGAATTACACAAAGGGCAACGCTTTTTAGCTTTGTTAACTAGATGTTAGGGCTGTGCAAAAAAATCTAATGCCATTTTCATGCGCATTTTGATAGTAAAAACGCTCCTGTGATTAGAAGTACATCTCCAGCACATGCGTTCAGATCAGGGTTGCCAGGTTTTCAAAACATATCCTGCCCACTTGCTTCTCAAAACTACTCCAAAACTAGCCCAATCGTGTTTCCATGAGGGCAGTGTGCGCTAAGCTGGTGTCGAATCACAACACAGGAACCGCTGGCACAATCAGAACTCGTTACGTAGTTCTGAAGGAGGGACTTCATAGAACAAGGAAGTCATCAGCCCGTTTTTATGACAGTGAAAACAGCGGTATACAGATAAGTGAATTGTGTGAAAAATACTGTGTTTTTTTACACGCGAAACATGAAAACATGTTATATTGCACACCGTAAACACAATCAAAGCTTCAAAAAAAGCACGAAAAATGGGACCTTTAAGGAGCTTTACTGAGTATTAGTCTACAAGGATTTCACATCACAGACAGTCAGCACTCAATCGGCAGGACTTCATGTTTCTTTAGCGACTGCTATTCCCATTTGACTTTGTCAATACATTCTCTGACACTTCAAAGTCCTCTGCTGTTGTGCCTCCATTTACAAAGCACATGTTTTCAAAAGATCAGGCCATTGGCAGCCCTACTTATCACATACTGGGAGACTGACACAATTGAAAGCTACTGTGTTCCCCCCTCGCCCTTCTGAAACCAAGAGAAGGAGGACTGGGGGGAGAAAGTTCTGAAAGACAAACATGGCTGAGGCTGCCAACCTGTCCAAGCAAATGTTCTCTGTGTTTATTCAGCTGATGATTGGACAGTGGCCAGTGCATGTCAGTCCTGTACTGTCTTTCCTATCCTTGCAAATGTAAGGGAAACACATATAAGTGTTCACTTGAGAACATGACAAATGAGATGCCATGAGGTTGTGGGAGAGACCGTGATGCTTGTGTGACAGCAGCAAAGAAGGGGGAAGGAAAGAGCGCCACTTTATTTCTGCCAACTTCTTTCCTGTCAAGCGACCCCTTTGAAAGGGACATTACACATTCAAGTCACTGCTGCGTCTTTCATAAAATGTGCAGAGAGAGAAAGACACTCCCAATATAAAAAGGGGGAAAAAAGGGGTAGGGGAATAAAAGTGTGTTACAATGTGTGTTATTTTTTGGGGAATAAAGGGAATGAAGACACTGTCAAGTTGTAAATAAATAAAGTAGAGTTCTCTATGTTGGGGAATCACTTGTAAGCAATCTAAGGTTTCCAAATGCACTCGCAATGAACACTTTAGTGTGCCACATTACTCAGATTCTCTTTAACTCTCTCCTTGTGACCCAGATGGGCTGTGTTTGAAATTACTCACTTGAAAACTTATTCAGTATGTAGTGAATGCAGCATAATTCCCTATATGAGGAAGGTGAATTTGTGATGAATGTGTGAATTTGAGTAAATACTGAACGCTGTGAAGCTGTCAGATGAACTTCTTTTCATTCAGTGTTCATACTTTTTCTTATATGAACCAGAGATTGATAAATACAATAAAGAACAACCTATTTAGATTTTAGACTAAATCCACTGTACTTTTTTTTTTTTTTACTTCACTCATCAACTTACAGATTTCATACTAAATATGAATCTTGAATTCATTGAACTAAACGTTTGTCCTGTTTAATAAATGTGTTCAGAATGGTCAAAAATTTTCAATAAATGTTGTTGGATAAACAAACAAAAACATTACCATTATAAAGAAAAGGAAGAATTTTTATTAAAAAAAAAAAAACATTCATGAATGAATGCATAGTTTTACATTTATTAAGCAAGAATATGTTATTTACTGATTGATTGGTTTAATGTAATATCATCTTCTGGTTATACATTAATCAAAGTGTGTAATTTATTAAATAAAATGATTAAATCAATATTTATTTATTTATTTATTTTCATACTAGTTTTTTTCATGCTGAGAAGCATTTCTGTGGTCATAGGGATAAAAAAACCCACCCCTCCCTCATCCTTACAGTACCAATAGACAGCAATAATTTCTTAGCAGAGACATTATAAAGAGAAGTTCTGTTATTTTATTTTATTTTATTTTTTATGTGCACACAAATATGAATTATGTAAGGTTGCTCATGAAGAATTCAGATAACGACATCCCATATAGTGTGATTTCGGACACAGCTCCGGTCAGGGAAAGCATGAAGGCATCTACTGTGAGAGTCTGGAGGATAAATGCAGGTTACCCACTAAGCTACTTGATCTTGTACGAATGCCATAACATTCGGCATGCAAAAATATGCAATTTTCTCCTCTCAGCTTTATTTTAATCCAAGAGTTTCAAATTTACACCATTCAAACAGTATTAAAACTGCGATTAGACACTTTGCTTCTGTAAAGTAACACTGTGATAAACAGCTGTCATGTTTATCATGTTTCATGATAAAGCAGAGCGATTTTATCCATCACACCATATTTAAGTGGACATGTGATCGAGAACGTGACAAGCAGAACCAGTTAACTGACTACGGCACCTTCATTACCTGTGCCTTGGAGACATGCGTGACTTCCCCTCATATCCTCTTGCTCAAGACAACGTGGGCAGGAAATCCGTCTCATTCTCGACTTCTTAAATAGCTTTGAAATCAACCCTGTGACATGTCAGCCTATGAACCACTTTAAAATGTGGCACAAGACTTACCTACACAAACTTATCACCTCATTTTAGTGGCAGTTGGGGGGATTGGATTGGATTGGATTGAAAAATCGATATTAAAGGGATAATTCATGCCAAAAAAAAAAAATAGCAATACTCAACTGTATGCTGTTCCAAACTGTATGACTTTCCTTCTTATATGTAACACACAAGTGCTTAGTTTGTGGCTCTAAAAACTGTATTTAAAACCACCCTGTTCATATGACAGCATATTGAATGGCTCTTTTTTCTATATATAGAGGACAAATTGATGAAAAAATAATTACTTAACAGACAAAACCTTTGAAAAAAAAACAAAAAACAGTATATATATATATATATATATATATATATATATATATATATATATATATATACGGATTCTTTGAAAACTCCACCTTGTAAAATAGTTACGTAACAATAATTTTCTAACCAGATAAGGTAGGAAGCAGCACTGCAAAATAACAGACAATGCTGATGTTTTTTTTCTCTTCACTTTTATGTAGAAACATTTGAAACAAGTGAAAAGTGCAGTAAGACCAAATACACATTCGAGAAGCAATCTATGAAAACAGCACATAATGCTTTGCAAGAAAATTTTCATTGTTTCAAGGATGATTAAATACTTTAACGAAATACCCCTAACAACAGGATTTAGATGTATTTATGTATTGCAATTGGTTATTTTACAAATTATTTGCCTATTGTTTAGTGGGCAGTGAGTCAGAAATATTGCACATTTACAGGTTATAGCTTACTTTCTTGTTGAAAAATAAAGTGGATAATGGTGCAAGATTTGAGCGCTTTGAGAGTCTGTTCACCACACAGCTTATATATGACTTCAGAAATATTAGAATATAGTGCATGTATCATATGAACCGGTTTTTATGATAGTTATGGTGACCCCCACCCCCGCCCTCATTTTGGAGCTTGTCAGCCATTAACTTTCATTATATGCAGTAGGGTGAACAGAAAATTCTTCAAAACGTCATCTTTTGTGTTCCACAGTAGTTGAACAGGTTAAGAATGACATGAAGTGGAGTAAATGATGACAGAATATCCCTATCTGTGTGAACTATGTTTTAAATGCAATTGCTGATGATTTAAACATTAGCTCGTGATTTGACTTTCATCTTGATTCTCGCTAATCAATTGGAGGATTTTCTTTTCCTTGTCACTGGCTATTTTATTAATATTCATGATCTTCATTAGCATGAAGCCATCTCAATTGGGAGCTGCCGCATTGGGGCTCTAATGTAGTCACTTGATGCAAGTATTGTTTCTAGGGAAACCAGCTTAATGAGTTGCCGTCAGGAAGGGTGAGATTGTAAACTGCTAACACCTTCTCTTGGTGCTCTCCATATTTACACATACACAGACGCGCACTCTTGAGATAGCGCCTACAGCTGTGAAATAGAATTTAGCTGTGTGAAATCCCTTTGCACGTGAGCTCTTCACCCATTTTATGTGCTATCCAACAAAGCTTGAAGATTCTATCAAGACTCTTTCCTTCAGAAGACTCTGTGGAGCTTATTTTTCTTCTTAGTGGAGTTAGCTGAATGATATGCTATCTTAAAGTCACAATGAAACTGATGTATTTCCTTCCATGATGTACATCCAAACAGGGGTTAAATTGGGAATTATTATTGTTGAGAGAGAGAAGAAGTTAAGAGAGCTTGAAGTAAGAACGAAAAACATGTAGACTATAGTGTTGAACATGTCCACAGATTAGGACGCTATGAAATCTGTTTTATTTTCCCCCAAATTCCATTTTTTTATTTTATTAAATCTTTTATGACTTAAAAAAATGAAATGCTAAGAACAGGTCGATTTTAGCCTGTCTAATTAATATTCATCAGCATCTTTTCTGATTGGCCTGTTGTTTTCTGAGTGATTCAAAGCCAGGCCAACCACAGGTAACTAGAGTCATCCGATGTCACAGCGCTAGCTGGAGGCAGCAAAACAAAGGGGAAACTGGAGGCGGCCCACTCAAACCAGAGCAGATTCGGCTATGTAAGGAGCTTCAAATATCATCTTAATGTGATGTTGGGTGCCAGAATCACAATAATAATGCCTCAAATTAGAAATTTGATCGCATATCTGCTAATTAGTCAATATTTACACTGTTGACCCGTGTTTGAATTTGGTTTACTTGCAACAATTTCCTTGTTGTGTTCCTGTGGCTCAGTGGTAGAGCATTGCATTAGCAGTGCAAAAGGTCATGGGTTCAATTCCCAGGGAACACAGGTACTGGTAAAAAATAAAATAAATGAATAGCCTGAATTCACTGTAAGTTTCTCTGGATAATATCCTAATTAATAAATAATTAATCCATTGATTAATGTCAGGCCATTTTGATACAAAGCAATAATAGCTGCATGT